>NC_041385.1:770691105-770739594 GCF_002162155.2 Triticum dicoccoides
CCCGACGAGATCCTTGCCCCTTCCCCTGACTCAAGGTGACCTGTCCCTTCCCCTACCTCACTCTGTTTTTTGCTGTTGGAGAGGAGATGCTCTATGTTGCCGAACGCATTGCAAGTATCGATCCAGTAGAGATGTTGAGCATACGTACCTTGGCTCGAACCGACTGTAGCTCCCGCTCGGATCCGGCGAAGAGAGACGCCGCGTATTCCTGTCCGCCGCCGCCCACGAAGCGTTGGGGAATAGTGAAGGAGGAGTCGCTCTGTCCGCCGCCTCATTATTTGTGCTCACGGGGCACACATAGCCTGCTGGCTCTTTTTTTACACCAATATACCCGTCTTACTTAATAGTGTATGACATCGTGGGGACGTATGGACCGACCCCACCTGCCATTGTCTTTACAGGATCGTCCGGGTTGTGCTCGTGACTCACGATACCCACCGTCTCAGCTACCCAATGGGGGTTATTTTTGGACGCAGGTAGGAAATTAATGGCTAATTTTTTTAATAATACATTTTTTATATTAATTTTCAGAAATATTACATAGTAATTATATATTTTTTTTAAATATTATCCAATCGGCCTACTGCTGACCGATTGGATCCAGTCGGCCTACTGCTGGCCGATTGGATCCAGTCGGCCCACTGCTGGCCGATTGGCCCCAGTCGGCCCACTACTGGCCGAATGGCACCCAATCTACTTTCTATAGGCCGACAGGTGCATGCACCCATCTATCTGTTGAATAGGTATTTGAAAAATGTTGAAGAAGTTTGAAAAAAATTGATCATGCATATAAAAATGTTAGTTAAGCATTTGAAAAAAAATGTTGCACAAGTATTTGAAAAATGTTGAACAAATATTTGAAAACTGTTGAATAGGTATTTGAAAAATGTTGAAGAAGTATTTTAAAAAATGTTGATCATGTATATATAAAAATGTTAATCAAGCATTTGCAACAAATGTTGAAGAAATATTTGAAAAAAATATTGAACAAGTATTTGAAAAAAATGTTGAACAAGTATTTCAAAAAATATTGATCATGTAAATAAAAATGTTGAACAAGTATTTGTAAAAAAAATTATCATGTATATAAAAATGTTGAATAAGTATTTGAAAAAAAATTGAACAAGTATTTTAAAAAAATTGAACAAGTATTTGAAAAAATAATATAGAAAAGAAAGAAATAATGGAGAAGACCGGCTCAGTCGCCTCTAGTTGGTCGCGGTCCCTTTTCTAACCAGTAACTAGAAACTAATGGGGTGGTTAGCTGCACTGGTGATTGCCATGGAGACCAGGCATCAATCCCCAACGCAGCTAATAACTACCCCACCAGCTTCCAGATGTTAAACATTTTTTCAAATACTTGTTTAATTTTTTTAAAATACTTGTTTAACATTTTTTAAATACGTGTTCAACATATTTTCAAATACTTGTTCAACATTTTTATATACATGATCAACATTTCTATAAATACTTGTTCAACATTTTTATATAAATGATTAATATTTTTTCAAATACTTGTTCAACATTTTTTGCAAATGCTTGATTAACATTTTTATATACATGATCAACATTTTTTTTAAATGCTTCTTTAATATTTTTCAAATACCTATTCAACAGTTTTCAAATATTTGTTCAACATCTTTAAAATACTTGTTCAATATTTTTTTAAATGCTTGATTAACATTTTTATATGCATGACCAACATTTTTTCAAATACTTCTTCAACATTATTCAAATACCTAATCAACAGATAAATGGGTGCATGCACCTGTCGGCCTAGAGGAATCACACTGGGTGCCAATCGGCTAGCAGTGGGCTGACTGGGGCCAATCGGCCAGTAGTGAGCCGACTGGATCCAATCAGCCGGCAGTGGGCCGACTGGGGGGCAATAGGCCAGCTGTAGGCCGACTGGATCCAATCGGTCAGCAGTAGGCCGATTGGGTAATATTTAAAAAAAATATAATTACGGTGTAATATTTCTGAAATTTAATATAAAAAATGTATTATTTTAAAAAAATTAGCAAATTAATGCAGCCATAACTCCAAGTCTGCACGCTTTTTTACTACAGTTGTAAGGGTGCAACATAGTACTACTCCTTCCGTCTCGGTGAATAAGTCATTTGCGTAGTTTTAGGTCGGCGATATAACTATCTAAATATGTATTATATGTGACAAAAAATTATATTTAGAAACTAGTACATCCGTGTAGAAATCTAGTGATATACTTTTCATGACATATAACACATATTTAATTTATCAATGACCTAGAACTACACAAATAACACATATTTTCTTTTATACTCCCTCCGTCCCAAAATTCTTATCTTAAATTTGTCTAAATATGGATACATCAAGTCACTAATATCCATATCTAGACAAATGTAAGACAAAAATTTTGGGACGGAGGGAGTACTTGCTGATGTAGTACATGAGGTTAATTTGACTCCTTGGACACACATAGAAAAGTAAAAAGAAGTTAATGCCATGAGTTTTAGTAAGGTACCCCAACGGATCGACCCAAACAGACAGCGATTTTATCCGCTTTTCGTCCGTTCGGGTCGGTCCAGCCGGCACGATCGTCCGCTTCCGCGTTTGGGTCGACGCATGTGTCCAACGCTGGCCCGACCCATTTTGACGGCGCGAGAAAAAATAAATAAACAACTAACATTTGGAAATTAAAAACAAACATTAAAGCCAGTCATGAAGGCCAGCCAGAGTCCACGCCTGCACATTACATTAATTAAACATTAAAAAAACTAAAAACGAGGCTGCGCGCTGACCTAGGCGTCCTCGTCATCAACGTCGGTGCCGCCGCCTGTGCCGCGCCTCCTCCTCGGCCTCGCGCTTGAGGAGCTCGAGGCGCTCGCCCTCACGGCGCTACTCAGCCAGCCGTCGCTAGCGCCAGTGGTCGAGGTAGGTTGCCTCCTGCTCCTCCGCCGCCCCAAGCATTGTTGTCGCGTCTGTGCGTGGGCCGATTTGGCCGACCCGAATGCTTCGTTGACCCCCCTGATGCCAGGGTTGGAGTCCGTCTACGTAGCGGACGACGTCAGGAAGCAGCAAGCAATCGCCGCGGCCGCGATAAATGAAGTGGCAGCCGCGATGATTTGATGGTGTAGAATCCAATTCATGAGAGACATAGACAGTGTGTGACTCTAGCTGAGTTTGCCCAATTTGTGACAAGATTATATACCATAATTGCGTTACTTTGTTTTATAAAAAAATGATGCACCAATGGATCATACGAGCACATTGCAGTTTTCATCAAGTTTGGATTGCTTACCACGACTGTCACGTAGCGAGTTGTTTCGTGTCATACGTTGTTTTTTTTTCTTTACTTTTTAACAGACTGCTTACTAAAACACATGTAATATTTAATATTTAAATCATTATATATTATTGTTAAACAAGTAAAGAAAAACAATTTCAGAACCATCTAGCTAAAACTAGCATAGCCCGCGCGGCGGCACGCCGCACCCAATGCCGTACATGTGTATATGTTATTTTGACTCATGTGATGAACAATAAGGTCTTCATGTGTGTAAGCTTGTTGTTTAACTCGGTAGTCACAAGAAAGCAGGCTATGCACACGAACGATTTCGAAAGGATACGTTTATTATCATCATAAGTGCTACATCTTGCAAGATGCAAAGTACATCCCCTCTCCCCGCGAGCTTAGTGGGTCACCATCACGACGCTAGCTGATTCAGATTGTCGTTGACATGGTATGCTATGGCCATAATTTTGATCCATTGCCGTTGTGTGATATGGATGTAAGCTACTTCTGATGGTAGGTCGTCCTTCGGGCAATTGGTGTAGACCAAGAAGGTACTGACGGGCCTGTGTTTGATCGACACGTGCATTAGTTTGGAAGATCACAGGGTAAAATTTTTGTGTGGCTCCGGCGTCTGTTTGCAAAAATTTTAAACTTAGTTTGTTATCCCGTGTGTGCATGTAGCTATATTGCGTACTTATTGCGGTGCCCGTGCGCTGTCGTTGTCCCGTTGACCTACATGCATGGGCCCTCTGCAATTTGCTCTGTGATTTGTTTTTGTTTGTTTTTTGATCAACCAACTGTTTGTCGGGCAGCAGGGATTGGCTGTTTCGCTTTTGCCATTGATGGGGCGTGCAAGGCGCTGTTTTCGGGATAACGTGACCACATGCACCTATCTTCCTGGATTCTCTCCTGCCGCTTAAGCCAGGTGATTACTTTTTTTTACGTTCGCATGTGTAAGTCATTGTTCGCAGGTGACCACATGCACCTATCTTCCTGGCAGTTTGATTTCTTTTTAATGCGTGAATGGGTTGGTACTGTTGGCGTCGACACAGCATGGGATTACATGCGTGTTTTACCGTGTTGCCGCTTAATCCGTAGTTTCTCGATCACAGCATGTGCGTGCTTTCTAGACGAATCGTGCGTGTATAAATAGGAGTAAGATTTGTTTCCGTTTAACGACCAAGCAAGACAACCTACCACACGGCTCCCCTTTTCTCTTCCTCTCCTCTCCCGTTCTTTCCCAACATACGCCGGCCAAACTGTCTATCGGCAACGTCATGGAAGCCAAGGAGGTGAGCCAGAGAAACAGCCCCGGCGATGGGGACCTGGACTTGCTCTCCCGGTTCATGGCGGCCATGGGCAAGGATGACGGCGGCGGCAAGCTCCCCGCCGTGTTCCACATGCCGGAGGCCAAGCGCCGATTCCCACGGGATGTGGTTGTCAGCTCGTGCCGGAGCACTGGCTCGGTAACGGCGGCGAGTTCGCGGCAGTGGACGCGGCGCAGTATCTCGGAAAGGAGATGTCCTACGTGAAGATGAAGACGGGCGCAGCAGCCGTTGTCCAGAAGTTCAGGTTGAACGCGGTGGCGCCGACGTCGTGCCCAGGATCTTACAATCGTTCAAGGACGACAGGCAGGATAGGATCAAGGCACACTCCTGCCCTCGCATGAAAGCCGCGCCACCGACGGCGACAGGACGAAGGCTTGCCGGAGCGCCCATGGATAGGATAGTGAAGCAGAGCCTGAACATGAACATGAGGTCCATCATGCGGTGAGCTACGGCGTCCGTGGACATGACCAACGCTAAGCAGCTCCTGGGACGCCATGGACGCAGCGAAGCCGTGAGTTCCACACTTATGTTGATGGTTGTGGCTATAATGCAAGCAGCAAGAGGAAGCACCTATATATAGGATTTCTGAACGCCCCATATCACAGACTAAGGCGGCGATAAACAACCGGAAACATCGATATGAGGCGGCATCTAGAAAATACGTTTAGAGCGGCACCGCTCAGTAGATTCCACACAATGCATTCGTGTCAATCCCTCAAATGGAAGTCCAGTCAATCCACAGCCTGCCAACCTCTTAGTACCCCAGCACAAACGAAAAGAAAATAGGCACTACCTTTGACCAGACAACACGCAGATCAATTTCTTTAACCAGGCCACGTGCACACAGGACAACGCCATGCATGCAAGGATCGGTTCAAATAGAAACGGCCAAAACGAAGGACGTAGTCAAATTAGAGTTTCCATGCAGCGCAGATGGGGCAGATGGAATGTCTCCAAATCAGGACCTAAATCGCTGCATCCACCAGAGCCGTACCCCGCCATTTCACACACGTTCAAAAAATTTGAATCAAATAAGTGAATCCACCAGCCAACTCTACCCCGCCCCATACCAAAATAATAGCACGTGTCCCATCCACACCTCACCATTAATCACTTTCATCCAAGTGGTTGAATCTCGCGGCAAAAAACTTGTCTGGAATAGAGGCTTGGGTACAATAGGACCAGAGAGCATCTTCCAGAGACTGACATTAGTCATGTAGTATAGTTGTTTTATCATTATTAAACAAGTAATATAAACAAAAACGATTTGATGGTCCATATTCAAGTGGTTTTCGATGATGAGAGACAATGAGAGGGGGTGGGAATACCAAATCAGCCCATCTAGTGCCAACATTATCTACCATTATTGCATTATTTTCTTTTATCAATGATGCACCCACGGCGCTCTTCGGCCAGCCGTCCCTGGCGCCAGTGGTCGAGGTAGGCCACTCCTGCTCCTTCGTCACCCCGAGCATTGTTGTCGCGTCCGTGCGTGGGCCGATTTGGCCGGCCTGAAAGCTTCGTTGACCCCTTGATGCCAGGGTTGGAGGAGTCCGTATACACCACGGAGGACGTCAGGAAGCAACAAGCCGCAGCGGCCGTGATAAATGAACTGGCAGCCGCGATGATTTGATGGTGTAGAATCCAATGGATCTCTGTCATGAGAGACATAGAGGGTGTGTGTGGCACCGGAGTGGCTATAGATCAATCGACCGACACAACTAAGAGGTCAGTCGATTGGTACAAATGTGATCAAACCGGCATAGCAAGGCAGAATCGACTGACAGAAGAAAGAGGTCAGTCAGATTTAGCCCAACCGAAAACAACAGGCTGAGGCATTTCTGTTTCTGTCCCGGGCCTGACCCGGTAAGCTAAAGATCAGTTATGTGTCTGTTTTCTGTATTTAGCCCAGAAAAAGAAAACGAGCATGTACCCGGTAAGCTAAAGAAGTAACACCTAACTAGGTCTAACTCCTCCCAACTCTTCCTCCTCCCGACTCCCACACAGCCGCCATGGGAGGGGAACCATACCTCAGATATTCTGCTTTCTTCTGAGACTTCTGATTAAGTTTCCCAGGCAATTGTTCCTCTAAGCATACTTCTCCTCCAATCCCCAGGGTTTTTTGTCAGATCTGGAAACAAAAATGGATGATCCCCAAATTGAGACCCAGATCTCAGATCTGTCAGCAGGAAGAATAAAACTGAAAAGAAAGAAACCTGGTGATAAAAGTCCTTGTGGACAGGCAAAGGTATGTGATATACTCCATTTCGTATGCAAGTTCTCATTGCATTTTGTTGAATTTTCTGCATTGTTCTGCAAAAAAAATAGACAAACCATAAGAAGACAGAAGTAACAAGATGCATCATGAAACTAAAAAAACTGGAGATGATTTACAGCAGTACTGAAACATTCAGTTAATTTGCGATTTCAGGTACCTAAAATTGCACATCATTCTCAGTGGGAAGAATACATGGATATTGGAAATAGAAGTCATGACAGCAAGGTAAAAAGGCACAAAAGTTTTGTAAGACTGCTATTAATGGATGTTGTGAAAGCAATTTGCATACAAGAATTTGCAGTAGAACAAAAATTTTCAGTACTGCATCATAACAGTTCAAGATCCTAAAAATTCCACATCTATATTTGCATACTAACAAAACTGAATTTGCAGTTGCATTTCATAAAGCATCATCACACTTCAAGAACCTAAAAATTGCACATCTATATATTGCAATTTCAGCAGCAAGAATACATAAATTTTATAAGAAGCTAATAGATTTACAGCAGTACTGACACATTCAGTTAACTAGATGATACCCCCGCGCGTTGCTGCGGAAATTGTTTGTCTTATTCACATGATAATAAATAAATTGAATAACTTTACTTGCATATTAGATATATGATATTAAGATGAAAATTTTGCAATGAACACAATACTGGGTTTATTTTATAAAAATTGCAAATTGTGAATTATGCAAGCTATTTTTTTACTAATTATAGTCATGTGACATACGTAATCTCATATCAGATACATATATTTTAATGATATACACACATAAAGTGTAGGGATTTCGAAATGAAAATACTATGACCAGTATGTACAAATTGCCATTTTGAGACTTTTATCATGCACTATATGGGACTCTTGTTATAAATCAAACTGCATATATCTATACTTTTCATACTTAGATCTGCAAAAGGAATGAAAATTGAACTCGAATATTAGCCATTGTAGTAGCTACATTTGAGTGCTGGGGCTCCAATATCAAAATAGGAACACAACCAATTATGATCATTGGAGCAAAAGAAAACCCATCCTTTTCTATCCTTTGAGCGAGTTCCAAACATTTATCTCAAGGCGATAGGCTGAAAATAGCATGATGATATACATAGATAAGCACCAAGATCCAAATTATCATGTTAGATGGAATTCATTTGCAACAAAAATAAATTACACATGACAATTATAAGATACATTAAGGAAATTAAAATAAAGAATGGCAATTTTGTGGTTTAAGATCTCAAACGTGATGAATTCTTTTTTATAGATATTGGACTATCATGAACACAAATAGCATGAAGTTGGGAAATTAGATACTACATGCAAATTAACTTCCCATCTATCTTGATCAATGTCCTTATGATCCTTGAATTGGTGCGTATACCACAGAAGTTTATCCCAACAATATTCACTTGGAAAACATAACACTACCTGATTAGCAAATGAGTCGTCTCTATCATTGTGTTGGAGCAAACATGCTTCCCTAAAATAATATCATGTCTTTGGAAAGTTCATCAAATGCAGCTAGAGATTGTACTAACATTGAAGCAACGTGTCAATGTCATGTCCTAGTGGTGAACCTCCTAGTATTCTTGTCTACTGTTACATGTTTTCTTCATATGAAACATACTTTCTCCACGGCAAAGGTCAAATAATATGGAGACCATAATGGAAGCTTTCCCGTCCACTGATACACGTACTATGAAGAATGAGATGAATATATTCTCTAATCTCCTGAATAAACTTCATGATATTATCCCTACAACACAAAAGACAATAGAAAAGTTGTATAAACATTTACTTATGACCCACGAGCAAGGCGGAGAAGTGCATATCCATCTTATTATGATGTATGAAGCAATATAATCATTGTCGACTTAGAATCAATATAAATGCAGATAGCTTACACCTAGATGAAATCAGTTAGTAGTTCAACGTACACAAATGCAGAACACTTGAGGACAAACATAATCAGCATGGATTAATTTATTTGGATTCATAACCAAAATACATAAGCAACAGAACACACGTAGATATAAGACCCAGCACAGCTTAGTGAAAGGAGATGAGTGGCAACTACAAAAAAATATAATAAAATGCTTGGAACTTGAAGTGAGTACATACCATAGATAACACGTGTTGCTGATGATATATTCTATATCTACTTTTCTCTAGAAAGGAGCAAAATGATTTATCACATCCTCAGCTCCTCAGACTTTTTTTTGTAATTTGTTTCAAGACATGAAGAACCACTTCCAATATGTGTGCATACTGTAGCAGCAACACAATAAAGGTCATATGCTGGGCAACATTAAGTACGTGAAGTCCATTAAGGATTTATATTCAACCTTCTTTGGTCCTCTAGAAATAATCTTGTGATGATTGTAGTCCAGGTATTGGAATCCTTCTGTACAAATCATCAACTTCCAATTCTAAGGCGAGATTTCATAATCGTAACGATGGACAAAAAATGAAACTACATGGTCAACGATGATGCATTTCAATATTTCACAAAGCAAAGAGACATTATGTAATAAAATAAACATAGCAGATCCACAAGTCTCAAGAAAATTAGGGAAAATGACCATCTCGTATCAATATCAAACCTTGTCAAAAATAGAAGTGTTGTCGTGTAGAAAAAAGATCCCTCTGATTACAGATGACCGGATCTTTGATCTAGGTCCGGCGATGCATACCTTGAATCTGTAACTTGTGATAAATAGAAGCAGCAGAGAATCGAGGAAACACTTCATATTCACCAGCAGCGTCGTAAATCTTGGGCGGAACATCCATCCATCCAGATAAAATAGTCAATAGAGGACTAACATCCTGATGACCAAAGTCCAATGGTGAGTTGGGGTGTGACGACCAATTTGATGTTGGGTGATTACTACCAAACACAGAACAGACACCAATCGCCAAAGCCACCGATCGGGATAGGATGCAAGGGTTCACTTTCATAATTTTGAAACCACACACGCAAAGAAAAAACTCTAAATCTGGATTCCCAACTTATAAACAGAGGGTCCTCCCACCTTCCACATGAGCGATGACGGGCTGATGGCACCGCCGGCGACTTCTCTGCACAGTACCTGCAAAACAAAAGAGAGGCAAATCCCAGATCCTTTTAATTCTCGTGTGGTGCTGCAGTGCCTACTAATTAATCAATCAAGCAGCTACATGTAGTGGAGCCGTGGAGTTGCGCTTGGATGATTGGATTAGCTATGTACGTACCTAGCTGGATTGAAGCTGCTGACCTTCTCGAGCATGACGTAGGACATGTCCTTGAGCCTCTTGACTTTCGGCGCGTCCATAGCCTGGATCTGCGGCGACGGGACCTTGCCGTCGGCCTCGTCGTACTGCTGTGTATGCAGCGGACTGGCGCGCTGTCGACGGGGACACTGCGGGAGATGCGTGAGATGGGATCCCAGCCGCCGCGCCGGCCTATACAGAGGGGAATATTGTTGTGTATAAACTTCTGTGGTGTTGACGGCATTGATGGGGTTCGACTAAATCGAGGGTGTGGGGAGACGGGACGTTCTGTAATCTTGGTCAGGCTCTGGTCGGTCTCTCTTCCCCTGCTGGTAAGGCTGGTCATAGTGGGGAGTAACTTAGACTAGTAACATGTATATGTTACTAGGCTATGTTACTACCTCTATAGTGGGTAGTAACATATATGTAGTGTCATGCATCACTTCATTTATTACTTCATAGACTCATTTAGCATTGGGAACCGTTAGGTGATGGTAACATATTATGTTACTCTATTTGTCTCTCTCCTCATTAACTACTTGACACATCATCACTTATGCTTATGTGGCATCTATGTTACTACTTATGTTACTCCCACTATGACCAGCCTAACGGACTAACGGGTCAATGACGTGGATTAACCTGTTGTGGGTCCTGTTTTGAGTGAAAAGTAAAGAACGAGAGAGTTTGAATGAAAGATGATCCATCAGTCTTTATTGATGATAGAAGTGGGTTATTTATACCCAGGCGGAAGTACACATGGTGCTTGGCGGTCAAGTAAAGACATAGTTACTTGAGAGCCAAGGAATTACATAGTTGCCTTGAGAACCAAGGAAGTACATGGTTGCTTGAGAACCAAGCAACCTATCTAACAATTAACTTAATCCTAATTAGCTTAATTAATAAGCAACTATTCTATTCTTAACACTCCCCCTTGTACAACGCCTCTTCTTTGGTATATCCATCATCTTGACAAATTCTTTGAATAATCTTGAATGTCTCCTCCAAAAACCCTGTGGGAAAAATATGAGGAGAAATAGTGCAGATATGTTGCTAAAACTCCTTTAAACCCAGTGGGAAAAAATAATAAGGAGAAATGATGCAACATATAATGATTATTGTCTCTTGATAACTCATATGAGAAAAACCTTTGAAGAAGGAGAAAAATCATCGATGAGTTTAGAGAACAATTAATATGTCTTGAGTACTTTCTTAAAAAAACCTGATAGGGAAAAGAGAAAGTATGACGTATTATCTTTGATAAGATATTGCCTCATTAAAAACCATTATGAGAAACTTTGATAGAAAACTCACAAGGGAAAAGAGTGCGATATGATATGCCATTGAAAACTCCTTTAAAACCCAATGGGAAAAATATAAGGAGAAAGTGTATGACATATACGGGCACTTGTGTTTATATTGTCTCGTTAAAAACCTTTATGAGAAACCATTAGGGAAAACTCATGAAGGGAAAAAGAGTACAATATATGCAATCTTAGGATTGTTAATACGTTATAGATTTGGGAAGTTACTCCCCCTGAACTTTGCAAACCTGGAGAATGTGAAACAAATTCCATTGATATGATCATGACATTATGAATAATATGTAGGATTTTCAAAGTATGTTGTTTGCATATTGTTTCCTCACTTTCTATAATTCATGAGGATAAGTAAATGTTCGAGCAATGTACTGACGATATTGCCCTTCACACAAGTGGTAGCATCTTGATAAATCAAGTTATGTGATTCTGCTGAATCTCAACCACATGATTTTGAGTGTGGCTAATCATTCCGCTAAGACATGCATATTTTGCAATGCTTTTAGATAAAGCAATTATGTCAGAATGTGATACGACCAGTACCGGTCGTACCAATGACAAAGACGACATACAAGCTGCCTCTCATGATCAAGTTGACGTATGTGTGTCGATATATTTATGCGGAAGCTGCAATGAAGAAGAACTAGTTGTGGTGCAAAATACATGGTGTGCGGGTCAAGCGGAGACTGAGGCGTTTATTTCAAGAGGTAAACAAACGAGTAACATTAATCCCTGTAAAGAAACTAGATCCTGCACGTACATGTTTGAAGGAAAGGTGTACACGTACAAGAATTATGATAGTTGTTATGTGCATGGCTACGTGAGCGAGATGGCTGGATGGAGATACTATTATCAAGGAGACCAATTAACTAAAGTTGAGGATCTATGTATTGCATGTACGTGGTTTAGATGGCAGGTGCAAGAAATCATATTTCTGTTCCTATTTTTGCCACGCAAGGAACATGCGAGAGGACATGTACGTGATGTAGATCAGCTCTCTCTCAAGGACATTGGATGGGGCCCACCTACAGCAAAAGTAAAGACGGTGCATCAATTAGAGAGAGTCCAAGTCGGTTTAGGTAATATAGATATTCGTACTGTGTTTTTGTTTAAGAAAGAGATAGCACGCGTTAGGAAAGAGGAGTCCATCAAATTTGTTTTCCAAGTTGGTCTAGCAAGTCCGGCTACTACAAATAGCCATGATACGTTAATTGTAAAACAGGTTATATTTTTATGAATATACATGATGTGTTTTTAGGGTAAATACCCGTATCGAGTTTTGGGGGAAGCTGTCTAAAAATCCCTAAGTTTTGGAGGAAGCTTTAGAAAACCTCTGTGTTGCGATTTTTCTTCGTGGAAATTGTTTTGTGCGTGAGTGCCGTCGTCGAGATTGGTTTTCTCGTGCTGGACCGTAAGGTTCAATCCCTCTACTTCGTGTACATCGCGTGCGCGGGCGAGAGGCTACTACTGCTGAAGGTGGAGTGTCGTGAAAGGTCGGGCCGCAACAACAGACTGGAACTCGCCACGAGGTTCGGTCTACATCAGGTGGTATTCAGAGCAAGGTTGTTTACGACACTGTGCAAAAGATGACTGGTTTATCATGAAAGCTAAGCTATGGATTTCAATTGGAGGAGGAAGGCCGATGGGATGGACTTTTTCATACTCGTGTTGTGGTACAAGAGAGATCGTGTGCTATGACAATCGATCACATGAGTTTGATCAACGCGGCAAGCATCGAGATGGTGGAGAAGTTGGAACTACCGACGACACCACGCCCACAACCATACTCGTTCCGTTGGTGTCATGAAGAGCTCAGTGTCACACATCAGACCGAGGTACCGTTTTTGTTGGGAAAATATTTTTGCACGGTTTTGTGTGACGTGATACCGGCACCGATGGTTTCATGTCATTTATTGTTAGGCAAGCCATGGTACAAAGAGCACGATGTTGCCTATGATTGTCAAACACACATATATACTGTCAAGAAGGGTAAGAAGTACGACCTCGTGCCCATGGGTGAGGATCGTTTCATCGCTTGGAGGAGCGACCATCAGAAAAATATAAGAGAACAGGAAGATGCAAAAAAGAACATGATCGAACCTACTGAAAATTCTGTGGTCACCGTTCAATCAATACATGAAAATATTGCTCAAGAAATTGAGTCAAAACCGAGGACGGTTTTGCTTCAAGGAGGAGAGGATGATACGACCAGTACCGGTCGTACCAATGACAAAGACGACATACAAGCTGCCTCTCATGATCAAGTTGACGTATGTGTGTCGATATATTTATGCGGAAGCTGCAATGAAGAAGAACTAGTTGTGGTGCAAAATACATGGTGTGCGGGTCAAGCGGAGACTGAGGCGTTTATTTCAAGAGGTAAACAAACGAGTAACATTAATCCCTGTAAAGAAACTAGATCCTGCACATACATGTTTGAAGGAAAGGTGTACACGTACAAGAATTATGATAGTTGTTATGTGCATGGCTACGTGAGCGAGATGGCTGGATGGAGGTACTATTATCAAGGAGACCAATTAATTAAAGTTGAGGATCTATGTATTGCATGTACGTGGTTTAGATGGCAGGTGCAAGAAATCATATTTCTGTTCCTATTTTTGCCACGCAAGGAACATGCGAGAGGACATGTACGTGATGTAGATCAGCTCTCTCTCAAGGACATTGGATGGGGCCCACCTACAGCAAAAGTAAAGACGGTGCATCAATTAGAGAGAGTCCAAGTCGGTTTAGGTAATATAGATATTCGTACTGTGTTTTTGTTTAAGAAAGAGATAGCACGCGTTAGGAAAGAGGAGTCCATCAAATTTGTTTTCCAAGTTGGTCTAGCAAGTCCGGCTACTACAAATAGCCATGATACGTTAATTGTAAAACAGGTTATATTTTTATGAATAGACATGATGTGTTTTTAGGGTAAATACCCGTATCGAGTTTTGGGGGAAGCTGTCTAAAAATCCCTAAGTTTTGGAGGAAGCTTTAGAAAACCTCTGTGTTGCGATTTTTCTTCGTGGAAATTGTTTTGTGCGTGAGTACCGTCGTCGAGATTGGTTTTCTCGTGCTGGACCGTAAGGTTCAATCCCTCTACTTCGTGTACATCGCGTGCGCGGGCGAGAGGCTACTACTGCTGAAGGTGGAGTGTCGTGAAAGGTCGGGCCGCAACAACAGACCGGAACTCGCCACGAGGTTCGGTCTACATCAGGTGGTATTCAGAGCAAGGTTGTTTACGACACTGTGCAAAAGATGACTGGTTTATCATGGAAGCTAAGCTATGGATTTCAATTGGAGGAGGAAGGCCGATGGGATGGACTTTTTCATACTCGTGTTGTGGTACAAGAGAGATCGTGTGCTATGACAATCGATCACATGAGTTTGATCAACGCGGCAAGCATCGAGATGGTGGAGAAGTTGGAACTACCGACGACACCACGCCCACAACCATACTCGTTCCGTTGGTGTCATGAAGAGCTCAGTGTCACACATCAGACCGAGGTACCGTTTTTGTTGGGAAAATATTTTTGCACGGTTTTGTGTGACGTGATACCGGCACCGATGGTTTCATGTCATTTATTGTTAGGCAAGCCATGGTACAAAGAGCACGATGTTGCCTATGATTGTCAAACACACATATATACTGTCAAGAAGGGTAAGAAGTACGACCTCGTGCCCATGGGTGAGGATCGTTTCATCGCTTGGAGGAGCGACCATCAGAAAAATATAAGAGAACAGGAAGATGCAAAAAAGAACATGATCGAACCTACTGAAAATTATGTGGTCACCGTTCAATCAATACATGAAAATATTGCTCAAGAAATTGAGTCAAAACCGAGGACGGTTTTGCTTCAAGGAGGAGAGGATGATACGACCAGTACCGGTCGTACCAATGACAAAGACGACATACAAGCTGCCTCTCATGATCAAGTTGACGTATGTGTGTCGATATATTTATGCGGAAGCTGCAATGAAGAAGAACTAGTTGTGGTGCAAAATACATGGTGTGCGGGTCAAGCGGAGACTGAGGCGTTTATTTCAAGAGGTAAACAAACGAGTAACATTAATCCCTGTAAAGAAACTAGATCCTGCACGTACATGTTTGAAGGAAAGGTGTACACGTACAAGAATTATGATAGTTGTTATGTGCATGGCTACGTGAGCGAGATGGCTGGATGGAGATACTATTATCAAGGAGACCAATTAATTAAAGTTGAGGATCTATGTATTGCATGTACGTGGTTTAGATGGCAGGTGCAAGAAATCATATTTCTGTTCCTATTTTTGCCACGCAAGGAACATGCGAGAGGACATGTACGTGATGTAGATCAGCTCTCTCTCAAGGACATTGGATGGGGCCCACCTACAGCAAAAGTAAAGACGGTGCATCAATTAGAGAGAGTCCAAGTCGGTTTAGGTAATATAGATATTCGTACTGTGTTTTTGTTTAAGAAAGAGATAGCACGCGTTAGGAAAGAGGAGTCCATCAAATTTGTTTTCCAAGTTGGTCTAGCAAGTCCGGCTACTACAAATAGCCATGATACGTTAATTGTAAAACAGGTTATATTTTTATGAATATACATGATGTGTTTTTAGGGTAAATACCCGTATCGAGTTTTGGGGGAAGCTGTCTAAAAATCCCTAAGTTTTGGAGGAAGCTTTAGAAAACCTCTGTGTTGCGATTTTTCTTCGTGGAAATTGTTTTGTGCGTGAGTGCCGTCGTCGAGATTGGTTTTCTCGTGCTGGACCGTAAGGTTCAATCCCTCTACTTCGTGTACATCGCGTGCGCGGGCGAGAGGCTACTACTGCTGAAGGTGGAGTGTCGTGAAAGGTCGGGCCGCAACAACAGACCGGAACTCGCCACGAGGTTCGGTCTACATCAGAATGATAACTGGAAATAGCCATTAAAGCTCATTTAGATGACTTCCATATGAAGGCTATTCCAGCAAATTCAGTCATTGATATGGCATGGTTGGGACCAAATAAAGAGCCAATATCATTACATCATATTATGGTCATATTTTTTATTTTCCTGATGGAATTGTCCAAGATTTATTGTGAGCTTGAGATATAAGCTAATATTTCTTATATCGACCATGTACCTTTTGTTCGGAGTTGCACTCTGAATAAAGATAGCAAATATAGTGTCAGGACTGACGTAGTTTGCAATTATGTGAGTGCTTTGACATTAGTGAGATATAGAACTCCAGGTCCTCATATCACTTCATTAACACCCCTAGGTATGAATGGATTTGTACCCTACCAAGGTAGTATGACCATATATGTCCTTTTATTGTTATGGACTTCTCATATATATTTTGGATATATGTAGACTGATATGTATTCTTGAGAGAATGCTCAAGTGGTAAGCTTAAGCTAAATTTGGTAAATCCAATTTTTCCGTCTTAAGATGATTTTGTGTATGTTTAGGTCTTGTATAGACATTGATGATGAGGTCATCAATATACACTGAGGTGACGAAAGGAAATCAAATTGATACCTTAATTAAACATGTAAATAATCATCATTATTCAAGTAATCTGTTTTAAGAAGGAACTCATTTAGTCGGTAGTACCATATGATATCCGACTAGGTCAAGTCATAGAGTGACTTATGAAGTTTTACCCAAAACTTGTTGCGATTTGCTTTTGGATTCGGAAGTATAAGCCCTTTAGGGACTTCAATAGAGATTTCCGAAGTGAGTGACTCATATGAGTATGTAGCCACTTCATTCATCAACTGCATGGATAATATTATTATTTTTATTGCCAATGATATTTAGTACCAAAAAATTATTCCACTCATACCAAGCGGGTATGTTACATCGTAATCGATGTCGGGTCTCTGCGTGAACCCTTTTGCTACAAGCCTCGCTTTCTCACCACCTCATTGACTTTGTCTATGAATGAGAAGCTTTTAGTATTCCGTAGGGATGATACTTATGAGGAGTAGGTATCATTGCGGTAAATACTACTCGTTTACAGAGCGAGTGCTATTCTTCGTTACTTGCTTCCTTTTATGTGAACCAATATGAGTGCAAGAGGCACTCTACCATGGATTTTGGTTTAGGGCCCAAAAGATTTTAGCAATTTGAGAAGAAATATATGTCGACAAATGTAGTCTTTAGTTTATATGATTCTGATGGAATCATTGAAGTTTGTGGATAAAATATTTATTCCTTTTTAACTCCTTGTGATTTCCTATAACAAATGGAGTCAAGGTGTTTCGATGTCCCGGCAACAAAACATTTGTGCACATTTATGCCGGGATTTGGACGATGAGCATCCAGTGAGGTGTCTTTCAACTTGATGTTGAATTACATTTACTGGTTGAGGATTTGATTTCCTCTGTTTCCGCGGAAGCATATGAGAATTTATATCTCGTGTTGTCAGATTTTCTCCCCCTCTTGCTCTCATTTGGGGAGAAGAGTGGTTTATTAGGTACCTCCACTCTTTCTGACCATTATTGCAGGAATATAAAATTTAGTGACACCTTGTAATCAGTAAATGTATGTGGCAAATTTGCAATGTGTTGCAAATATATGATTCTCTAAACTTCTAGTTCATATTCCTTGAGTACGTGGATATAAGGATTGAATGTCAATAACATTTCTAATTTATTTCTCGGCATTCCTTGTGGTACTTATCTCCCCCTAATGCCGGAAAATATCCTTATTGCTGATGCAATCAGCATATGGGCTATGAATAATTTTGATTGACGGATAAATTGTTATTCCTCACATAGATCCCTAATCTTCTGTGAGTGCCCATTGATGTATGGTGGAGTGGTGATATCGGTATGTAACCAAATTATCGCAGATGAGAAATACTTTTATGATTTCCACGTAGTTACTACAAGGGGAAAGTAGTATGAAATGCAGTTGGTATGATTTAGATCATACTTACGGTGTGTAAGGTCGTATGTGTCCAGCAAGAGGCTGGTAAATTTACAATTCTTTAAAAGTGGTCACGTAATTCATTTGACTATCTTTGATAAGAAATTTAGTTAAACCATTCTATGTATGTACATAGGGTATTGAATGCAATCAGAAAATTCTCGTGAAATGAGTTCAACAACATTGTCCATTCGAATGGGTTTATCCTTTGATCGGGAGAATTTGCCCCTACTTTAATAAGTTGAGCAATCTATTTAGCAAGATCATGCATGGTTGTGTGTGATAAGAGGCACACTTGAAATCATTTTATAAATGTTTCTATGAGTACCATGTAGTATCTAAATAATTCCACATAATGGTTAACTAATCCACATATATCCCTGAATGTATTCAAGGAAGATTGAGTGGCTCATTTAGAATTTTAAGGTGAGAGTTCCTTAAAACAAATTTCCCCTATGGCACATGCGGTGCACATATAATATGATGATCTGGGGAATTTATAACTTTTAAGTTGTGACCAACAGAATTGTCAATAATTTTCTAATCATCCCCAAACCAGGATGGCTAAGGCTATCAAGCCTAATATTTAATCTATTAATATTAGAAAATCATTTTGTACGCAACAACATTGAGTATGAATTGAAACATACATTCAAATTTATCGAATATTGCATCCAAGGGATATGATATTGGACATTTTACTACATGTAGTAGTACAAGTATAGGCTAATAATATGTTGGGATAATTAGGAGATTACCTGAGGTCTCCGATATTATTGAGTGCAAATGAGTTCATCCTCCATTTTCTGCACTAGATTTTGGTCCTCCTTGTGATGAAGATTCTGATAACAATGCTTTACCAGAATATTTCTGGTTGTTATTTACAAATTTTCAGGTTTATCCCATTGAACTTATTGCCTTTTTAATAAATTTGTGGCGTGGTTTGACCATATGTTTGAGGTTTGGTGGTCATTGGTATGATATTTATATAACCACACATTTGACAAACTTGAGAGTTGTCTTTGTGATCATTTGAAAATGACCAATTCCTATCAAGAGGTAATTATGTCTTTGGTTGTCTATTAGCCTCCACTTTACTTCATATTCCTCATGGTTCTATTTTGTGACCAATGAATTGCTTAGTATTCTCAGTACTAGCAAGAATTTCAAATAGTGTAATAGCACCCGTTGGGTAAATCTGATGATTTTAAGAAATTTCATGTTTCTTCATCATAAAAATGGTAGCACCACCTTAAGAGGATGTAAAGTGCATTGAGGACTTTTCAACTGGATCTGTATATAGGAAAAATATTTGATCACAATATCTCAACTTGAAGTTGATCATGTGATAAAACTGTGAGCTGCGATAGACTTGAGGTCTTGAAAAACGAATGGTAATCATTCGCGATGTGCTCAAGGCATCATGTATATATTAAGGAAAATATTTAGCGTGAATAAAAATTCATCCATTATGTACTTAGTTTGAGAACTAAGTGAAGTTGGGACACATAAAATGCATATGAGCGTTGCAACTTCAGAGTCACCACCAAAAACATAGATGTTGCATGTTTGACATTGGTTAGTCACTGTGAAAGTATAACCACAATATGATGTGGACATTGCAAAAGTGTTGAGAGACTCGACCGTTGCCATAATTATGGGATCCATCTTGATGGATGGACAACACTATAATATAGATAGTGACATAGGCTTCACTGCCATGTATTTTACCAATGTAATAGAAGTCAACCACGATTATATGCAAATATTTATATAGTTCCCTATGATATATTCAAGCAAAATGAGGCTTAAATAGTTGATATTAGCACACAATACCATTTCGGCGTATAGCGAGTGTGCAAGAACAATATTTACTATGAGAGTAAATCATTTTAGTGAGCAACAACAAATGCTTCTGAGGAGCAAATTTTATAAATATAGTTGATGCTATCGGGGTCTTATGTGTATACCACAAATTATATAGATAACACTTTGAAGATAATTACCGAATCACAGTAATAGAAAACATAGTCTGACTTTTGTCAGTAGATGTTCATATCTCTATTACCTTATGTTATGCTATATTTAAGAAAATCACTTTGAAGGTAATCATCTGCCAAAATGACATGATGTAGATCTTGCAGTAATAATGGATAGTCTGCAAATGATATAGTAGATGCCACCAATCCCTTGTGATTCACAAATAAAATTTGGGCTAGTCATATTAAGTATGACACTATATAATTCTTAAGGTTTGCAAGGAAAAATATTTCCGTGCAAACAGTTGTTGTCCTAAGATCGCATGTCATAGGGAATGTTTGCGGTGAAAACATAGATGATGCCTTAAATATACGCAAAACATTCTTTTGCATTATTATTACTGTGGTAAGACATATACATGCAAGACTTAATAATTTACATATTTATGTAATGTATGAAGACATGAGGCTTCAAATGATATTTACTAGATGTAAATGATGCATAATTATATTTTTATGCCATTTGGAAAGAACTTATGGTATGGTCCAAACATCTGTAGAAAAACCGAGACTTAAAAAGTGAATAATAGTAACCTAAAGGTTAAAATCCTGAAAATAGTAAGCCTGATGGCTGTACAATAATTTATATGGATTTATAAGTCGTTGGGAGAAAGGACTAAATTGAAAACAGAACCAAAGGGATATGATTCCCCAATTTCTTCTCCTGTGCGTTTAGGGATTTGCCGTCGCCGTCGCCGTAGCGTCGCTTTGAGAAGGATGTCATGGCGTGCTGGATGCCGGGAGGTGCGAACCGCCGCCGGGCCGAAGGCCATGGACATCGCGCCACTGGAGGGTATCGCGGCCGTGTCGTTTCCGCGCCGCGCCGAGGCCGAAGGCCATTGCTGCGCCGTGGGCTGCTTCGCCGGATGGCGCCGCCGCTGTTGGAGTCTGAGACCGCGCCTCCACGTACGCCTGTTGGCAGCAGTCAGCTGAAGGCTACAGCCGCGTGAGGAGGATTAGTGCGCTGGAGGGCGATTCCGGCCGCTAGCGTCAGCGCTGGTGCCGCCGGGCTGCGAGCCGTGCCGTGGTGATTCTCCTGTGTACGGCGAGGACAAAGTTGCCATGCTCCAAGCCAACTACTCCCAGTAGAATCGATTGTGTGCAGGAATCAGTGAAAAGAAAATTAGATAATAGCACCTGATTGCGTGGCAATTAGATCAAGACTTTGAATCTGCTTCAGTGTCTTTCCATGTGCTAATAAAATTATTCGATGCTCTATTTTCAGCTTCTGCCGAATCTGTTTCTTGGGCTGATTGCTTTTTCTTCCCCTTCATGTGTTCCGTGTGAGTGTATGCGTACAGGATAAACAATCCATTGTTAGATTACTGGTTGACCAAAAAAAAACATGATCAAATATTAAAATAGGGAAACACTATTAGTTTTCCTGATCAAGGCATTTAATCCTTGGATCGTTGAGCATCGACAAGATCTGTTCTTCATCCTCTGTAACGCTGTTCTACACTTCTCATGTTTGGCCAAATCGCTCGATAGGAGAGCAAAGTGCATGATAACGTGTTTTGAGTGAAAAGTAAAGAACGAGAGAGTTTGAATGAAAGATGATCCATCAGTCTTTATTGATGATAGAAGTGGGTTATTTATACCCAGGCGGAAGTACACATGGTGCTTGGCGGTCGAGTAAACACATAGTTACTTGAGAGCCAATGAATTACATAGTTGCCTTGAGAGCCAAGGAAGTACATGGTTGCTTGAGAACCAAGCAACCTATCTAACAATTAATTTAATCCTAATTAGCTTAATTAATAAGCAACTATTCTATTCTTAACAGGTCCCACCGGTAAATGAGTAATGGAACAATGATGTGGCAGTGTTGCTGATGTGGATAGGCTGCATGTCAAGAGAAATACTATAGTGGGGATGAACTATTTAGGTATTATAGATTTGCGATTTCAGGTACCTAAAATTGCACATCATTCTCAGCGGCAGGAATACATGGATATTGGAAATAGAAGTCATGGCAGCAAGGTAAAAAGGCACAAAAAGTTTGTAAGACTGCTATTAATGGATGTTGTCAAAGCAATTTGCATACAAGAATTTGCAGTAGAACAAAAATTTTCAGTATTGCATCATCACAGTTCAAGATCCTAAAAATTGCACATCTATATTTGCATACTAACAGAACTGAATTTGCAGTTGCATTTCATAAAAGCATCATCACACTTCAAGAACCTAAAAATTGCACATTTATATATTGCAATTTCAGCAGCTATAATACATAAATTTTATAAGACATCTATTAATGGATGCTGTCAAAACAATTTGCATACAAAAATTGCAGGCATGCAAAAATTTCACACAGGATCTATATTTGCATACTAACATAACTAAATTTGCAGTTGCATTTTAAAAAACATCATCACAGTTCAAACTGCTCATGCTAAATAAAAAGAAAATACAAATGATTTCGTGACTGCTCAAACATTGAGTTAATTTGCATTTTCAGGAATCTAAAATTGCACATCATTCTCCACAGCAAGAGTATTTAGAGATTGCAGATAGAAGTCATGACAACAAGGTAAATGACATCCGAACTTAATAACACTTTTATTTAAGAATGTTGTTAAACAATTTGCATGTCAAAATTGCAGGTGCTAAATTTTTTGAATGAGGGCAACACACACATGCAACCACATACACAAACTTCAATAAGATTTCCGAGGTTAGTTTGTGTTGATATAATTGTCTGTTTGATGAGAGAATGAAATAACAAATTGATAGTTAGCGACAGGATGCATTTTGAAGCTACACCAAAGCATATAAATCCAAAAGCATTTCATTGAAAAAGTTCACAAAGACTAGAATCACCAGGAGCAACAGACACTATTTTATTTGATATGTTTGAGACTGAAAATACACAAAACTAGAAGAAAAGCAAATTTCATACGAAAAACATCACTAACATTTGACAAAAGATATTTTAGGTTAAGTTTCAAAAAATAACATTTATGCATAGACAACATTCTTCTGTTTTTTGCAGGAATCAGATTTGTTCATCCTAGGAAAGCAAAAAATGCATACAAGCAATATCATGCTAGAACCACCAGGAGCAGGACAGTCTTACACAGAGCTAATGCAACAAATGACAGTAATGAGTCATGTACAAAGCGATAACATGGCAATACCTATAACAAGTTTCACATCATTCTTGACTGCTGGCATAAGCTCTGAGGTATGTTGAACTACTGCAACCAAAACTTTCTAAAATGTTAGAAATTAACTTACATACATTAGAATATAGAATCTGACACAAAAAAAAATTTAAGTTTCAGCATCAAGCAGCAGGACCAAGTGCATGGAACAATGGGCAACAACTTAAGTTTCAGCATCAAGCAGCAGGACCAAGTGCAGCAAACAATGGGGAACAACTTAATGATTGGTTACAACATTCTTTACCTTTAGACCAAGAGCATGAAGATGAAGATGATGGTAACAACAATGAAGTTCTAAATGTCAGTGAGAGTGAATCTGATGGTGAGCATGAAGATGATTATGATGCTAATAATGAAGCTGAAGCAACTCGCAGTGAGACTGTATCTGATTGTGAGGATGAATTTGACTGCAACAATGATGCAAATGAAGATTACGTAGAGTGCAATAGTGATCAAAATGAAACTGACGCAGAGGAAGAATACCTGGAACAAATTATGTTATCGTCTGATCAGTTGCTTGAGAAACAACAGCATTCAGAACTGCAACAGTTGTGACAAAGATGGAATCAGCACGATTCAGTGTTCGAGGGACAAATGATAACAACTGATCAACAAGTGAGAGCAACAAGCTCTGAAGCAGCTTTGCAAGGCCCTGATTATGCAGAAACCACTGATACAGATGGCACTAGTGGAAGCGATGATTCAGAGTTTGAAAAGGAACAGAAAGAAGATCAGGAACAAGAAACAGAAAATTATGAAGTGGATGGCAGTGCTGGTTTTGAACGGTCAAATGAATAGGATCAGGATGATAGTACTGGTGCATCAGGTGTGGATAAAATGGCAGGTACTAATAAGGAGCAAAACAAAGTTGAAGACAAATTATCTCAGGAAGATATAGAATACTTCCTTGAGAATGACAGCATAGAAAAGGCAATAAAATTGAGCCAAGAAGATGAAAAAAGGCACATGCCAAGTCTTGGAATGACATTTGAAAGTGATGCTCATGCACACCGATTCTATAATGAATATTCAGCTATCGCTGGGTTTTCAATTCAGAAAGCTGCGAACTATCATTGCTAGAAGAAAGATGCACACAACAACAAAGTGACAAGGGTTACTATGAAGTGCAACAGATCTGGTAAACTTAGGATAAGGACAAAACCAACAGCAGCAGGAGCAAAAAGGAGAAAATATAAGACTAAGAAGAATGCACCCATTGAACTAGAAAATACTACTGACAGAAGAAGGAACTATACCATTAAAACAGGGTGTCAAGCTCAGATGGTTGTTACCTAGAAATTTGATATATCACAGTGGGTGGTGACAAGGCTTATCATTGAGCACAACCATGATCTGCATCCTCCAGGCGAAGTCAGGTTCCTCAGGTCACACAAATTCATCACTGAACAAGAAAAGGAATTAATCAGAACTTGCAAACGAGTGAACATACCAACAAGAAAAATAATGGCAATAATGGCATTCTTTCGAGGAAGAGGGCTTTCTTTGTTGCCATACACAGCAAAACAGATTAGCAACATGGGCACGAAAATGAGAATAGATAATGGCTTGAATGACATGATGCAAGTTGTCTCATTCTTTGAACAGAAAAAATCAGAAGATCCTCTGTTTTACTACTCATTCAAAACAGATCCAGCTAAGAATGTCATGCATATATTTTGGGCAGATGGTACAGGTATAAGGAACTATCAGCAATATGGTGATTTCCTAAGTTTTGACACAACTTACAAAACAAACAAGTACATTCTGAAGTTTGCTCCATTTGTGGGTGTAAGTGGACATGGAGACAACTGCCTCTTTGCATGTGGTTTCATACAAGATGAGAAGAAGGAAACTTTTGAGTGGTTATACAAAACTTTTTTGAAGTGCATGGGAGGGAAAGCTCCAAAATCTGTCATAACAGATCAAGATGCAGCAATGAAGAAGGCAGTGCCTAAGTGTTTCCCTAATTGCACGCACATGAACTGTTTGTTTCATATTCTAACAAAAGTGCAAAACAAAGCAAGAAGAACATTTGCAAGGAACCAACATTTGAACGCTCAATTTCATGACATAATCCTAAACTCACAAACAGTTGAGGAGTTCGAGCAGCTCTGGCCACAAATGATAGAGGAGCACAAAGTTCAACATATCAAGTACTTCGGAATTATGTGGAAAAACAGAAAGAGATTTGTACCTGCGTTCTTCAAGAATGACTTTTTCCCATTCATCCAATCAACGGCAAGAAGTGAAGGAACAAATGTTGTGTTCAAAGAAAATGTAGGGTCAAGTCACAGTGTGATTGCTTTCATGACAGAGTTTGATAGGATATCACAAAGTATTGAAGAAAAAAGAAAAGAAAATGATTCAGTAACAAGGAGAACATCTCCAACAATGTGGAGTGACTGGGCATTGGAAAAACAAGCTGCAAAACTATATAACAGAGGCATATTCTACAAATTTCAGCAAGAGTTGATGAATTCAACAAAATTTCACATGATGGAAATGGAAAAGAACAAACAATATGAGGTGTACAAATCACCAACTCAAGCACTGCTTGACTATAACCCGAGAACATTCACAGTAATTGTTGACACAGAGTCAGAAACTATTGCATGTGTGTGTGGGAAATTTGAGAAGGATGGCATTCTGTGTTGTCATGCACTCAAAGTCATTCAAGCATTGAACGTAGATGAGTTGCCAGAAAAGTTTTTCATTGATAGATGGAGACCTAAGGGAAAGAGAGTATTTCAAGGTAATGAAGAAAATGCAAACCTTGAAGATTTGGATGAGCAAATGGCATTCTTCTTATTTTCAAGAAGGCTAGTTCAACTAGCTTCTGAGGCATCAAAAAATCCTGCAAGGAGGAAAATGTTAAACGAGCAGATAGAGAATCTGGAAAAGTTAATTTTAGACATACCTTGCATGCCAGAAATGGAACAATCAAAATGTTCTGCTTCAGATTTAACAGCTATCACAGGAGAAATAATGACTTCAGACAGCAAGGGGGAGAAAAAACTAAACGATCCGGTATACATCAAACCAAAAGGAAGAATCAAGAAAACATGGAGGAAAAAAAGTATAGTAGAAGAAATCATATCAAAGCCAAAGGTGACATGTTCGGGGTGCCAGAAGCAAGGACACAATATTACAGGTTGCAAGCAAATAGAACAAGAGTCACCACAAAAACCTACAAAGACAGGTAAAAGAACGATCATTGTTTCAAATTGTTACTGAAATTTATAGATACAATTTAGTTTTTATTTTGAATCTGTACATTTCTATGTTCAGCCAAAAGAAAGCATGCAAAGCAAACTAAAAGAGGAGAGCACGAAAAAAGAGAGGAAAAAGGTTAGAAAAAATATCTACAAGAAATATCATTTGACAAACTTATCCTGGTAAGAAAAAATATATTCATTTGTACTGATTGCATTCTCTTTTTTTGTTTATTAAAAAAGGCAAGGAGTAATCATTATTCATGCAATGTGGAAGAAGAAGGGATGGTCACTGTGTGAAGAACAGCAATGCTGAAGCAAAAAAAAGGATATGGGTGAAAAGAAGATCAACAATAGGAGTTTTTGTTGAAGTTGCACAAAACTTTGCATAATTTATGTATGAAATGATGGACATGTATTTTAAGTTTTGTGTAATGACTTCGACTCTTTATTCTTCTTTATTTGACTGAGGATGACAAAAAAATGAAATCAAAATTTAGTACAGGAAACATAACTAGTAATTAATAATATAAACAATACATTAGTGATATCACAAAGGAAATCCTTGAAATTCGATGATACACCTGTATAGAAGGATGACTAAATGAAACCAAACCACAAAGATGAAACACAAAAGCAACCTAAATTAACTATACTAAACTAAAATTGCAAACAGGATGCACGATTCTTCAACTAAAAGTAACACTAGATGCATCCACCATTCATTCCCCTTTAATGAGCATTCATGCAGCAGCAACGCTTGCGCCAGCACCACCTCCAGCATCACCATCCCCTCCTGATCCACCAGAGAAACCACCACTAAAGGAATCATAATCACCCTTGGGAAAAACAACTTCATCCTCTTCATCATCTACATCTTCATCTTGGGTTGCTTCAGGTGAAATGATGATGTTCCTTTGGAAGTAGCCATCCCAATCAGGAACGCACTGCTCAATCCTAGAAACTCAACGAATAGTCATCAGAGCTTCAGGACCACGCCGAATGTCATTTCCAGCTGCAAGCAGCACATCGAAAGAATCCTTGAAAACAACTAGCACTGTATCCTTAATGTAGTGGTCGGCAACAGTAAAATTCCTATGACCCAGCATGTCAAAAAGTGCATGTCCAACGCAGAAAGCAGCAGAATGAGTGTTGCTAGTTACTATGCAGTACACTACTCTGTCAGTGTCTCCAAAAGGAATATTCAGCTGGGCTCTTGTGACAGCTGAAATCTTCATTGTGTTGCGACTGAAATCCTTTAAAATTGAAAATGCATTCAAAAAATAAGTTATTTGAAAAAGTAAAACACAGAAGTATAGTGTACACAGAAAAAAATAGTCAAAAGTAAAAAAAATGATGCAGAGCAGCACGTTCACAATAAAATGCACTACTATGAAAAAACCATGATACAAGCTTAGTTTACATTAAAAGTTGCATTATCATGACCTTGAAAATGCATTAAAATGTGTAAAAAAAACTACCTTTGTGGGAACCATCTTTTTGGAACTGGAAGAATCCTTAGCTTGAAATTTGCACTTGGAGACACGTGATCCACCTGGCACCGTGACCTAAAAACAAGCAGTTAACCTGTAAGTAAATGCAAAACACTAGGCTAGAACAATCAAACACAAAACAATTCACATAGGATCAAACTTGCATACTCACAACACTAAACTTGCAAATGCACTTTAACTGCTAAAACACAGAAAGAACCATACTAGATTTTTACATTTTCACAGAAGTGGAATTGCAAACACATATTTAGATAAAAAATTGCCTTGCAAAAATGAAGCTTATAAAGCACAATTCCAGTATTGAAAAACACAAATTGCATTATTCAAAATCATTTTTGTGATCTAATTATGCATACTCAAGAAACTGATCTTGCACATGCAGTTCACGACTAACACAAAAAAAAGAACCATACTACATTTTGCATTTTCACAAGACTAAAATTTTATTATAGAATAAAATTTTAGTTTTGAAAAATGTAGGTTGAAGAGCAAACATAAAAACAAACACTGAAAAAATAATGAAAAAACACAAATTGCAATATTGGAAAATCTATAAACAAGACTAAATTTGCATGGACAGGACACTAAAACTTGCGTTAGCTGCAAGTGAGCAACACATGGTATAACTAGAAGTTGCAAAAAACCCAATTGGGATCTGAAAATTTCCACACAGGAATAACTAAACTTGCGCTACTAATTCAGGGGCAAAAATCAACAAATTTACATAACAGTTAAAAAAATGAATCTAAAGTTGCACTACTAAAGTAGTAGTAGCTGATATAGGAGCAAGACATAATACAAAGATTTTTTTAACCTCAACTTGTTTCTTAAATTTGCAAATTAGAATAACTAAACTTGCACTACTTATTCAGGAACAAAAATCAACAAAAATGAACTTGACATTTAATTGCTAAGTTATCTTCAAAAAAATGCAATGCAACTCATTGGTGTAAGTAATGTTGACATCTTTTTTAGTTCCAACAAATTATTGAACTACAAGATAGAAGAGAAAACTATGATGAACTACAATTTTTATTTGAACTAAAATTTCACAAATGGAAAGCACCTTATCAGGATTGTAGATCAAAAAAATTGTTAAACAACAAGATAGAACAAAAAATCCACCATCAAATGCAGAGAATTTAAAGAAAATATATACAAGCACCTAAAATTGCATATTCACAAAACTAAAATTGCAGAAGCTGTTGATGTGCACGATATAGAACGACCTTTTCCTTACTGGCATCAGCAACCTTCTTACATGCACCCGTATCTTTCTTGGAAGCATCCTCTTGACCCATCTAAAAATGAATAATAAAGAATCTAAGAGAACTATAAACCAACTCTGAGAAAACAAAAATTGATTAAAAATACAACTTGCATGCATTACAAAAGTCAAGGTTGCATGATAATTTGAACTTAATGAAACTCAAATTGCACACGCTACAAAGCCGTATGGTTTGCTTTAAAAAAATGGAAAGAGTTGGATAGTTGTGGTTTTATCTTTTAACAATGAAATTGACAAAATGATCAGAAAGAGGTTAAATGAAACAATTAGTAGAAATTTAGTTGCAACTTAAAAGCTAGAAAACAGAATACAAAAATTGAACATTTCACCATTAAACAACAAAAAGATGCATTCCTATGGAACTAAAACTTCTGTAGAAAGTTGTTTGTGTAAAGAATACTGTGAGCATACCTTTTTATCTTCCAAGCTTCAACCCACTTCAGTACCTTGAACCTACAACTCTGAAGAAATTGAAGAACAATATAGGTAAGAATATGCAAGAAGTAAGATCAGTTATAAGAACTCACAAAACAAAGTATATACAAAGCCCTACCTTCAAAGCGTAGAAGAATGTATCCTGAGAGGAAGGGAAGTGATTTCGAAGAGAGGAAAAACACAAAAGCATACAGATGGCATTTATACAGGGGTGATGGGGGTAGTCCGATAGAGCGATAGTGGTAATGGGGGTAGTGCGGTAGAGGGTGTGGTTGCTAGTCGGTTGCTTGGAGAACATGGTAGTAGTGGCCTTAATGGGCGGTTGAACTGGTTATGTTGCATGCAACACAGATGGCATTTCAGAAAAAAAGGGAAAGAAAAAGATCAGTCTGGAAACAAAACAAAATCTAGAACTAATGAAGTGTCGAGCTGTGAAGTGTCAACGTGTCAATTAGTATGAAACATACATGGCACCCATTTCTTGACTCAAAGAAAAAAAGAACTAAAGGTAAATGAGAAAAATTTGTTTGTTCAAAAAGGGAATAACTGGGGAAAGAAGCAAAAAATAAATGAAGAATAAAAGAAAAATAGAAAATTTTGAAAAAAGAGAAAAAAAATGTGTATGTAGGATCAGAACACAGTTACTGTTGCTTGTTCAATATGAAAAACAAACAACATAACATGATCCATTAAAATTAGGAAAACGAATAGATAGGAGGGAAATTATTATGCCATGAAAAAGAACTCATTTTAAAATATTCAAAATTCAAATTTACATCCAAACATCTTACAACATACAAAACACCCACGGTTGACATGCAAACATATCAAAAGCGTTGCACATTACAGTCAGTGTGAACAGAAAAATTCACTTGTACATCGCACATTACATTTCAAAAATATTCCTAAGAATTTATCTTCTTTAATACATGTCCGAATCTACAAGCAAAAAAAAGCCTATGTATCTTCCAGGACCATTTCTTTTGCTACCTAAAAGCAAACTCCACCACACCTGCTTCTTCTTCATTACCAACCTCATTTCTGCAGAAAAAAATGCAATAAACATTATCAATAATGAACAAAAATGCACAGAAAGTGATTTGTGATTGAACAACACACTCATAATAAAGAGACACGAGAGACTTGCTCAACAGCTTGACTGGAACTCAAGAACCAACTTTTTATGGTCATTTTTCATATTATGGTCAGTGAACATCATTTCATTCGCCATTCTTATTAGGATGTTTGCGATATCTTCATCCTTCACTATATCATGCAACAATATCCTGGGCTTCCAATGCTTCAGAAAGAGTGTTGTATACAAGCCACAATCAAGCCTACAAAATATAAAAACCAATAGGAACAGAATAGACATCTGTGAATATGCATAAATTTGGTATGAGCAACATGAAAAGAAAAAATAACAGCAAAGTAAAATTTGTATGGAAAAAAAGGAAAAATAACTTACTCATTGGTTTGTTTAGGTACATCAATAAAGTGCGTGGTCCAATTTCTCTAGTTAAGATTTCTTGAGCTCCCATACATATCCCAAACCCTTTTGAAATTTGGTATCTGGAAGAAGTACACAGAAAACTAGAGAAAGACACACAATTAATGCAAAAATTTAGTGTGTAAAAAAACATTATCAAATTGCAGAAAAAAATTGAGGGAAAAACCTATAATTTACCAGAATATTCAACACATGCTGGTGAAAATCACTCTCTCCATCAAATGCTGAGTCTAGAATTACAAACATTTCATATTTAAACAAGACAACAAAATCGAACCAATGCTTGCTATACAAAGTTGGAAAGTGAACCTACAAAAAAGACCAAAAAATACAGAAGAATCATCAAGATGAGAAAACAAGCATTATACAACAAATGTGCAAATGAATTAAATTGTCAAGAACTCTATAACACAATACAATAGTGATGGTGAAGTTGCACAACAAAAAGTACTATTAAACGAATTTAATAAAAAAATCACAATAGAAAACCTATTTTCATCATCATCATGAAACTTGCACAACTAGCAAAGCATCACAAAAACAAAAAAAGCACTAAAATTAAAAATGGATACATTTTACTATATTTACCTCATCGCAAGTATGGACTAGCCTTGCACCGTTAGCTAGCTGAAAAAATCTCTGAACCATACTGGATTTCTGTTTATACAATTCCTGAGTTTCATATGAGTCCATCAGTAATAGATGTTCCTGCTGTGGACCAAACAATTTCAACATTTTCACTAACCTCAAAGAAACTAACGCCAAAAAAATAGTAAAAAAGAGTCAGAAATGAAATTGCACTCACAGAGATAACGTGAAAAAAATGGTGAACTTTAGAGTCCTTTGGCCTATTATCTAGAGACAATTTGCGACACCAAGCATTTATAGTATACGTGTCAACAAGGCCATTGGTTGCAAAAGAAGTACCAAAGGAAAGGTATGTCACTGTAACTTTGCCATAGTCTATGCATGTTTTGCTGCAAAACAGAAAAATAACAAAAATAATTAAACTACACGGACAAAAAAAACAAAAAAAAAACAAACACACATCAAGAGAACGTGCACTAAATGAATCAGCACTTGCTACTTGTAATCTTCATCAAGAGACAAAGTGACAATAGATTCATGTAATTGAATCATTCTTGATGTAACAGGGTATCTGGATGATTTCTGGTTGACATAAGGAGAAGCATTGTATTTGCTAGGGTTAAGAATCCTCTTTCGTCCATACCTACTGAGCTCTCTTCCAGAATGACTAGCAGAATGACTGTTGATTTTGTCATTATAAATCACATCAGAAGTAGGTGTGAAGTTGTTCATTCTGTCGTTTTTCTTGACTTCATATAATATCTCAACATCAGGGGACTTCCCAGGGCTAGACAGTCCATGAGAATCTAAATCAATCTGGCATAAAAGAAAAAAGAGGAAAAATATCAATAGATTATTGCACACAATATGTATGTAAAATTGAACAAACGTGCAAAAAGTTCTTAAAAATTAAAAATAAAAGTGAGAATGAAAAATAACAAACCTTAGTGACAGGACCACCAGGCTGGGAAGTTTCACCTAGAAAATCAGTGCGATTTGGAGAATTTGCATTTGCCCATGGCCTTGGAGTGCCATCAGACTTCTACAGAAAAACATAATTATTAAAACAAAAAATCAAACTAACTAATGAAAAGAAATAAATGATTTGCAAAATTGTAATCAGCTGAAGTTATTTGTATGTGAATACAAATATGAATGAACTACCTGATTGAATGAACTTTTTGTCATAGGACTGGATAGAGGAGTAAAAGGGATTTTATCTATGTGAATAGGAGTTTGATATTGGGAACCCTGTTTTATCACATGAATGCAAAGTCTTTATCAAATTGGAAACATAAACACATGCAAAAAAATGAAAAAATTACATGTAATACAAGAAGAATTTAAATAGAAAAACACCTCATCACGCAGTTGAAAATGACCTTGACTTGATGCCATGATTTGATTGTTCAATGATTTTTGAGACGATTCACCTACCAAAAAAATTCATTAGCTAACAAATCACACACAACAGTTTCATAAAATTCAGAAAAATTGAACTGTGGGGACAAACAACAAAAACAATACCATTCATTGTAGATTTCAACCTTAGCTTCTCAGGGAAAAATGATTTCTTCTTAACACTCATGACCTTGTTCAGTGTGGTCTGCGTATAAGCCACTTTTGGATTAGTTCAAACTGAAGGATCTGTATTGACGAAATGCTTGAAACTCATGCTTTTTTCCTTGTCACTCGATTCAGTGATTGTGGTAGACTTTGGTGGAATTAGTTTCTTCATTAGTTCAGAAACAGACTCGAGTTGCTTCTCAAGTTGACTGAAATCAAGCTTTCTACCTTCCTCCTCATGCAGAAAAAATAACTTGTCACAGGCAGAAAAGTACAAAAAGATTATGACCCAGAAAAAGCACCAAGAACCTTGCATAAAAAATGAAACTAATAAAGTTTGATATATAGAATGCAAAACTTAAGCTGAATGCTAAAAAGGCATTTCACTACATTACAAAAAAAGCTAAGTAAATTCACAATTACAAGTACAGAAAGCAAAAACTAATACATAAACTTGCATGCTTGGAATACTAAAATTCCACTATCAACATACTAAAGTTGCAGACATTTTACAACAGCAATAGTTATATTAGTTTTATTGATAAAGTCCACAATCATCATACTAGACTTGTAGACACTTCAACAGATCACAAAAATTCATTAAAACAATAAAACAAATAATATTTTAAAAAATGCAAACTGTTCTACATAACAATCAAATACTAATCTTAAACAAATGTAGAAATTTATAAACTAGTTTCAGGTATAATATTATTAACTATTTATTTTATAATATTATTAATGATACTCTGAATGAACATTCATGAGCAAAATTACTCAAAAAGCACATGAATCATAGTAAACTTGCAAACATTAAACAAGAGCAATACTGTACTGAAATTAGAGTCTATTCATGGCATTGACATCTACACTAAACTTGCATTCCTCAAATGCATTAATAACTGAAAGTACAATTCTATTTACAACTCACAACAAGAACTCGGTCAGGCCTTTGTAGTTTATGAGGTCTTGGATTAACAAAGGTACTGTCTACTACATTAACTGGAGATGGACTTTTCCTCTTACTCCCTGAATGTGTACCTGTTGACATACGACATTATAGGAAAATTATAAACATCAATATGCTGGTAGCTTTGCTTGAAATAAAGATAATAAATTCTACACAAAACAAATGCAAACCTGCAGTATCATGCAAATCCACATTTGCATTGGTAACATTTGGAGAATGTTGAACAGGTGGAGATACATTGATATTGGAAGATCATTGCATCCTAAATATAAAAAATGCACAAACATCAAATCAGAATGAAAAAGAGAATAAAAACATGCGTTTTCATTAAATGAACCAAAAGAAGGATTAAAAATTCAAGTACTCAGTAAGTAGTGCATTACCATGACTCCTAAGCACTGATTTATCACTACTTGACATACTATTGCTTGTATTTCTTCTTGAATTCGTGTCAGATTGATTTGGTTCATCATCTGAACTGCTAGCTAGAACAATGCAATTCAGAGAATCTAGCAACATATTCTGAGCTCCTTCGATAGACTTTTCATCAGCAGTATCACGAAAACGCCTAGCTATCAAAGATAATTGGTCTTTCACCTGAACATAAAAATGAACAAAACAACATAAAAACATTGAATTCATTTACAAAAAACAAAAAAGCAGATAAAATAAGAAGAAAAATTCAAAAATTGTGAGGAGAATTAAGATATGTACCGAGGAAGGAAGTAAACCGTCAACAGTTTTATCAAGCACAGTTCTAAACTTAACAGATTCAAGAGAAGAATCTTCATGTAAATGGAAACAACCAACGCAACCCATGGAATAGACAGTTTGAGATATCAACTTCACCTGTTAAAGAAAACAAATAAAAAGAATCAGTACTTCTCACAAAAACATTAGAAACAAAACTTAACAAAGATATGGAAAATATATAAAAGAAAATAGAAAACATACATGACGTAGGCCATATTCCCTTGGACCTTTGCAATCCAAATTTGCAAACTCTTTGACTAACGAATTTTTCCATGCCTTTACTCTTGGAATTCCATGATGCACTCGTCGTAACCCAAAATCCAGAAAATCTAAGTAATAGCACTACATAGAAAAAAGCATAGAACATTAAAAAAATGCATTTCAAACTCCTAATCATGGAAAACATCTACTAGTAAAAAAAGAACAAAACATAAAATAACTTACACAAAGCCCGTAAATGCAGCCACCAAGTGTTGTTAGTCCATCCTCTTTTTTAGGTTTCTTTGGCTCTTTCTGATATTTCCTTATGTATGACATAAGCCAATCGAAAACAAATTTTGACAAGTCATAGTTGGTAACTCGAGTTGGATCAATTAGAATCCCTAGATATTTTGTGCTGGGATAGATATTTGAGTTGGGGCACAAAACAGTTGCAAATGCAACTAGAAGGAAACACCTCAAAAAATCAATATCAGATATATCAGGCTTCAACATTCTCAAACCAAACCACTTGATAGAAGGAAGTGTAGGTTCACCAATAATATTGACGAATGCTGCTTTGGTCACCGCACTGTCAAATAAAACTGATGTGCCACCTAAAGGAAGACCAAGCAGAAGATGAAAGGATTCCGGGCTCATTGGAATGACTTTGTTATCGAGAACTATGTCACCAGTAGGTGGATTTACTTTCCCTTCTATCCATTGTGCAAACCCTCTTGGTATAGAATTGCATCCAAAATCAAGAATAAAAGAGCAACCATAATTTTTAATGACATCTAATCTTGATGGTGGAATTTTCTTCAGCAGATCACTAAAATACCCATGATTGCATCTGCTCGTTGCCTTCTTCGGAGGAAGTGGGGCACGCTGACCAACAAACTAAAAGAAATGAAAAACAGCAACTAAAAAACATAGCAAGAACTATCAAACACTATAACAATTGATCATCTCACTACTAGGAAAAGGCCTATTATAGCGCACCTAATTTGGCCATTAATGGCGCATTAGTGGTGCGCCATTAGTGCCACGCCATTAGTATATTTTACTAATGGCGCACCTCTGATGCGCCATTAGTGTATACAGAAGTGCGCCATTAGTATGCCTCCCAGGGGCCATGTATACCCAGGTGCTCTGGCATACTAATGGCGCACAGCAACAAGATGCGCCATTAGTAACCTCGGCATACTAATGGCGCACTGTTTAATGATGCGCCATTAGTATACTTTGTCATACTAATGGCGCACTGTGATGTGATGCGCCATTAGTATGAATATTAGGTTTTTTTATTTTTTATTTTCTGTTTTTGCACAGGTTACAAAATGTATAATTGGACAAAATATAGACAGCACACATCAACAACAGATTCATCGAATACAATAGAAGATTAGTCTTTGAATACAATTCATCATATTAGTCTATGAATACAATTCATCATATTAGTCTCCGAATTGAAAAGACCAAACAAATATAGAACATTATATTACAAGTCTCGAGACCGCGAGTAGCGAGTTTGTCTTCACATTACAAGTCGATATCGATCATCTAAACTACCATCACATAGAAGAGAGCTGCGATCATCACGATGAAACTCGTCTTCATCCGGTTCCTCCAACGCTCCCTCCCCTCTCCCGCTAGATAGCGGGCGTATCTAGATTCGGCCTCGGCCCTAGTGGTGTACCCTTTGTAACTGTTACCGCTGAATCGGTGAACCTGTCTCCGACACTCCTCACAGTCGTCGTAGACTCCGGGAACCTTACCCTTGTACACGACATACGTCGGCATCGCTATGCACTAGCCAAACGAAACGTTAGTACCAATTCACAGACAATACATAAGCAATATATAAGTATGCAACAGAACGATCGGAAGAGAAAAGCAAGACATTAATAGCATCGATTACATCTAAGTTGAACGAATCTCGAAACCAAAGAGACATACTACAAGTTCATTAAAGTTTAATTACAACATGAGCCAATCGATGTTTCAGAACTAGACACAGCATCACTGCTTTCGACTCGACTCAAGGGACCGGAGCATGGATGAAGCCACCGTCTATCGTTGGAGTCATGAAATAACGATCGTTGTCAGCCTTCATTTGTAGCATTGTGTCGATGTCACTGTTGGACGGTTGATTGTTGAGGTAGAACTGCCCCGAGGTACGAAGGACATCTTGATGGATGATTTCCGCAAACTCCGACTAGATGCGAAAGAATTCTTGTCGGAGGTCCGCGTCCTGGATTGCCGACACGCTCTTTGCCCAATCTTTGAGTTTACTCCGTAGAAGAAGTTGATGGTGGTCCCGTACGATCGCCCGCATGTGATGGATGGCGTAGTAGGCACCCTTCTGACCGCCAGGCGGCTGCTTGACGCAGCAGAACATCGTATTGTGGGAGAACACGTGCTTGCCGTACTTACGAATAGGCTTGGTGAAGGTGCCTCCAGATTTGGCGTAGCCGGGGAGAACATCATCAAGCACCTTCTTGACATTTGTGTAGTCTACGTTCGACTGACAGTCCGGGTCGAAATATGTGGCCATGGAATATTTGGGGCTTAGGAGGATGAGCGTGCAATGTGTGTCACTGCAAAAAACACGGAATGTTAAAAGAAAAATGATCGAAATCTAAGAATTCATATGTTACGGGCCGGTTGAGGGGAGGACTTACTCGGGAAAGTAAGGTACGAGGAAGTTATCCTTATCTTGGTTTGCCAGAATGACGCCTTCGAGGTAAGAACTCGCGACTTGCCGGTCCCCAGCGCTGCCCAAGATCTTGGCACGCATGTAGAAGGGGTCGACTATCACGATGTCCGGGGTCTTGTCGCGAATGATCCGCATCTCCATACTCAGCGAAAATAGCCGAACGAAGGTGTAGTGCAGCGGATGAAGGTTCAACATAGCGTGGATGTCATCAAACCGCAGGACGATCATACGCCCGATGGAGTTATCCACAAAGCCCTTGCCCTCTGGCACCTTGGCCGCGAAAACCGGGTATGCCACATCCTTCTCTCTGAGACGCCGCTTCTCCAAAGAAAGAACACTGTCATGCAGACTCCGCATAGCACCGGTTGCAGCATTGAGCATATTTGTCGGTAGCATCGCCCTACCCGCCACATGCACCCTCCTCGAGATATCCTTAGGTGAAGGTGGCCCGTCCTGAGCACGGATCGTACTCGGTGCCGGCTGGCTCGCACCCTTCTTAGTCTTTCTTTTGTGTGCCTTCTTCTTCTCTTGTAATGGGACCGAGTTCTGCTCACAGACCGCCTTCTTGAGTGTGTTGGGGCTGATAATATTTCGCACCTCGCCTATCTGAGGCTCGGTGAAGTCGGCAGCTGGAGGCGTCTCCTGAGAGCTGAACGCCAGACGGCGCCTGTTGCAACTTGGCTTCTCCGCGGTACCAGCTAGATCGCACACGTCTTTTGTTGGGCTGGGTTCCTGAGAAGGAGGCCCCATGAAGTCGCCATCGTACCCATGATCGGCAAAGTACTGATCGACATTGCCAAATGTATCGTCGTCGTCGTCGTCGTTCTGATCCTGTGCCATATGCATGTTTGGATCCAGTGGCATAGGGATGTCCGGCACCGTTGCGGCGGTCTTGCCATGGGGCCGACTTGCCACCGGCACGACTGGCGGTGTTGTCTTTGGGGTGGTGTCCCCTGCCCCCAAACGAATCTGGCTCTTCGGCCAAAGCAGGGGCCAGCTCAGGCAGGCGCTGAGGGTCATCACGTCATCATCGTAGGCCCCGACGGGTCGAATCGGAGGTAACAACTCGTCGCAGCCTGGCAGCACCCAAACCAGTTGAACCCTAAACAAGTTGGGTGGCATCTGGGTACCGTGGAATAAGGGGTTGCCCGGTTGAACGATTTTGCCCTTGGCAACATCGACCAACTCGTTGTTCACGAAATGCAGGAGAGTGCACGGAACGTCGGCGGCGCCCTGAGAAAACATGTAGGGCGTCAGGGATGCCCAGTCAAAGGCAAGGAGATGAAGTCCTCGGCCGAGAGAGGCTTAATTAGTTACCGTGATGATGGCGTCGAGCTCGGCTAATGTCGAGGCACCGCCAACGGCGGGCGTGCAGTTGACGGAGGGGCCGCTTGCTGCAGAGGTGCCGGCCGGCGTACACCCGGGTGCATTAAGCTCCCGTGCCGGCGTCGGAGACACCAATGCCGCCTCCGCCGGAGACACCAATGGCCCCGCCATCGCATTCTGCGAGTTGCTGGCCGTGAAGCTAGGAATCGGGGGCGGCCCCTGTTGGCTGCCCGCAATCCACGCACTCAACCCTGAGATCAAGGTAGGCACAATGGCGGTGATCGTCGCTCCGAGTTGTTGTTCCACTTGCTCTTGGACAATCTCCGGAATCCGCGCCACCTGTGCCTTGAGTTCTTGAACCTCGCGCGCCTGGCTTTCCGAGCTGGTCTTTTTCTCCTTCCGCACACCAGCGGTATAGTATGACCCCCATTTTGTCGACAAGCCTTTGCCGGCCACACGACCAGCTGACGTCGGCTTACTGAGCTTATCCTTGTTCTTCATTACATTCAACGCCCTATTTAGAGTGGTGTCCCAAGGGTTGCTCTTAGTCGACCCCGCGCTACTGCTTTCAGTCGCCTGCGGAAGGAATGTGAACCATTTAGAAATTTGGCTTCATTAATTAGAATGCAACCATATGGAGCTAATTACGCGGGGGTGTATTCCTTACCAGAACAAGCTCAAGCTTCCTAGTCTTCGGATCCGTGGTAAGCTCCTTTGTTTTCGGGTCCTTCTTGTACCGGGCCCTGACAAAGTTCCTGGTCTGCTTGTCACCGTATTTATCGAAGAGGGGCGGTAGGCCTTGCTCGGCACGGTCCGCCTCCTCCTTGTCCCATATAGGCTCCGCCACTCTGTAACCGCTGGGACCGAGTGTGTGTTCCCCTATGTTTAGCTCCCGCATTTCTTTCCCCCACCGACTTGATTGGGAGTTTGCGGTGCTCGAGCAATTGATGTTGAAGTCGTTGTAGTCATCTTCGGTGATCGAAGGATTTTTCTCCTTGATCTTCTCATAACTCTCATCTTTCTCGATCATTCTCTTCACATTGCTTTTCCAAGTAGACATGGCCTTGCTCATCTTCGTGAGGGCAGCATTGTTCACTTTATTCCCTTTGAGGCTTGTGTTTGCAAATTCAGCGGGGAACTTGTATCGTTCGTGCAGCTTCGTGAAGAGGAGGTTGCGCAAATTCCCTCGGTCAGGATGCCTCAGGTTCTCGGTGTTGATCGAGACGGTGCTTCGGAGAATGCACCCGAGCTGAAGCGAGTACCCCTTGACTATTCGTTCGGGCGCCGTTGGATTCCCGTTGGAGTCCACTTAGTAACTTCCTCCTTGAGGGTGAGGAGCACGATCGGGCGCCGGTCCTTCCGTTGCCTCTTCGGTTGGCTGCCATATGTGCGTGCACCGCCATCATCAGTGGTGGCATCCTCGGCGGCACCATCAGTGGTGGCATCAGTGGGGTCATCCTCGGCGGTACCATCAGTGGTCTCAGGATCGGTGGGGAAGGCGGCGTCCTCATACAACTGAGGTTGGTCCTCCATCTCCTGGGACAGCTCCCAGAATGCCTTGCCGCCCGAACCCCCGGCCTCATCGTTGTTGGCCATGTTTCTCTCTAAATAGGAACAAAGTTTGGTCAAAAAGTTGGTTATTGTTTAGGGTTTGTCGACACCGAGGCATCCTAAAAGCTAAGCTTTTATCATTGAGGGTTTTTCGACGCCGAGGCACCCTAAAAGCCTAAGCTTTCATCATTAGTCACAAGTACCCCATATGTCCTACTTTTAGCAAAGTCATGCTAAAATTCACGGAATAATTCAGCATGACCTTTGCTGAAAATAGGACATATGGAGTACCCGAATTTGCTGGAATGGAAGTTAATCGACATTCCAGCAAACTCAAGGGCCTCTCGGGTGGACAAGGCAAAAAAGGCCTCCATCACAACAAAGCAAATCATTGCATGGGCATACAGATGCTGAAGTAAGAACGCCAGAAGTAGCATTAAACCATTTCCACAGTACTATGGTGATTTGAGATCATCTATTTATGTTCGCAAAGAGTAGTTTATGATCTAAGACTAAAAGGAAATGCACCAGCAGTACTAAATTGTTGGTCAGTCTCCAAAACTGATCCCAGCATTTTAAACAGTCCCTAGCAAGAACACAAATGTGGAAGCAAGTCAACGCAAAGCTATCTTTTCTTGTTTATCATAAAAGAAGTTGTCAAACATTTGTTGCAGTTTGAAGTTACATTATAATCAGTTAAATAATTCAACATATACTAGAACACACAAAACTATGAAAAGCTTGCATACTGATATATATATAATAGTAAGAAAGGCACAATGAATAGCTAAAATGACAGAAAACATGATTAACTTATTATGCACGTTCATATAAATCATTGTCAACAAAAATTTTCTATGAAAAAGACTTACACACGGATTCTTAGAAGAATTGGCATTCTCGTTTGATGAGTAGAACTGTAACGAATCACAAAAGAAAAACTATTAGTAAGTTATCAAAGTTTTGTACATTGAAGATTACCAACAAGCATGAACACAAATTCAAAATTACAATCATCTATATACACACAATGTAGAAAATCAAAGTTACATCAAGGAAATTACCAAGTTCCGCAGATTGTTTAGAAAATTCTCGACATCAAACTGTGGGTCACCACCACCAACCTGGAAACAAGCAGAAAAGAATGTTGGTTATACTGCTTTCACAAGATACGACAAACACTACTAACTGTGAACCTTGTAGTCAAAAATATAAACATTAAAAAAATAAAAACATACGTTGAGTGAGTGTGTCTGTCCTTCAAACTGGCTTTGCGAAGCAAAAGTTTCATCTAAATCATCGTCACGGTACATCACTTCGCTGTCTTCCAAATCATTGGTGTCGCTAGCCATTTTCTGCAGTAGAGTAAATGAACTCATGAAATCAAAACCACAAAGGTGAAGCATACGTTGCATCTCGAAAAAACCCGCACAAAGTTTAGTTTAACTATGATTTTTTGAGGTGTAAAAGTGATTTATTGCAAAATGTAAATCATCTGACAATCCCATATAAAGCATCTGACAACACATATGGAAAGCATAACTATGGTCTAAGCAACCTGAGCAAACCAAAATTTAATGTGTTGAGCAATCTAACATGACACATCAGAATTTCTACATAACAAAAATGTAAACATTGCAACTGACTGATAGGAAAAAGGATCAGCTTTAAGTTGATTAATCACAGGGCAAAAACCAGCAAAACAAAATTTCAAGCTATATCACAATATAAAGGGTCCTGCACTCAGGCCAAAATCAAACTACGCACTCAGATGTAATTTCAAAAAGGGGTTGCGCTCAGGACACAAGCTGAGACAAAAATGAAATCAGCAGTGCGATTTGAAAAATCACCTGGCCAAACCGCCCTAATACATCTGAATCTAACAGATCTCGAACTCAATCATGCAATCCCTAGGGTTTTGGGGGCGGGGGGATCATGAAATTAAAGGCAAAAGGTGAAAGGAAGGCGGGGGAAACGGACCTAAGATAGATGCAGAAGGAGCCGCGCTCTCGGATGTTCCGAGCAGAGCACCAATTTCCCGGAGCAATGGCACAGGGACGGTGGTAGTGTCGTCGGAGATGAAGGAGAGGAGAGGAGAACGCAGCCGAGGAGACGAGCACCCCCGCAGAAAGGGGACGGGCTTGTGATTTTGAAATAGCGCTGACGTCACCAGTCGTGCAAGACGCCAGTCATGCAAAAAAACAGTCGCGTAATGGGCCAAACATGCACGCTAAGAAAACAAGAAACTTAACACGAATCTCAAAGCAGTGAGCGAACGGCCTGCTTTCAAAACTGATTCAACGGGACTCTTTGGCTATCAGTATTAACATAGAAAAAATACAGGAATCTCACAGCACTAATTATTATCACAAAATCCATAAAATAAAATGCAGTATTGCTTATAAAAGGTGCACATACTTAAATTACAGAAAAAAATGAAAAATTATGAAGTTATGAACGAAAATAGATTTATTTTGGAAAAAAAATTAAAACACTTTTAAAACGAAAACTGGGATGCTAAAATGCTCAACACACATTAATGTTTTTTAAAAATAATAAATAAACTTACAAAAAAATGTTGAAAAAAAATTAAGTGAGACTTGTTAACAAAATCAATAAGACACCAAAAAGAAGTTTCACTATGATTCACAAGGGAAAAATCAATCATATTAAAGAAGTTTCAACATAGGAAAAAATTCATTTCATAAATAAAAAAGGAAAAAAACAATTTTATCGAGTGACTTTGAACCAACAATTGATATGATCTATGAAATGAAAAGATCAATCAAATAAAATGTTGATCACCCAGGCTGGAAAATGAAAATTCAAACTCACAACACAACTATAAAAGATATAGAAAAATCAAAAATCTTAAATATAAAGCATTACAGCAAAAGATACACAAGCATTACAACATAAACACAGATGGAAAAAGACTGATAACAACTTAACTAAAAGACAAAATAGAAACAGCATAAACGATAACCAGTCTTTCCTTCAGTCCTCGACTTAACTACATACTAACAATCGAAACTTTTCAGTCTTCAACTTAACTACACGGAGCTTAATGTCTTAACTGCATTCAACCCAAAAGGCAAAAAAATTCCAACACATGATCCACCATAAGTTCCATCCTGCGAATGTAAAAGAACGCTCTACAGCGACTACTTTCCCAAACTAAACTGCACGGCCATTGCTTCCACCTACAGAAGGCGCTGGAACACAATTGAGACTGAACGATCATAAGTTGACTCGTCAAAAGTGATGAGCACAATATTGTCTTTCTCATATTGAGTGGCTGAGATGAACTTGCTGAAACTGGTCTTCTCAATCACCATCCTCCCATCTTGCTTGCACAGCTGGAAAGATGATGGCATGATAACATGCGTATTTCCCAGGTAAGCTTCCAGAAGGATTCCAGCACTAGTTGGTATGTCAACAAACCTCCTCAAGCTAGACACAACAAACTTTGGGATTTTCTGTTGCAATAAAAATGAAAAATTATATAAATCAACAATTAAGATGATTGTAAAATGTTCTACAAAATAAACACAATAGTGACCTAAACTATACAGATTGACATGAAAAATAAAACTTAAACTACAAATAAGGCAGAACATCAAAGTCTTCATCAACATTGTAAATGTTTTAACTGTACTGAAAGTGAAGAAAATATAACCCTAAAATCTCAATTTTATCAAGGGTAAAAACTATAATCTAAAAAGCTAATTACTAAAATTGAAATACTAAAATAAAAATACCTAACTCAAAACTAGAAGAATATACTACATTTCACAACAGCAGAAGATACAAATTAGTCTCAGTGCTATCAAAGTTAAGAGTAGAATATAAAAACACAAACAACCTAAAAAGCATGCATCTATTATGATGTCAGAAATAGTAACCATAGAATCAGAAAAGCTAATTCTTGAAATTCAACTACTGGAAATTTAAAAGTTGCACATTCATGAAACTCAAACTTGCAATGCTTACGCAACAGGAAAAAGATTATAAAAACAGAAAAAAAAACAAGATAAAAGTAAAAAATGAAGGAGTAAAGTGCAAAACTTACCATGGTGAACTTCATAGTATTTGTGGCAGTCATTACATGGACGAACGGAGTGCAACGTAGAAAGCTTGATGACCGGAAGAGTGAACGTACAAGCAAGCAATTGTTGTGGTAGTTGAACTCCAATCCACGGGGCATCACAGCAGAGCAAACTAGTTCATACCTTGCATTACTGAGGTTTTCAAAAGCTACAAAAAACAAACACATACAAATATAAAAATGAGTAATCATCTATCAAAACAATGCAACTGAAAAGTAGAAATAAAAAAAATATGATAAAAGTAACACATACAAAAGAACAGAAACTCACCAACAGAAGGTAAAGGAAGAATCCTTTCGCCATCACGGAAAGTCTCTACTTTTAGGTCAAAGCATGAGTTGTCCAGGGTAAAGACCAACCGATCTCCACCACGAAGGGCATAAGCACTGCCACAAAACTTTGAGTAGTTGCCTCGATGCTTAAAGTCTGAAGCATAGGACCTACTCTCATAAGTGAGTATAGCAGGCTCGGTTCTCTTGTGCTTGAAAGTAGTTGCAATATGCATGTGCTCTGCAATATAATCGGCTAAGAAACGCCTCACATTGCATGGGATATGCTGAAAAAAACAAAGAGGTGAAACAAAGGAAAACAAATTAAAAATAAATCAAGAAAAGGAAAATTGCATGCTAAAAAATTACATACTAAATAAAAACAGCAAAGGTTTTACAAAATGTAGTGAAAATATCATTATTGATACTTTTAGATCGATGAACCAAAACTGCATGTGTTACTGGATGTAGATACATAAAGGAAAATGAAAAGTGAATTGACAAACTACAACAACAGCAATACATATAATAGCAAAAAATGTATACACTTTACAAACATCAACTACTCATAATAACATTGCCGTTATCATATTTTAAAGAAAACTAATGTGAATTTGTTGGATCAACTCACCGTCCTCCTAAAGCAATACTGATCAAGAACAACCTCAAAAACTTCTAGCACTTCATCAGCTGGCACAAATGGAAGGCATGCGGCACCAGGGCAACGACAAACTGGACAACCCATACTGAAAAAAGGAAAAAGGAAAATAATTATTCTACATTAATAACTTCTAAACAAAGATATTACTCTCAATCAATGTGAAAAAAAATACAAAATACAAAATAATATTCTACATTCCACAATAGCAAAAGATTTAAAATCAACCTCAGTGCTACCAAGTGTAAACCTGTAATCCAAAGGGGTAAATCATAAAATTGAAATATTGAAATTAAAAAAGTTGCACTTTCATGATACTAAAAATTGCACTCATTATGCAACACCAAAAAAGATTCATATACAAGAATTGACATTACGATCCTGAACATTTTGTAAGCACAAAAATCAACAATAACAGTCGCCTGGACTATAAACGATTGACATGAACAATACAATTAAAACTGCAAGTAAATACAGAACATCAAATTTTGCAACTTCACAAAAGCTAAAATTTACATCAGACAACTAAACTTGCACACCAAAAAATAACGAGAAACTAAAAAACAGAACAACTAAAAGCACTAAGTAATGGACAAATCCAAAGAATTCTAATTAATAAGCATATCAAAAACATACAGACAAAGTTCTATAGATAAGTAGACATACTTTGCATCACAATTTCTGGAACAACAAACTTACACAAACTACATTTGCACATTCATACATCTAACCTTGAACATCAATAACAGAATAGATACTACAAACTTGCACAACTGCATCTTTAAGATATATACATATCCTAAAACATAAGAAACAATCAAATAAAGAAAAAACTTGAACAAAAATAACAATTATAACTATTCACATAAAGTAGGAGGTTCTTGATTAGTTCATAAAACCTCATCTTTCAGGAAAAAAAGACCTTAACGCACTTAGTGATGCATAAAGTTAAGTGAATTCTAAGGAACTTGCAGATCAAACATCTACAAAAACTACAGATTAGACACGAAAGAAGCTCAAAATGGATTTCTAGGGAACTTGCACAACAGCAAACTATACAGCGTCACCCCCTCCCGCACATAACTGCTCTACATTATTGAGCTGTTACTAGGCCTGTAAAGATCTACAGAAAAGTGGACATGCTTTCAAAACAGAAACCCTATAAAACAAACCTTATAGGAACTACATATGCATCTTAAGACATCTAACCGTGCACTTCAGTTACGTAGAGTCCTAAAACCTTGCATAATTGCATGATTCAAAGATCTAGATATGCTTTGACACAAGAAACAATTAGAACACTATAAAAAACTGAACAATAAGAAAACTAATAATCACACAAAGTAGGGGAATCTTGATTAGTACTTTAAGCTCAACTTTTAAGAATAAAACAACTAAAAGCACTTAGTCATGCATAACTACAAAGGATTCTAAGGAACTCACACAACAACAAACTGTACAACATCACACGCCCCGTACATATCTAGTCAACATGCATCCTCATATTGGGCTGTTACTAGGCCTGTAAACTTGTACAGAAAAAGGAAGATGCTTTCAAATCATAAGCCCTCAAAAAGAAACTTATAGATTAAATCTCTATGTATATGACCTATAATCTGCATCATAATAACAAATATAGAAAAAAAAGATTGCATCTTTCGACACATACAAGACACACAGAATATCAAATATAGATCTACTCACATCTTCCATCAGAACGCTAAAAACCTACTCATATTCCATGCTCTGTTCCTCCCATTCATAACTTAAAACAGTAATAACGAAATAAAAAGATAAAAACCCTAAACCAAACCCGAGATTGGAACAAAACCTAACAAACACATCTAATTAAACAGAGAACAAACCTATGAACTACTACTAAAACAACAAAAAAATCCTGGAAAACCAAGATCTGACCACTAAAAACAGATAAACAAACAGGATTTGAATCAGAGATATGAGCAAAAACAAAGCCTAAATAAGACACGAAAACAACATAAAAACAAGAATCAAGAAGCAGAAATACCTCGAAAGGACTAGATGCAGCACCGCAATCCGTCAGGAACGAAGCCCTCACCTGCAAAACAGAGTACAAAACAACAACAAAACACCCAAGCAATCAGATACAGAGGAGGAAAGGAGTAAATGAAGCAACAAAATGAAAATCAGAAGAGAAACAATCCACAGATGGAGCAGATCAAGCAAGAACACCACTAACCCTAGCTCTGGTCAGGAAGGGGGAAAGACAGAACAGAGACTGGA
>NC_041385.1:770739911-770743378 GCF_002162155.2 Triticum dicoccoides
GACTGACAAATACAGAGACGCGAAGGGATAAGAAGACTAGCCGCCGACGCTCGGGATTCCTCAAGCGGGCTGCGCGCTGGGCTGCAAGGCCTGTTAACCGGCGCGCACAACTCATAACGGGCACCCGCAGCGCAGAAACAAGCCCAATCACACGAATCGACTAACCCAGAAGCAGTTTCAGTCGATTTTGAACAGCACCAAACGCAACAAAAGAAAAAACTCAATTACGAATCTCAAAGCACAAAACAACGGCCAGAAAATCGACTGAACCAAAATCAAAAAATCAGCTGACTGAAAAGTAGCTAATTCGGTGTGGCACTAGCTGAGTTGGCCCAATTAGGCTAGTCATAGTGGGAGTAACTTAGCTAGTAATATAGCGCACTCCCGGAAATTTTTGCTTATATGGCAAGTATTTAATGTGAGGTGGTAACATAATATGTTACTGTAGCATAGCGCTTCCCAAGACAAGATGAGTCTACAAACTAATAAAGGAAGCCATCTATGACACTATTATCATGCATACGATACTAGTCTAATTTACTCCCCACTATGACCAGTCTTAGTGTCAAGATTATATACCATTATTGCGTTACTTTGTTTTATCAATGATGCACCAATGGGTCATATGAGCACATTGCAGGTAGCGAGTAGTTTCGTGTCATACGTTGTTTTTTTCTTTACATTTTAGCAATCTGCTTACTAAAACACATATAATATTTAAATCTTTATATATTATTGTTAAACAAGTAAAGAAAATCAATTTCAGACTATCTAGCTAAACAAACGTAATATGTGGTGCGTCAAGCGATTTTGTTTGACGGGAGGTGGGGATCAGAGATGTAGATTAATTTTTTTTGAGCAAAACTCGCCCTCTTTATTCATCCAAAGCAATCATCATAGGTACAAGGTTTGGGTCATGAGGATTACCTAATCAAAGATGTCTACCTACCTCAAGATTACATGCAAACTTGGCGAGATTATGAGCCTCAACATTAAAATTTCTACGCTCGTGTATGAAAGAACTAGAGATAAAACTATTACACCGGGTCGTTATTTCATGTACTATAGAAGCATTTGGACCTCCTGTCCCTCTGTTGATGTCATTGATTGCCTCCTGGCAATCTGAAGCCACTCAAACCTCTCTAATCGCCAGATCATCTGCTAATGCCAATGCTTCTCTGCATGCGCATGTTTCCAAGATCAGAGGATCATTGATTCCTCGTAGAACCACAGCCGAAGATCCTAGATATAGACCAGTCTGATCCCGACACACAGCTGCGACAGCTCCACCATAATGTGTTCTAGCAACAGCACCATCAACGTTAATCTTCACGCATCCTGCTGGGGGTGGAAGCCACCTTCTGACCCGCGACCTCGGAGCCGACCTGGTCTCCTGGCGATTACCACTAGGTTGTAGGAGGCCCAATTCGGCAATGAAGTTGGTGACAAAGGACATTGTATGTTGGGGGCTTTGGAAGATCGATTCGTAAATAGCCTTCCTTCTCGCGTACCACACCGCCCATAGCATGACTACTAGCTTAGTAAAGCTTGCTTGATCCAATTTCTCATTTAACTCAAACAACCAGAGATGTAGATGACGGCGAGCTTCAGGACGACACGTCCTTTTCATCCATTTGAATTGGTGGGCCAACACGTCTATCTCTCTTCTATTTTTTATTTACTTTTTTTAGGCAATTCTATTTTTTATTTACTTGAGACCTCCCGTCGTGTCATGTCAACGTCTCGGGCTGGGGGGAACCAAACCTAGAGGGGATAGCGACAGCCTAGGCCCAGCTCGGTTTGAATGACCGACCGGCCAAAAAATAAAAAGAACGTGTCTGCTAATAGTTTGATCGCTACAGTAGACGGTGCATATCCTCACGACTTCGGTTCTGCACCAACGGCCGTGATAAGGGGGTGCCTAGGCCCCCGGGCGCTCAAAATCCGTTCTCGAAGCTGCCGGTAATGCCGCAGCTCTTGCAATGGGTCAATCCTTGTTAGATCAACTCCACGCCAGCTGGCGAATCAACCTGTGGTCGAGTTGGTTAGGTAGACAGTGGTATCCCCAACCCACCAGGGTTCAAATCCTAGTGCTCGCATTATTCCTGTATTTATTTCAGTGGGAGAAGACGTTCCCGTCGACGACGAGGCGCCTACGGTGACTTCGTAAATCTCAAGATGATATGCCGGCTCAGTCTTTCGGAGGTGCTCATAGGGGTAGGGTGTGCGTGTGTGCGTTCATAGGGATGAGTGTATGCGCGTGTATATGAGCGCTTGTGTCTGTACTGATGCTCAAAAAAAAAACTCCACGCCAGCTGAATCGACTCGTCAGCGTGTACAAGTACGCTGTTTAATTGTCAAATTGCTCCACAACGTTAGTCCCTGATTGTACTTTATATTAATATATCCTTATTACGATTGACTAACCATATGTAGAATGAAGCCTCGGATTATCTGTTTTCGACACTAGAGAAGGTTATGCTTGGTGCGTTGTATTTCAACAAGTATTACCGAGGTTGACTGACATTATCTTTGAGAGGGCTGAGCAAGAACCATGAGTGAAGTTCTTACGGGGCTCATACCAAAGAGACTTCTATGTGTATCATGGTTTTGGTTACCGAATGGGGCAATTTTACTGAGGGGGACCGGTAAACGTGGCACCATAGTTACCACGAAATTTCAAGCAAATTTAAAATGACATTTATAATGCAATTTTGAATTCATTTAAAAAAAATAGATATAGATAGCACTTGAACTTATATTTACCATAAAAGAGTTACTAGCCCAATGGAACGTTGTCTACGCGAGTGTTGTGAGGTGCTGCCATACTCTTATGTACATTGAGCGTTTGAATTCAACAAATTCAAATATTTCGAATTTTTTGCTCGAAATGACCATTTACCGAGGGGGACTGAAATATGTGGAAACCATGGTAAGTCTTGAAATTTCAAGCTGTAACCAAAACCCTTATATGTATTCAATAACTATTTAGAGTCAATATGTTTCAGTTTATTATCCAATCTTTCCTTGAGAGGAATTTATTATCCAATCTAATAAATCATTTTCATTGAAGAAGCTTTCGAGCTCTTCCGAGGCGACTCGGGGGGCAACCCTAGCGCCGCCTCTTCTGAGGCGACTTGGGGGCAACCCTAGCGCCGCCTCCGAGCTCTCCCCTCCCTCTTCCTCCTTTCCACCGCTACCACAGGGGCGCTCGGCGCCCTGATGACACCGGCGGCAGGGATTCGGCACCTCCTCCTCGGATGGAGGGTTGTAGCTCCCGGGGCGGCGGCTCCGGCTGGTGGCGTGCGGCCCTGATGATGGTGGCGGCGGGGATTCGGCGCCTCCTCCTCGGATGGAGGGCTGTGGCTCCCGGGACGGTGGCTCCGACCGGTGGCGCGCGACCCTGATGACGGTGGCGGCGGGGATTCGGCGGCTCAGGCCAGTGGCGCGCGGCCCTGATGACGGTG
>NC_041385.1:770743833-770754242 GCF_002162155.2 Triticum dicoccoides
GGATGGAGGGATGTGGCTCCCGGGGCGGCGGCTCCGGCCGGTGGCGCGCGACCCTGATGACGGTGGCGGCGGGGATTCGGCGCCTCCTCCTCGGATGAAGGGTTGTGGCTCCCGGGGCGGCGGCTCCGGCTGGTGGCGCGCGGCGTGGCCTGGGCGGCGGGTGGCGCCGAGGGTGCTGGTGGGTGGCTTCCCACGACTGTGCGGGCAACATGGAGGTCACGGTCGACGACGCAGTGGCGGCTCCTCACTGTCCGCCGGGTCCCTTGAAGAAGCTTTGGTCCTGGCTCGATCTGCTCCGATCTGCGCCGGCGGTGGTCCCTGGCGGCGGAATCCGTCGTCTTATGCTGCCGGGCGACCGGATCTGGCTTTTGGGTGTGGTCTCCGAGGGAAACCCCTGGCCGGCACGGCAACCCCCCCAAAGTCGTCGTCTTTGGCGCTGATCCCCTCCCTGGAGGCTTTGGCGTGGACCCTCTCCCTCCCGCCTACCCCTTGAGCTCTGGCAAAAACCGGCTCTTCCCTGGTTTGGGCATCGACGAAACCTTGGTGGCGTGCTCCTTCTTGAAGGCGGCGGACGGGATTGGCTCTTGGTGGTGGAGTGGTGATACGTCTCCAACGTATCTATAATTTTTGATTGTTCCATGCTATTATATTACCCCTTTTGGATGTTTCTTGGCTTTATTTTACACATTTATATCATTTTTGGGACTAACCTACTAACCGGAGGCCCAGTCCATATTGCTGTTTTTTTGCCTATTTCAGTATTTCGAAGAAAAGAAATATCAAACAGAGTCCAAACGGAATGAAACCTTCGGGAGCGTGATTTTTGGAACAAATCTGATCCGGAGAGCTTGGAGTGCAAGTCAAGAAGCTCCCGAGGGCCCCACGAGATAGGAGGCCGCCTCCCCCCTGTAGAGCGCGCCCCCTTGTCTCGTGGGCCCCTCGGGGGTCCACCGACGTACTTCTTCCTCCTATATATACCTACGTACCCCGAAAACATCCAAGAGCACCACGAAACACAATTTCCACCGCCGTAACCTTCTGTATCCACGAGATCTCATCTTGAAGCCTTCGCCGGCACTCTGCCGGAGGGGGAATCGACCACGGAGGGCTTCTACATCAACATCTTTGCCCCTCCGATGAGTTGTGAGTAGTTTACCACAGACCTACGGGTTCATAGTTATTAGCTAGATGGCTTCTTCTATCTTTTTGGATCTCAATACAATGTTCTCCCCCTCTCTTGTGGAGATCTATTCGATGTAATCTCTTTTTGCGGTGTGTTTGTCGAGATCCGATGAATTGTGGGTTTATGATCAAGTTTATCTATGAATAATATTTGAATCTTCTCTGAATTCTTTTATGTATGATTGAGTTATCTTTGCAAGTCTCTTCGAATTATCAGTTTGGTTTGGCTACTAGATTGGTTCTTCTTGCCATGGGAGAAGTGCTTAGCTTTGGGTTCAATATTGCGGTGTTCAATATTGCGGTGTTCTTACCCAGTGACAGAAAGGGTTGCAAGACACGTATTGTATTGTTGCCATCGAGGATAACAAGATGGGGTTTATATCATATTGCATGAGTTTATCCATCTACATCATGTCTTCTTGCTTAATGCATTACTCTGTTCTTATGAACTTAATACTCTAGATGCATGCTGGATAGCGGTCGATGTGTGGAGTAATAGTAGTAGATGCAGGCAGGAGTTGGTCTACTTGTTATGGACGTGATGCCTATATACATGATCATGCCTAGATAATCTCATAACTATGCGCTTTTCTATCAATTGCTCGATAGTAATTTGTTCACCCACCGTAATACTTATGCTATCTTGAGAGAAGCCTCTAGTGAAACCTATGGCCCCCGGGTCTATCTCTTATCATATTTGCTTTCAATCTACTTTTATTTGAATCTTACTTTCTGCATCTATATTATAAAATACCAAAAAATTATTTATCTTATCTTACTATCTTTATTAGATCTCACTTCCGCAAGTGGACGTGAAGGGATTGCCAACCCCTTTATTGCGTTGGTTGCGAGTTCTTAGTTTGTTTGTGTAGGTGCGTGGGACTTTTGAGGAGCCTCCTACTGGATTGATACCTTGGTTTTCAAAACTGAGGGAAATACTTACGCTACACTTTGCTGCATCACCCTCTCCTCTTCGAGGAAAACCAACGCAAGCTCAAGACGTAGCAAGAAGGATTTCTGGCACCGTTGCCGGGGAGGTCTTCACTCAAGTCAAGACATACCAAGTACCCATCACAAACCCATCTCCCTCCCATTTACATTATTTGCCATTTGCCTCTCGTTTTCCTCTCCCCCACTTCACCCTTGCCGTTTTATTCGCCCTCTCTTTCCCAATCTCCTCCTCTCTTTATTGTTCGCTTTCTTCCGCCTTGCTTTTTGTTTGCCGCTATGTCTGAAATTGGGGAGATTATCGTCGATATGGACAATAATGATAACACAGAAAATCCCGAGGCTCCGGCGATGAACCTCCTATCTTGCATACTAAAAAGTTCCGAATCGGCAGTGGTAACATCATTGGCAAGGGTGTTATTCAAGATTTCTTTACTTATGCCGGTGCTTTACCTTCCATGGGTTGTACTATTCTTCATAGAACTAGTATTCTTGCGGATGCTATCGCTATGCTTGTAGTTGAACTTGAAAGACAATTTATGCATATGCATCCTTGCATACAAAGAATTTTCCTAGAATTCTCTAATATTGAGCATTCTTCTGTTAAGCGCGCTGTTACTATCTTTTTGGCTCATGAGTTTAGATTTATCATAAGAGAGGCCAAATAAATCTTTGCGCACTACAGGGTGGATGCCGGTCGTCCTCCCATAGAAGCGATCCTCTATGATCAAGAAGAAATTAGACGTTTTCAATCTTCAGACTATGTCACTTCTAATGAAAACCTTAGAAAAAAGGTTCCTACCAATGTCTTGGTTGATTGCATTAACAAGCTTAATAATGATTTTGCCCTTCGAAACAATGAGCTAGGATACTCTCTTGATTATTGGCTCACAAGATTTTGCCAAAAGAATGCTTTTAGTGATGAAATAATTGTGCATTATGAAGGGCCAAAGGAGGAATCCGTTCCTCCTGTGATTGATCTTGGGGACTTTTGTCCCACTAAATTTAGCCCTTTCGATTACTTTTGTTTACCTCAAAGAAAACTTGCTGCCAAACATAGAGAATATGAGATGAGCTTTCAGGATCTATCTTATTATTATGGCACTAGTTAAATCTATCCTTGCTTTTATGCCTAGCTAGGGGCGTTAAACGATAGCGCTAGTTGGGAGGCAACCCAATTTTCTTTATGTTTTTTTTTGTTTTTGCTCCTGTTTAGTAATAAATCTTGCATCTATCTTCTGTTTATATGTGTTTTTATCTTTTAATTATTGTTTGTGCCAAGTAGAACCTATAGGATAACCTACGATGATAGTTGATTTGATTCTGCTGAAAAACAGAAACTTTGCGCGCATGAATATAATTTTGTTAAATCACAGGAACATGCTTTTGCATTGATTCTTTTTTCTTCTGCTCAATAGACAAATTATCCAGGACTTCCTATTTTCGTAGGATTTTTAGAGTTCCAGAAGTTTGCATTAGTTACAGATTGCTACAGACTGTTCTGTTTTTGACAGATTTTGTTTTTCGTGTGTTGTTTGCTTATTTCAATGCATCTATGGCTAGTAATTCAGTCTATGAACCATAAATAAGTTGGAATACAGTAGGTTTAACACCAAATTAAATAAAGAATGAGTTCATTGCAGTACCTTATGTGGTGGTTTTGTTTTCTTTCACTAACGGAGCTTATAAGATTTCCTGTTGAGTTTTGTGTTGTGAAGTTTTCAACTTTTGGGTAAAGCTTTTATGGACTATGGAATAAAGGGTGGCAAGAGCCTAAGCTTGGGGATGCCCATGGCACCCCAAGATATTCAAGAATAGCCAAAAGCCTAAGCTTGGGGATGCCCCGGGAAGGCATCCCCTCTTTCGTCTTCGTTCATTGGTTACTTTACTTGGAGCTATATTTTTATTCGCCACATGATATGTGTTTTGCTTGGAGCGTCATGTATTATATTAGTCTTTGCTTTTTAGTTTACCACAATCATCCTTGCTGTACACACCTTTTGGGAGAAGCCTATTTGATTAGAATTTGCTAGAATACTCTATGTGCTTCACTTATATCTTTTGAGCTTGATAGTTTTTGCTCTAGTGCTTCACTTATATCTTTTAGAGCACGGTGGTGTCTTAATTTTTAAGAAATTGCTAGTCTCTCATGCTTCACTTATATTATTTTTAGAGTCTTTTAGAACAGCATGGTATTTGCTATTATCATAAAGTTGGTCCTAGAATGATGAGCATCCAAGTTGGGTATAATAAAAACTATCATAGGAAGTGGATTGGATGCTATGATCAATTTGATGCTTGATAATTGTTTTGAGATATGGAGGTAGTGATATTAAAGTGATGCTAGTTGGGTGATTATGAATTTAAAGAATGCTTGTGTTGAAGTTTGTGAATCTCGTAGCATGCATGTATGGTGAACCGCTTTGTGATGAAGTTGGAGCACAATTTTATTTATTGATTGTCTCCCTTATGAGTGGCGGTCGGGGACGAGCGATGGTCTTTTCCTACCAATCTATCCCCCTAGGAGCATGCACGTAGTGCTTTGGTTTTTGATGACTTCTAAATTTTTGCAACAAGTGCATGAGTTCTTATGTTGAGTCCATGGATTATACGCACCCTTTCACCCTTCCATTATTCCTAGCCTCTCTTGTGCCGCACAACTTTCGCCGGTACCATACACCCACCATATGCCTTCCTCAAAACAGCCACCATACCTACCTATTATGGCATTACCATAGCCATTCCAATATATATTGCCATGCAACTTTCCACCGTTCCGTTCATATGACACGCATTACTTTTGTCATGTTGCTTTTTGCATGATCATGTAGTTGACACCGTATTTGTGGCAAGGCCACCTTCATAATTTTCATACATGTCACTCTTGATTCATTGCATATCCCGGTACACCGCCGGAGGCATTCATATAGAGTCATATCTTGTTCTAGCTTTGAGTTGTAAATCCATAAAAGTGTGATGATCTTCATTATTAGAGCATTGTCCTCGTGAGGAAAGGATGATGAAGGCTATGATTTCCTCACAAGTCAGGATGAGACTTCGGACTTTACAAAAAGAAAAAGAAAAAAGAAAAAGAAAAAAAAATGAGAAAGACCAAAAAGAAAAAAAGGGGAAAGGCCAAAGAAAAAAAAGGAAAAGAAAAAAAGGAAAAAATATAAAATGAGAGAAAAAGAGAGAAGGGACAATGCTACTATCTCTTTTTCCACACTTGTGCTTCAAAATAGCACCATGATCTTCATGATAGAGAGTCTCATATGTTGTCACCTTCATATACTAGTGGGAATTTTTCATTATAGAACTTGGCTTGTATATTCCAATGATGGGCTTCCTCAAAGTGCCCTATGTCTTCGTGAGCAAGCGAGTTGGATGGACACCCACTTAGTTTTTTTGTTGAGCTTTCATATATTTATAGCTCTAGTGCATCTGTTGCATGGCAATCCCTACTGACTCACATTGATATCTATTAATGGGCATCTCCATAGCCCGTTGATATGCCTAGTTGATGTGAGACTATCTTCTCCTTTTTGTCTTCTCCACAACCACCATTCTATTCCACATATAGTGCTATGTCCATGGCTCACGCTCATGTATTGCGTGAAAGTTGAAAGAGTTTGAGATTATTAAAGTATGAAACAATTGCTTGGCTTGTCATCAGGGTTGTGCATGATTAAATACTTTGTGTGATGAAGATAGAGCAACAGCCAGACTATATGATTTTTTAGGGATAACTTTCTTTAGCCATGTTATTTTGAGAAGACACGATTACTTTGATTAGTATGCTTGAAGTATTACTATTTCTTATGTCAATATGAACTTTTATTTTGTATTCATTTGGATCTGAACATTCATGCCACAATAAAGAAAATTACATTATGAATTATGCTAGGTAGCATTCCACATCAAAAATTCTCTTTTTATCATTTACCTACTCGAGGACGAGCAAGAATTAAGCTTGGAGATGCTTGATACGTCTCCAATGTATCTATAATTTTTTATTATTCCATGCTGTTATATTACCCCTTTTGGATGTTTATGGGCTTTATTTTACACATTTATAACATTTTTGGGACTAACCTACTAACCGGAGGCCTAGTCCATATTGCTGTTTTTTTCCCTATTTCAGTATTTCGAAGAAAAGGAATATCAAACGGAGTCCAACGGAATGAAACCTTCGGGAGCGTGATTTTTGGAACAAATCTGATCCGGAGAGCTTGGAGTGCAAGTCAAGCTCCCGAGGGCCCCACGAGATAGGGAGCCGCGCCCCCTGTAGGGTGCGCCCCCCTGTCTCGTGGGCCCCTCGTGCGGCCACCGACGTACTTCTTCCTCCTATATATACCTACGTACCCCGAAAACATCCAGGAGCACCATGAAACACAATTTCCACCGCCGTAACTTTTTGTATCCACGAGATCTCATCTTGGAGCCTTCGCCGGCACTCTGCCGGAGGGGGAATCGACCACGGAGGGCTTCTACATCAACATCCTTGCCCATCCGATGAGTTGTGAGTAGTTTAACACAGACCTACGGGTCCATAGTTATTAGCTAGATGGCTTATTCTCTGTTTTTGGATCTCAATACAATGTTCTCCCCCTCTCTTGTGGAGATCTATTCGATGTAATCTCTTTTTACGGTGTGTTTGTCGAGATCCGATGAATTGTGGGTTGATGATCAAGTTTATCTATGAATAATATTTGAATCTTCTCTGAAATCTTTTATGTATGATTGAGTTATCTTTGCAAGTCTCTTCGAATTATCATTTTGGTTTAGCCTACTAGATTGGTTCTTCTTGCCATGGGAGAAGTGCTTAGCTTTGGGTTCAATCTTGCGGTATTCTTACCATGTGACAGAAAGGGTTGCAAGACACGTATTGTATTGTTGCCATCGAGGATAACAAGATGGGGTTTATATCATATTGCATGAGTTTATCCCTCTACATCATGTCTTCTTGCTTAATGCATTACTCTGTTCTTATGAACTTAATACTCTAGATGCATGCTGGATAGCGGTCGATGTGTGGAGTAATAGTAGTATATGCAGGCAGGAGTCGGTCTACTTCTTATGGACGTGATGCCTATATACATGATCATGCCTAGATAATCTCATAACTATGCGCTTTTCTATCAATTGCTCGACAGTAATTTGTTCACCCACTTTCTTGAGAGAAGCCTCTAGTGAAACCTATGGCCCCCGGGTCTATCTCTTATCATATTTGCTTTCAATCTACTTTTATTTGCATCTTACTTTCTGCATCTATATTATAAAATACCAAAAATATATTTATCTTATCTTACTATCTTTATTAGATCTCACTTCCACAAGTGGCTGTGAAGGGATTGACAACCCCTTTATTGCGCTGGTTGCGAGTTCTCAGTTTGTTTGTGTAGGTGCGTGAGACTTTTGAGGAGCCTCCTACTGGATTGATACCTTGGTTCTCAAAACTGAGGGAAATACTTACGCTACACTTTGCTGCATCACCCTCTCCTCTTCGAGGAAAATCAACGCAAGCTCAAGACGTAGCAAGTGGCCGGTGTCCTAGTTCCGAATCACGGTGGCCTGATATTCCTTCTTCATCCTGCTCGGGCTCGCCCTTGCGTGGTGAACTGATACGTCTCCAACGTATCTATAATTTATGAAGTATTCATGCTTTTATATTATCCATCTATGATGTTTTATAAGCATTTATATGTCATTTTATATGATTTTTGGGACTAACCTATTAACCTAGAGCCCAGTGCCAGTTTATGTTTTCTCCTTGTTTTAGTGTTTTACAGAAAAGGGATACCAAACAGAGTCCAATTGACGTGCCAATTTTTGAGGATTTTTTCTGGACCAAAAGAAGACCACGGAGCATCAAAGTTGGGCTAGAGGAGTCCCGGGCTGCCCACGAGACAGGGGGGCGCCCCCCCCCCCATGGGGGGGGGGCACCCTCCTATCTCGTGGACAGCCCGGAGGCCCCCTTGACGTGAAACCAACGCCAAAAATTCCTATAAATACTGAAACCTTCAGGAATTAACCTAGATCAGAAGTTCCGCCGCCGCAAGCCTCTGTAGCCATGAGAAATCAATCTAGGCCCTCTCCGGCAGGCTGTCGGAGGGGGCCATCATCACCGGAGGCCATGGAGGAGGATCTCGGAGGGGCCATCATCGCCATGAAGGCCAAGGACCAGAGGGGGAAAGCCATGGAGGAGGAAGCACAAGGGGAAGAACCTCTCCTCCTCTCTCTTGGTGGCATCGGAGTGCCATCGGGAGGGAAATCATTGCCGCGGTGATCGTCTTCATCAACATCACCATCATCATCACCATCCTGATCTCTTTTACGCGGTCCACTCTCCCGCACCCCGCTGTAATCCCTACTTGAACATGGTGCTTTATGCTACATATTATGATCCAATGATGTGTTGCCATCATATGATGTTTTGAGTAGATATCTTTTGTCTTTGGGTTGATTGATGATCTAGATTGGTATGAGTTGTATGTTTCACTTTGATGCTGTCCTATGGTGCCCTCCGTGTCGCGCAAGCGTGAGGGATTCCCGCTGTAGGGTGTTGCAATACGTTCATGATTCGCGTATAGTGGGTTGGTGAGTGACGGAAACACAAACCCGAGTAAGAGGGGTTGTTGCGTATGGGAATAAAGAGGACTTGATGCTTTAATGCTATGGTTGGGTTTTACCTTAATGATGTTTAGTATTTGCGGACGCTTGCTAGAGTTCCAATCATAAGTGCATATGATCCAAGTAGAGAAAGTATGTTAGCTTTTGCCTCTCCTTCATATGAAATTGCAATAGTGACTACTGGTCTTGTTAACAATTGCCTAGGATAATTCCGCACACCGATCCACCATTATTCCACACTCGCTATTTATATTATTTAGTGTTATATTCTAACTTCATGATAACAGCACCTACTTTTTAGTTCTCTGATATCATACAAAGTTATCCTCGTTATACCCACAACACAGTTTATTTCTTGTTTCTAGTTGGAAGCAAACGTTCAGTGCACGTAGAGCCGTATCAGTGGCAGATAGGGCTTGAGAGAATATTGATCTTACCTTTAGCTCCTTGTGGGTTCGACACTCCATACTTATCACTTCCACCTTTGGGAATTGCTATGATGATTCCCTGCACTTGGGGATTATCATGAACCTTCTTCTGTCTTGTTCATGGTGGCGCGTCTTTGCCTTACAGCTCGCGTCATGTGCTTCGTGCTGCCTCTGCCGGCTTTGGTTCTCATATGGATGGGCTTCCATTGCTCGTGGGTTTGCGATGTCTGCTTCTCCTATGGCAGCTCGGTCACCTTGAGATGGGTTATGTGGTAGGCTGGTAGCCACTCTGCCGGTCGCTGATGCGGCACCCATCGAGCCTGGGTGAAAGGGTAGTGGCCTCTTACGATGGTGGAGACATCTCAAGTGTTGCCCAAGTTTGGTCGTGGATGCAGCCGGCGCTCAATGCTTGCACGGGGTGTCCCTCCTCTCGGGCTCCCAGTTGGCTAGTTGGTGTGGCGTAGTGCTGGTCGTCGGCAACAGTGTTCTGTGCTTGGCTCCGGTTGTTGCCATTGTGTTGTTCTACCTAGCACCTTGTATCTTTTTTCCGCGTTGCTTTGCATTCATCCCCATTGCAATGTGGTGCCCTTATATCCTGGCCGGTTGATGGCTTTGTTAATTCAAAGTCGGGTTAGGTTCGAGCTCTTCTCGGGTTCAGCCGGCACCTTTTCTGACACAACATTAAGTTACCACAAAGTTACTGCAAAGATCTTGTCAGTCGGACCAAATTCTTACACAACATTAAGTACAGCCTAAGCTATGTTTTCACCAGTATGTGCTTCGTCAATTAATTCGAATCCTATAATTCTTTTCTGTAGTTCCCATTTTTTGTTAACATAATGAGCGACCACACTAATGTAGTCTTGCTTTGCCCGACCACTCCAGATATCAGATGTTAATGAGACTGAAAAAGTGCATGTAGTAAAATCATCTTTTATTGTCTGAAGACTAGTTTTGCATAATTTTTTCATATCCCTAGATGTAGTTTGTCTAGAAACTGATTTGAAACTAGGAGTATGCACAGTTTGAATGTATTCGATAAAACCTTCAGAGTCACCGAAACCTAATGGTAAATCATTAGAAGCAATTAAACGACAAATTCCTTCTCTATGAAGAGCAGGATCATATGTGAAATTGCGTACCGTACCATCGGGGTTGAACTTGAGCGTGGCCTGTGTCCCCGCAGACTCCTTGTCCGCGTTCTGGTGCATGGCGATGTGC
>NC_041385.1:770754342-770768208 GCF_002162155.2 Triticum dicoccoides
GAGGAAAGCAAGTGGGAGCACCTCTTGCACCGAGCTTTCAGCACATTGACACCTTCCTCCATGACTATTTCTTCAACGAAATGCTGCCAGCACGCCAATGTTTTGCGCAATGTTCGGGAAAGCGTTTTTAAGCGTCGCTTAATCGCGCTTAAGCGCTGAGCGCTGAGTAAACGCTTCGCTTCTGATCTTAGCGGTGATTTTAGCGTTTAGCGGTTTTTAGCGGCGATTAAGCGTCGCTTTAGCGCTAGGCGCTGGTTAAGCGTGCGCTGAGCGCTCTTACTCGATGGAAAAGCGATGGGAAAGCTCTAAAAACGGTTGGGCTGGAGGGCCACAAGGGGTATGAAGGGCTTGGCCCAAAACAGGCCTTTTTCGGCTAGGGTTTATAGGATCCACAAGAGGGGAACGAAGAGAGTTTTGTGGCGGCTGCTCCTGCTCTGGATCTAGCGGCGGCTCCTGGCGTTCTTCCTCCTCCTTGGCAGTCCACTGGATCTGGCCACCAGCAGCTCCTCCTCCTCCTCCTATACGTCCCCTCCTACCAGTTCAGGTGAGGATCTTCACCTCTCCTCTCCTCCTTCTTCTCAGCTCCTCTTCTCCTCCTCTGTTCCTTAGATCCTAGATCCTCCTCTAATGTTTTCTTCAGTTCTCATCCATAAGCAGGCATGCAGCACTGCAGTAGTAGTTTCTTTGTTGTTCTAGACTTCTAGTTCAGTTCTTTGTATCATTCATTGCCTCATTGCTCTTTGCTTAAGCAGGGAGTAGACATCAACAGTTTAGTGGTTTGTTTAGGAATAGCAAAACTGCAAAGGTAGGCACTAAAGAGGAATTTGTCTAGTACTACTGTACTAGTATGGAGTCAGGAGAAGGAGATGGTGCTGGTGCTACTGTTGTAGCAACAACAGTAGAAGAGAGAGCAAAGATTCTGAAGAGGAATTCTGATGATATGGGTTGGGCTTACAGTCAGCTTGTTGATCCTAACAATCTTCAGAGAGTGAAGTGCAATTTCTGCAGTCAGATTTTCACGGGAGGTATTTACCGGCTGAAGCAACACATTGCGGCAAACTCAAATGCGGTGAGAACCTGCCTGTGGTGCCCACAAGAAGCTAAAGAAGCTTGTTTAAAAGCTTTTGAAGAAAAGGCATCAAAGAAGCAAAAAAAAGTATGAGCACGAGAAGGCTGTGATAGATGCGGTTGTTATTGATGCATCATCTACTCCTCAAGGTCAAGCTCGAGATGATGATGAACTCACTTGTATTGGTAGCTCACAACCTCATGTGTTAGGTCCTATAGATAAATGGACATGTACAATTGACCCCAAGTTATCCGGAGAAGCAAGACTTAAGCAAATGAAGATTAACAAGGCAGCATGGGAGGAGAGATCACTTCGAGAACATGAGTACATTGCAAGATGGATGTATACACATGGTAAGAGCTTGCTGCCTTGTTTTTTGCCAATTGAATTGTAGATTTTTTGCTGCCCTCCTATGCTAAGAGTGTCTCTCTTATATGCAATGCAGCAATACCATTCAATGCAATTGACAATGATGAGTTTAGGCAGATGGTTCAGGCCATTGGTCAATTTGCTGCAGATCTAGATCCACCTAGTCAATATGATCTCCGGGAGACTTTGCTGAAGTCTGAGTATGCAAGAACCAAGATTAACTGAAGGACCGAGAGGTTGAGAAAGGCAAGCATGGTTGCTCTCTCATGACTGAAGCTTGGACTGACATGAAGTGGAGAAGCATTATGAATCTGGTCACACATTGCTTGGAAGGTGTTAGCTTCATCAAGTCAAAGGAAACATCAGACACACCACATACAAGTGAGATGATCTTCAATCTAGTTGACAAGACAATTGAAGAATTAGGTGTTGAACATGTGGTGCAGGTTGTGACTGACAATGCTTCGAACAACATGGGAGCTAAGGATCTCTTGAAAGTGAAGAGGCCGAAGATATTTTGGAGCTCGTGTGTGACTCACACTGTCAATTTGATGCTCCAAGGGATTGGCAACTTAGCTAAGTTCAAGAAGATAATTGATCAAGCCAAGGCTTTCACAATATTTCTGTATGGGCACCATCGCACCTTAGAGTGCATGAGATCATTCACCAAGAAGAGAGAAATCATAAGGCCGGGAGTAACTAGATTTTCTTCCCAATTCCTCACTTTGCAAAGCCTTGCAGACAAGGTTGATTCAATAAGAAAGATGGTGGTTCCCTCTAAGTGGGATAAGATCAAAGATGTGCACTCAAAGAAAGGAAAGGATGCTACAGCCATAATTCTCAACAAGCCGTTCTGGAAGGGTGTGAATCTTTGCATCAAGGTGTTCGAGCCGTTGGTGAAGGTCCACTAGTAGAAAAAGGACCTAATATGAGACACATTAGTGCCGGTTTGATTTTGAGCCGGCACTAATGTGTCCATTAGTGCCGGTTCCAACGGCTAGCCGGCCGTTCTCATTAGTACCGGTTCGTGGCGAACCTTTAGCACCAGTTCCTTCCACGAACCGGTACTAAAGAGAGTGGTGGCAGGGTGTTGTCAGTCTGGGGCCCCTCCAGCACCTTTAGTACCAGTTCGTGGCACGAACCGGTACTAAAGGTCGACGTACATAAACCCTTCGTCCACCCGAGCCACTCTGTTCTTCCCCTTTCCCCTCACTTCTTCTGTTCTTCCCCTCTCTTCCTCAAGCTCCTCACAAATTTTGCCCAAAATTTGTCAAGATTTGAAGGCCCCCATCCATTCAAATGATCACAAAGGTTAGCAACTTTGTCCTTTCAACTCTCATTGCTAGATTAGCTCTTGCAATGCTTTGTATAGTGATTAATTTGGGAGGAATTATATTTGCTAGTATTTGATTTATATGCAATTTGAGGTCAAAAATAACACTTAGTTTGCATATGTAGGTATGGTTTTCTTAGTGCCTTCTAAATCTCCATCGTAACCACCGTCGATCGCCCGCACTGTCCCGTCGCCGGCACCAGCTTGTGGTGAAGCTCTTGTTCGTGAATGTTTTACATTACCAAATTGATGTTTGTGTGATTTGGATATATAGTTACTCGTATAATTATCTTACCCGTACGTTGTTTGTTATACATAGTGCCATGGTTTTGATATCCATCCCCGTCGGTCCTCGTCCTTGTTATGATTTGGATGTGGTATATTCTCTTTTAAAACTAGTTGTTGCATTTCGTGTTTATGAGAAATTATGCCCATCAAGTTGACATAGATATTTTTTTCTAGGAGGTATGTGAACCGGAAATTCCAACCGACCCTATTGTCGAGAGGTTAAATTTAGTTGAAAGAGAAAACGAGTATTTGAAAGAAAAATTGAAAAGAATTGAGGGGGAGAAGATGGAATTGGAGTTTCATGTTGCCGATGTTGTCGATGATCACAAGATCAAGATGGATAAAATGAGGTTGAAGATTAGAAAGATTAGAAAATATGCCATTGATAGTGTGGCTTGGTATCATTATGCTGTTGGATCAATTGTTACCTTAGTTGCGATCTTCATCACATTTGTTGTTGCATTTAAATTCTTTAGCTAGAGAGTTATTTGTATGTTGCATTTAATTAAGTGTTGTATATGAACTTTATGTATGAACTTCATGTATGAACTTGTATTAATTTGGTCTATTCGGTGTTGTGTAATGAAGATGAGCCGACAATGGATGTATGATGACCGATGCTCTCCCGAGTTCATTAATGGCGTGCATACTTTTCTGCGGGCCGCTGAGGCAAACAAGCGGGCGGATGGTTTTATGCCTTGTCCATGTGCTGGCTGTAAGAATGGTCACAGTTACTCTACGTCAAAAACCATTCACGTCCACCTATTTAAGTCCGGTTTCATGCCCCACTATAATGTTTGGACCAAGCACGGAGAAATAGGGGTTATGATGGAAGACAATGAAGAAGAAGAGGACGACGACGGCTATCCTGGCCATGGGTTCCCTGAATACGATGATACAACAATGGGGGAAGAAGCTGAGCCGGCAATGCGGGAAGAAGCTGAAGAAGAGGCATCAGATGAGCCCGCTGATGATCTAGGTCGGGCCATTACCGATGCAAAGAGAAACTGGGCAAGTGATCTGGAGAGGACGAAGTTGCAGCGCATGTTAGAGGATCACAAGAAATTGTTGTACCCGAATTGCGAAGCTGACAAAAAAAAGTTGGGCACCACACTTGAATTGCTGCAATGGAAGGCAGAGAATGGTGTATCTGACAAGGGATTTGGAAAGTTTGTGGTAATGATAAAGAATATGCTTCCAAAGGACAACGAATTGCCCGAGAGTACGTATGAAGCAAAGAAGGCTGTCTTCCCTCTAGGGTTAGAGGTGCAAAAGATACATGCATGCCCTAATGAATGCATCCTCTACCGCGGTGAGTACGAGGATTTGAACGCTTGCCCGGTATGCAGTGCATTGCGTTATAAGATCAGTCGCGATGACCCTGGTGATGTCGAGGGCGAGCTCCCCAGGAAGAAGATTCCTGCCAAGGTGATGTGGTATGCTCCTATAATACCACAGTTGAAACGTTTGTTTCAAAACAAAGAGCATGCGAAGGCGATGCGGTGGCACGCAGAAGACCGTAAGAAAGACGGAAAGTTGAGAGTACCCGTTGACGGTTCGCAGTGGAGAAAAATCAAGAGAAAGTACTGGGAGGAGTTTGCAGGTGACCCAAGGAACGTATGGTTTGGTCTAAGCGCAGATGGCATTAATCCTTTTGGGGAGCAGAGCAGCAACCATAGCACGTGGCATGTGACTCTATGTTTGTATAACCTTCCTCCTTGGTTGTGCATGAAGCGGAAGTTCATTATGATGCCAGTGCTCATCCAAGGCCCTAAGCAACCCGACAATGACATTGATGTGTACCTAAGGCCATTAGTTGAAGAAGTATTACAACTGTGGAATGGAACAGGTGTACGTGCGTGGGATGAGCATGGACAGGAAGAATTTGACATAAAGGCGTTGCTGTTCGTGACCATCAATGATTGGCCTACTCTCAATAACCTTTCAGGACAGACAAACAAGGGATACCGCGGATGCACGCACTGTTTGGATGATACCGACAGTATATATTTGGATAGTTGTAGGAAGAATGTGTACCTGGGACATCGTTGAATTCATCCGACAAGGCATCCCGTAAGAAAGAAAGGCAAGCATTTCAAAGGTGAGGCGGATCACCGGACGAAGCCTCGCCACCGTACTGGTGCTGATGTACATGATATGGTCAAGGATTTGAAGGTAATCTTTAGAAAGGGTCCTGGCGGACAACCTATTCCGAAGGACGCTGACGGACGCGCACCCATGTGGAAGAAGAAATCTATATTTTGGGACCTGCCATATTGGAAAGACCTAGAGGTCCGCTCCGCAATCGACGTGATGCACGTGACGAAGAATCTTTGTGTGACCCTGCTTGGCTTTTTGGGCGTGTATGGGAAGACAAAAGATACACCAGAGGCATGCGAGGACCAGCAACGTATGCACGGAAAATACGGCATACATCAGGGTCAGGCCAGCTACGCTCTTACCAAAGAAGAGAAGAAAATCTTCTTCGGATGCCTGCTCAGCATGAAGGTACCGTCTGGCTTCTCGTCGAATATAAAGGGAATAATAAATATGGCAGAGAAAAACTTCCAGAACCTAAAGTCTCATGACTGCCACGTGATTAGGATGCAACTCCTTCCGGTTGCATTGAGGGGGCTTCTACCGGAAAACGTTCAAATAGCCATTGTGAAGCTATGTGCATTCCTCAATGCAATCTCTCAGAAGGTAATCGATCCAGAAATCATACCAAGGTTACAGAATGATTTGGTGCAATGTCTTGTCAGTTTCGAGTTGGTGTTCCCTATTGGAAATATGCCCTAGAGGCAATAATAAATTAGTTATTATTATATTTCCTTCTTCATGATAATCGTTTATTATCCATGCTATAATTGTATTGATAGGAAACTCAGATACATGTGTGGATACATAGACAACACCATGTCCCTAGTAAGCCTCTAGTTGACTAGCTCGTTGATCAATAGATGGTTACGGTTTCTTGACCATGGACATTGGATGTCATTGATGACGGGATCACATCATTAGGAGAATGATGTGATGGACAAGACCCAATCCTAAGCCTAGCACAGAGGTCGTGTAGTTCGTATGCTAAAGCTTTTCTAATGTCAAGTATCTTTTCCTTAGACCATGAGATTGTGCAACTCCCGGATACCGTAGGAATGCTTTGGGTGTACCAAACGTCACAACGTAACTGGGTGACTATAAAGGTGCACTACAAGTATCTCCGAAAGTTTTTGTTGGGTTGACACGAATCGAGACTGGGATTTGTCACTCCGTGTGACGGAGAGGTATCTCTGGGCCCACTCGGTAGGACATCATCATAATGTGCACAATGTGATCAAAGAGTTGATCATGGGATGATGTGTTACGGAACGAGTAAAGAGACTTGCCGGTAACGAGATTGAACAAGGTATCGGTATACCGACGATCGAATCTCGGGCAATTATAATACCGCTAGACAAAGGGAATTGTATACGGGATTGATTGAGTCCTTGACATCGTGGTTTATCCGATGAGATCATCGTGGAACATGTGGGAGCCAACATGGGTATCCAGATCCCGCTGTTGGTTATTGACCGGAGAACGTCTCGGTCATGGCTGCATGGTTCCCGAACCCGTAGGGTCTACACACTTAAGGTTCGATGATGCTAGGGTTATAAAGGAAGTTTGTATGTGGTTACCGAATGTTGTTCGGAGTCCCGGATGAGATCCCAGACGTCACGAGGAGTTCTGGAATGGTCCGGAGGTAAAGATTTATATATGGGAAGTCCTGTTTTGGTCACCGGAAAGTTTCGGGTTTTATTGGTAACGTACCGGGACCATCGGGAGGGTCCCGGGGGTCCACCAAGTGGGGCCACCATCCCTGGAGGGCTGCATGGTCCAAGTGTGGGAGGGGACCAGCCCCAGGTGGGCTGGTGCGTCCCCCCACAAGGCCCAAGGCGCAGGGAAGAGTGGGAAGGGGGCAAACCCTAGGGCAGATGGGCCCTAAGGCCCACCCCAGGTGCGCCTCCCCTCTCTCCCCTTATGGTCGCCACCCAGATGGGATCTGGGGGCTGCCTCCACCCCTGGGGAGGGAACCCTAGAGGGGGCGCAGCCCCCTCCCCTCCCCTATATGTACTTGAGGGACTTGGGGCTGCCAACATAGGAGTTTTCACCTCTCCCTGGCGCAGCCCTACCTCTCTGCCTCCTCCTCTCCCACGGTGCTTGGCGAAGCCCTGCTGGATCACCACGCTCCTCCATCACCACCACGCCGTAGTGTTGCTGCTGGATGGAGTCTTCCTCAACCTCTCCCTCTCTCCTTGCGGGATCAAGGCATGGGAGACGTCACCGGGCTGTACGTGTGTTGAACGCGGAGGTGCCGTCCGTTCGGCACTAGGATCTCCGGTGATTTGGATCACGACGAGTACGACTCCTTCAACCCCATTCTCTTGAACGCTTCCGCTCAACAATCTACAAGGGTATGTAGATGCACTCTCCTTCCCCTCATAGCTGGTTTCTCCCTAGATAGATCTTGGTGACACATAGGAAAATTTTAAATTTCTGCTACGTTCCCCAACAGTGGCATCATGAGCTAGGTCTATTGCGTAGATTCTTTGCACGAGTAGAACACAAAGTAGTTGTGGGCGTTGATTTTGTTCAATATGCTTACCGTTACTAGTCCAATCTTGTTTCGACGGTATTGTGGGATGAAGCGGCCCGGACCGACCTTACACGTACTCTTACGTGAGACAGGTTCCACCGACTGACATGCACTTGGTGCATAAGGTGGCTAGCGGGTGCCAGTCTCTCCCACTTTAGTCGGAACGGATTCGATGAAAAGGGTCCTTATGAAGGGTAAATAGCAATTGGCATATCACGTTGTGGTTTTGCGTAGGTAAGAAACGTTCTTGCTAGAAACCCATAGCAGCCACGTAAAACATGCAAACAACAATTAGATGACGTCTAACTTGTTTTTGCAGGGTATGCTATCTGATATGATATGGCCAAGAAGAATGTGATGAATGATATGTGATGTATGAGATTGATCATGTTCTTGTAATAGGAATCACGACTTGCATGTCGATGAGTATGACAACTGGCAGGAGCCATAGGAGTTGTCTTTATTTATTGTATGACCTGTGTGTCATTGAACAACGCCATGTAATTACTTTACTTTATTGCTAACCGGTAGCCATAGTAGTAGAAGTAATAAATTGGCGAGACAACTTCATGGAGACACGATGATGGAGATCATGGTGTCATGCCGGTGACGATGATGATCATGGAGCCCCGAAGATGGAGATCAAAAGGAGCAAAATGATATTGGCCATATCATGTCACTATTTGATTGCATGTGATGTTTATGCATCTTATTTGCTTAGAACGACGGTAGTAAATAAGATGATCCCTCATTAAAATTTCAAGAAAGTGTTCCCCCTAACTGTGCACCGTTGCGAAAGTTCGTCGTTTTGAAGCACCACGTGATGATCGGGTGTGATAGATTCTTACGTTCACATACAACGGGTGTAAGCCAGATTTACACACATGAAACACTTAGGTTGACTTGACGAGCCTAGCATGTACAGACATGGCCTCGGAACACAAGAGACCGAAAGGTCGAGCATGAGTCGTATGGTGGATACAATCAACATGAAGATGTTCACCGATGATGACTAGTCTGTCTCACGTGATGATCGGACACGGCCTAGTTGACTTGGATCATATAATCACTTAGATGACTAGAGGGATGTCTATCTGAGTGGGAGTTCATAAGATGAACTTAATTATCCTGAACATAGTCAAAAGATCTTTGGAAATTATGTCGTATGCTCGCGCTTTAGTTCCACTGTTTAGATATGTTCCTAGAGAAAAAAAATATAGTTGAAAGTTGACAGGAGCGATTATGCGGAAAGTAGAAAGCTTATGTCCTTAATGCACCGCTCAGTGTGCTGAACCCCAAACGTCGTCTGTGGATGTTGCGAACATCGGACATACACATTTTGATAACTACGTGATAGTTCAGTTAAACGGTTTAGAGTTGAGGCACCAAAGACATTTTCAAAACATCACGGAACATATGAGATGTTTCGAGGGCTGAAATTGGGATTTCAGGCTCGTGCCCACGTCAAGAGGTATAAGACCTCCGATGATTTTCTTAGCCTGCAAACTAAGGGAGAAAAGCTCAATCGTTGAGCTTGTGCTCAGATTGTCTGAGTGCAATAATCACTTGAATCGAGTAGGAGTTGATCTTCCAGATGAGATAGTGATGTTTCTCCAAAGTCATTGCCACCAAGCTACTAGAGCTTCATGATGAACTATAACATATCAGGGATAGATATGATGATCCTTGAGGTATTCGCGATGTTTGACACCGCGAAAATAGAAATCAAGAAGGAGCATCAATTGTTGATGGTTGGTGAAACCACTAGTTTCAAGAAGGGCAAGGGCAAGAAGGGATACTTCATGAAACAGCAAATCAGCTGCTGCTCTAGTGAAGAAACCCAAGGTTGAACTCAAACCCGAGACTAAGTGCTTCTGTAATAAGGGGAACAGCCACTGGAGCAGAATTACCCTAGATACTTGGTAGATGAGAAGGCTGGCAAGGTCGATAGAAGTATATTGGATATACATTATGTTAATGTGTACTTTACTAGTACCCCTAGTAGCACCAGGGTATTGGATACCGGTTTGGTTGCTAAGTGTTAGTAACTCGAAATAAAAGGCTACGGAATAAACGGAGACTAGCTAAAGGTGAGCTGACGATATGTGTTGGAAGTGTTTTGCAATCTTGATGTGATCAAGCATCACACGCTCCCTCTACCATCGAGATTGGTGTTAAACCTAAATAATTATTATTTGGTGTTTGCGTTGAGCATAGACATGATTGGATTATGTCTATTGCAATACGGTTATTCATTTAAGGAGAATACTGGTTACTCTGTTTATTTGAATAATACCTTTAATGGTCTTGCACCTGAAATGAATGGTTTATTGAATCTCGATCGTAGTGATACACATGTTCATGCCAAAAGATATAAGATAGTAATGAGAGTACCACCTACTTGTGGCACTGCCATGTAAGTCATATTGGTATAAAACGCATGAAGAAGCTCCATGTTGATGGATCTTTGGACTCACTCGTTTTTGAAAAGTTTGAGACATGCGAACCATGTCTATTGGTGTATACGCATGAAGAAACTCCATGCAGATGGACCATTTGGACTCACTTGATTTTGAATCACTTGAGACATGCAAATCATACCACATGGGCAAGATGACTGAAAGCCTCATTTTCAGTAAAATGGAACAAGAAAGCAACTTTTTGGAAGTAATACATTTTGATGTGTGCAGTCCAATGAGTGCTGAGGCACGCAGTGGATATCGTTATGTTCTTACTTCACGGATGATTTGAGTAGATGCTAAGTATATTTGCTTGATGAAACACAAGTATGAATTATTGAATGGTTCAAGTAATTTCATAGTGAAGTTGAAGATCATCGTGACAAGAGGATAAATGTCTATGATATGATCATAGAGATGAATATCTGAGTTACGAGCTTTGGCATGCAATTAAGACATTGTGGAAATTGTTTCACAATTAATACCGCCTGGAACACCATAGTGTGATGGTGTGTCCGAACATCATAGTTGCACCCTATTGGATATGGTGCGTACCATGATGTCTCTTATCGAATTACCACTATCATTCATGGGTTAGGCATTAGAGACAACCACACTCACTTTAAATAGGGCACCACGTAATTCCATTGAGACGACACCGTTTGAACTGTGGTTTGTAGAAACCTAAGTTGTCGTTTCTTAAAGGTTTGGGGCTGCGACGCTTATGTGAAAAAGTTTCAGGTTGATAAGCTCGAACCCAAAGCGGATAAAATGCATCTTCATAGGACACCCAAAACAGTTGGGTATACCTCCTAATTCAGATCCGAAAGCAATAGGGATTGTTTCTTGAACCGGGTCCTTTCTCCAGGAAAAGTTTGTCTCGAAAAGTTGAGTGGGAGGATGGTGGAGAGTTGATATGGTTATTGAACCATCACTACAACTAGTGTGTAGCAGGGCAGAGGAAGTTGTTCCTGTGGCACCTACACCAATTAAAGTAGAAGCTTATGATAGTGATCATGAAACTTCGGATCAAGTCACTACCGTACCTCGTAGGGTGACAAGGATGCGTACTACTTCAGAGTGGTACAGTGATCCTGTCTTGAAGGTCATGTTGCTAGACAACAATGAACCTAAGAGCTATGGAGAAGCGATGGTGGGCCCGAATTCCGACGAATGGCTCGAGGCCATAAAAAATCCGAGATAGGATCCATGCATCATAGCAAAGCTTGGACTTTGGTGGACTTGCCCGATGATCGGCAAGCCATTGAGATAAATGGATCTTTAAGAAGAAGATGGACGTGGACGGTAATGTCACTGTCTATGAAGCTCGACTTGTGGCGAAGAGTTCTTCACAAGTTCAAGGAGTTGACTACGATGAGATTTTCTCATCTGTAGCGATGCTTAAGTCCGTCGGAATCATGTTAGCATTAGCTGCATTTATGAAATCTGGCAGATGGATGTCAAAACGAGTTTCCTTACCAGTTTTCGTAAGGAAAGGTTGTATGTGATACAATCATAAAGATTTTGTCGATCCTAAGGATTCTAAAAGGTATGCTAGCTCCAGCGATCCTTCCATGGACTGGAGTAAGCATCTCGGAGTTGGAATATACACTTTGATAAGATGATCAAAGATTTTGAGTTTATACAAAGTTTATGAGAAACTTGTATTTCCAAAGAAGTGAGTGGGAGCACTATAGAATTTCTGATGAGTATATGTTGTTGACATATTGTTGATCAGAAATGATGTAGAATTTCTGGAAAGCATATAGGGTTATTTGAAAGGTGTTTTTCAATAGAAAACCTAGATTAAGCTACTTGAACATTTAGCATCAAGATCTATAAGGATAGATCAAAATGCTTAATAATACTTTCAAATGAGCACATACCTTGACATGATCTTGAAGGTGTTCAAGATGGATCAGTCAAAGAAGGAGTTCTTGCCTGAGTTGTAAGGTATGAAGTTAAGAGTTAAAGCTCGACCACGACAGAAAAGAGATAAAGGACGAAGGTCGTCCCCTATGCTTTAGACGTAGGCTCTACAGTATGCTATGCTGTGTACCGCACCTGATGTGTGCCTTGCTACATATCTGGCAAGAGGGTACAAAGGTGATCAAGGAGTGGATCACCAGATAGCGGTCAAAATTATCGTTAGAGGAATAAGGATAGGTTTATCGATTATGGAGGTGATTAAGAGTTCGACGTAAAGGGTTACGTCGATGCAAGCTTTAACACCTATCCGAATGACTCTGAGTAGCAAACCGGATACGTATAGTGGATCAACCATTTGGAAAAGCTCCAAGTGGAGCGTGAAAGCAGCATTTACAATATGACCTAGAGATTTGCGAAGTACATACGGATCTGAATGTTGCATACCCGTTGACTAAAACTTCTCTCACAAGCAAAACATGATCAAACTCCAGAACTCATTGAGTCTTAATCACATGATGATGTGAACTAGTTTAATGACACTAGTAAACTCTTTGGATGTTGGTCACATGGCGATGTGACGTGTGAGTGTTAATCACATGGCGATGTCAACTAGATTATTGACTCTAGTGCAAGTGGGAGACTGTTGGAAATATGCCCTAGAAGCAATAATAAATTAGTTATTATTATATTTCCTTGTTCATGATAATCGTTTATTATCCATGCTATAATTGTATTGATAGGAAACTCAGATACATGTGTGGATACATAGACAACACCATGTCCCTAGTAAGCCTCTAGTTGACTAGCTCGTTGATCAATAGATGGTTACGGTTTCCTGACCATGGACATCGGATGTCATTGATGACGGGATCACATCATTAGGAGAATGATGTGATGAACAAGACCCAATCCTAAGCCTAGCACAGAGATCGTGTAGTTCGTATGCTAAAACTTTTCTAATGTCAAGTATCTTTTCCTTAGACCATGAGATTGTGCAACTCCCGTATACCGTGGGAATGCTTTGGGTGTACCAAAAGTCACAACGTAACTGGGTGATAATAAAGGTGCACTACAGGTATCTCCGAAAGTGTCTGTTGGGTTGGCACGAATCGAGACTGGGATTTGTCACTCCGTGTGACGGAGAGGTATCTCTGGGCCCACTCGGTAGGACATCATCATAATGTGCACAATGTGATCAAAGAGTTGATCGCGGGATGATGTGTTACAGAACGAGTAAGGAGACTTGCCGGTAACGAGATTGAACAAGGTATCGGTATACCGACGATCGAATCTCTGGCAAGTATAATACCGCTAGACAAAGGGAATTGTATACGAGATTGATTGAGTCCTTGACATCGTGGTTCATCCGATGAGATCATCGTGGAACATGTGGGAGCCAACATGGTTATCCAGATCCCGCTATTGGTTATTGACCGGAGAATGTCTCGGTCATGTCTGCATGATTCCCGAACCCGTAGGGTCTACACACTTAAGGTTCGATGACGCTAGGGCTATAAAGGAAGTTTGTATGTGGTTACTGAATGTTGTTCGGAGTCCCGGATGAGTTCCCAGACGTCACGAGGAGTTCCAGAATGGTCCGGAGGTAAAGATTTATATATAGGAAGTCCTGTTTTGGTCACCGGAAAAGTTTCGGGTTTTATCGGTAATGTACCGGGACCACCGGGAGGGTCCCGGGGGTCCACCAAGTGGGGCCACCATCCCCGAAGGGCTGCATGGACCAAGTGTGGGAGGGGACCAGCCCCAGGTGGGCTGGTGCGCCAAC
>NC_041385.1:770768532-770771506 GCF_002162155.2 Triticum dicoccoides
CCCCACAAGGCCCAAGGCGCAGGGAAGAGTGGGAAGGGGGCAAACCCTAGGGCAGATGGGCCCTAAGGCCCACCCCAGGTGCACCTCCCCTCTCTCCCCTTCTGGCCGCCACCCAGATGGGATCTGGGGGCTGCCTCCACCCCTGGGGAGGGAACCCTAGAGGGGGCGCAGCTCCCTCCCCTCCCCCTATATATACTTGAGGGTCTTGGGGCTGCCAACATAGGAGTTTTCACCTCTCCCTCGCGCAGCCCTACCTCTCTCCCTCCTCCTCTCCCGCGGTGCTTGGCGAAGCCCTACTGGATCACCACGCTCCTCCATCACCACCACGCCGTTGTGCTGCTGCTGGATGGAGTCTTCCTCAACCTCTCCCTCTCTCCTTGCTGGATCAAGGCATGGGAGACGTCACTGGGCTGTATGTGTGTTGAACGCGGAGGTGCCGTCCGTTCGGCACTAGGATCTCCGGTGATTTGGATCACGACGAGTACGACTCCTTCAACCCCATTCTCTTGAATGCTTCCGCTCAATGATCTACAAGGGTGTGTAGATGCACTCTCCTTCCCCTCATAGCTGGTTTCTCCATAGATAGATCTTGGTGACACGTAGGAAAATTTTGAATTTCTGCTACGTTCCCCAACATTCCCACCATCCTTCTTCAACATCATGACGCACGTCCTAGTTCACCTTTGCGAAGATATTAACATTTTGGGTCCTGTATTTCTACACAATATGTTCCCCTTTGAAAGGTTCATGGGAGTCTTGAAGAAATATGTTCATAACCGTGCTAGGCCAGAAGGAAGCATCTCGAAGGGCCATGAAAATGAGGAGGTCATTGAGTTTTGTATTGACTTTATTCCTGACTTTAAGCCGATTGGTGTTCCTGAATCGCGGCATAAGGGCAGACTGGAAGGAAAAGGCACGCTAGGAGGGCATCAAATAATATGTATGGACGGGCATTCTCTCACTGAAACACACTACACAGTTCTACATAATTCCGCCTTGGTGGCTCCGTATATGGAGGAACACAAGAATTTTCTACAGTCCAAACACCCGGAGAAGTCTGACGACTGGATTACACGCGAACAAACGAGGACTTTCGCCGGTTGGTTGCAGAAACGTGCCCTGAATGATGGCGATATTCAAAATGACCTGTACTCGCTGTCCCAGTTACCATCTTCGAATATAATGACTTTCAAAGGGTACCAGATAAATGGGAATGCATTTTACACGATCGCCCAAGATAAGAAGAGCACCAACCAAAACAGTGGTGTCCGCTTTGATGCAACAACCAACACGGGAAAGGAAACATATTATGGTTACATAGAGGACATATGGGAACTTAACTATGGATCAAGTGATTTGAAGGTCCCTTTGTTTCGGTGCAAATGGGTCAATATGACACGAGGCGGGGTAACGGAAGACCCGCAGTACGGAATGACAACAGTGGATCTCAACAATCTTGCGTATGCAGACGAACTATTCATCCTAGCCAATGATGTGGCGCAAGTTTTTTATGTGAAAGACATGTCTACCAGGCCGAGAAAAAGAAAAGATAAGGAAGCGAATGGATCATACGACGAGCCAAAGCGCCACATAGTTCTTTCAGGAAAAAGAAACATCGTGGGAGTGGATGACAAGACAGACATGTCAGAAGATTATGAAAAGTTTGATGAAATTGCTCCATTCACAGTGAATATTGACCCGAGCATCCAGTTAAATGATGAAGATTTTCCATGGCTACGGCGCAAAAGGACACACGCGAAGAAAAAGTTTCACACCCAAAGATCTGGGATGTGATCGGCTTCACTATCATCACTTTCTTCTGTGTTTCACACCCAGGAGGGAATGTCTGTAATAGTTAGGGTAGTTATGTGTTTTGGCATTTGAAACGCGAAGAAATTTTATGTGCAAACAAATTCTTTTCATGCATTTACTGATTTTTTCCAGCTAAATGACCCTGAAATTGAAAAGCATTTCAAATGAACTCAGAAAAGGTTGAAAGTTGGTATGGTATCATAATTTCATACAAATAGCATGTGCAAAAAAGTAGAGAGGGTCACGGCAAAAACTGGATACACTTCGTGTACAAAATGGACGATCTCTTTTGAAGTATCAGGGTTTCCGACAAAAACTAAACTATTACAAAGGCATTTCATTTTTTAAATAACCTAAGCATTACCAAATTGAATATAATGATAAAACACACTAATATTAAACATAAGAAAAAAAGAATCACTGAAAAAACTTTTTTCAAAGTTAAGTTATTCACAAACTAGTGATTCACACAAATTTCAAATAATTCAAAATTTAACTATTCAAATTTGAAAACTACCGGCACTAACAGAAAGTTTGTAATTTTTTGTACCTAAAGCAAAAATATTCACAAAGAAACTCTAAATACAGCAAAAAACAACTCAAAAATAAATAAAACAAAAATAAATAAAGCAAAAAAAATAAGAAAATAAAAAAGCCCGCCTACTGGACCAAAGCGGCCTGCATAAGACTAGGAACACAACCTTTAGTTGGGCCAAGATGCAGGCCCGCAAAGGCTCAGTAGGCCCACTGGACAGAAGAGGGCAGGTAGGCCCAGTAGGCCTGCTTAGCAGAGGAGCTCGAGAGAGCTACTGCATTGGGGCTTATAAATCAGTGCGGTAGCCCCTCGGCTAGCGAGGTGGGACTAAACTTGCGCACCGCCTGCAGCCAGCGCACCCCCTTTAGTACCGGGTCGTGGCTCCAACCGGTACTAAAGACCCCCCCCCCCTTTAGTATCGGTTGGAGTCACAACCCGGTACTAAAGGGGTGCGCTTCCCGCCGCTTGGCCTGGCCAAAACAGACCTTTAGTACCGGTTGGTGGCTCCAACCGGTACTAAAGGTCCATCATATATATACAACACTTGAAAAAATTCAGTTTCCCTCTGTTTCTTCCCTCTATTTCCTCCCTCCGTCGCGCCACCCTGCCCCGATCGACGCCGTCCCC
>NC_041385.1:770771922-770777142 GCF_002162155.2 Triticum dicoccoides
ACACACACACTACACACACACACACACACATTAGTTTGTTTGTTATAATTTTTTTTGTTTTTTAGTTATAGAAATGTTAGAAATTATTCTGTTTTTTAGTTATATAAATATTAGAAATGTTAGTTATATAGAAATGTTATAAATGTTTTCTGTTTTTTAGTTATAGAAATATTTATAGAAATGTTAGCAATTTTTCTGTTTTTTAGTTATATAAATATTAGAATTGTTATAGAAATGTTAGTTATATAATCGGGAAATTTTAGAATTAGTTTTAGTTAGATGAATTAGATTAATGTCAAATTGTTAGAATTTGCATATATATAAAATTTTAGTTATCACAATCCAATCATTTAAAAAATGTTACTTTTTGCGGGCATATAGTATTTGTTCTCGACGATATGCCTGGCCCGCATCCTCGCCGTTACCCGTTCGCGACGACGTCCTGCTTCAGAGGACCCATGTCCGGGACTGGGCTCTGCCGGGCTGGCACTGGGAGGTGCTACCTGGAGGGGCGTGCCGCTTGGTGAGGAACCCGACCTCGGGTCCCATCATCGACCCTGATCTTCTTTGGTGGCGTTCGCGTGGGCCACATTCGGTGCAGAGGCAGCCGGCCCTGCCGAAGGTGGTGCGTCGCCATGTCAGGGAGGAAGATGAGCACGTCCATCGCTACATGGCTGCTATGGACGACGTCAGGTTCTCCACTACTTGCGGGTTCTTTGGGCAGATGACCGGGGATATGATCCTGTAATGGTTCCTTCTCTTTGGGTGTGCACCGCCCGCGCCCCAAGAACCGCGAGTGGCGCCCTAGATTCTTCTGTAGTACTCGATCTTTATTAGGTACCTAGCCAGTGATGTGTTCGATATATAATATTCGAGATGATGTATTCGAGATTATATATATTAAGACGATGATGTATTCGAGATTATATATTTGAGACGATTTATTCGAGATTCAGTTTTTCCTTATTGATTAATTGCATCCATGCATTGTAATTTGAATACTGAATTGTTTTATATTTCTTCTATATTAATTAGTAAAGTAAAAGCTATGGCGGACAATACCGGCAGAGAGAGAAGAGGAATTGTTCGACATCATACACAGCCCTCACAGGCTAGATGATCTGAATGAAGATGACGGCTCCCAATATCTGAACAATACCAGAGAGGGTGATGAAAAGATATTCGATCTCGACGACCGAGCTGATGAAGTCATGAACTATGATTATGATGACACAGACAATGTTTGTAATGACACAGACAATGATGATCTTCAAATAACAAAGACTACCGGCGAGGTATATTTATATAAGCATGCATCATGGTGATCATCACATGTTTTTTTATTGAAGATATATTAACGAATCGATCTCTCTTCTTTCAGCCCTCCGGATCGAGAAAATCTGCTTCTACAGACAGCAAGACAAAGCGAGGGCCGGGAAGATTGTTGAAGGATGGTGTAAAGTACCACATCGAATCCACCAAACTTAGTGGCGAACCCCTCACGCCTAAGAACATTGCGGACAAGTGGACTCGTCAGTGCGGAGTTCTTGTGAAGGACAAACTCCCGATCTCCATTCAAGAATGGAAAGAGCCAAAGACTAAACGTCCAGGTGTTACTTGGGTCGACGACAGAGCCAAAAAAGACCTGGTGAAATCTCTCATGGAACATTTCACCCTACCAGATCATTTCACTGAAGCAGATGTGGAGAAAGTCAAGGCCGTTGCTCTTAAGAAGATGGCAATTGCATTCAACACCCACAAGAAAACTATATGGGCCAACTACCTCGCTAATGAAAGGAAGACTCCAGATTTCAAGGGAACACTGGAGAAGCAAAGAGAACACTGGGACGATCTTCAAGGATTCAGAATTATCTAAGGAACGGTCGATGAAAAACAAGGCAAATGCCGCAAGAAAGACACAGTTCCATAGGCTGGGTCCAGGTGGCTACGCGGTGGGATTGCCTAAGTGTGATAAGTATGAGCAAGAGATGGAGGATGCAGGGGTCACTCCGGTTACTAGGAACTGGCCCCCCAGGTGCAGAACTTGGTTCTATGCGCATGGGGGGCGTTGGACCCGAGGACAGGCGAAGTTTCGCGGAAGGCAAATCTAAAAGGAGCCGAACAAAAGATAATTGACGCAATAGAAGAAGCTCAAAGGGGGGTGTTCACGCCCAACAGGGAGAACAACGAGCTTATGCGCGCCCTGGGAAATCCTGAACACTTGAGAACAACACGAGGCAAGGGCGTTATTCCTTGGTATGAGGGCTTTTCAGAATGGAACGAAGACTACAGGACCCGTGCAAGAAGGAGCAGAGGAAGCAGGACGCAGAACGCCTTCAAGGCCTAGAAGCAAGGCACACGGACCTCACACTCAAATTCCAGCAGCAGCAGCAGATCGACTCACTTAGCTAGGAAAGGGGGTCTCAGCAGCGGCAGCAGCAAGCGGATGATCGTCCAGCATTGGATAGCACCGTCCCATCCATGCCGAGAAGCAGCGTTGGTTCTGCCCCGGGCGACACACTGCTGGATACATACCCTGTGGATGACATCATAGAGAACACTAATTGTGAGCTACATTCCAAAATGAAGAACATATCCATGAAGGTGGCGGACGGCGTTGCTTTTCCAGTTACCCCCGAAGCAACCTACCATTGCATCCCGATTCCAGAGGGCTATGCTCGTGTCATGGTTGATGAAGTGGTGGCCCCATATTCGGGGCTAACGCTTGACATTCCTGGAGGTGAAGACGAGCGCACACTGGGAGAGGCCATACATCGTATCATCCTATGGAGAAAGGATTGCATCATCTTTCGAAGTCCACTAACACCGCGTCGTCTGCCGACTCCTCCTCGAAGTCCGCCACCGAGTCAGCAGACTCCCGCTCCTCCAAGTCCACGAATGCGTGAGACGACTCCTCCTCAAAGCCCGCCATCTCCTCCAAGTCCCCGAAAGCGTAAGCTGACTCCTCCGGTTTCAAGTCCGGCACAACGTCATGCCACTTCTCCTGCTTCAAGTCCGGCACATCGTCAGGCCACTTCTCCTCGTCCAACTCCACGTCAGCCATCTCGGCCATCTCAGCAACCGCAGAAGAGACATGCCGCAGCTTTGGTGCATAGAGGTACGAGTCGAGGTAGTTCAGGAAGTACATGCGGAGACAAGCGATATAAATATGGTCCAAGCCTCGCTCCTCTTTCTCAGAGGCCTTATGACATGACTAAGGAGCAAAACGCAGCCATAGTGCAAGGCCAAGTGGACGCCCATTTTGGACCGAAACCGGCACCGCCGCCAAAGGAGAAAGTTCCTGAGAAAGTAATTGACCACTTCATTCGTGTGGCTAGAGAACCAGCTCCCAAGCCTGTTGACTCGGACTATGAGCGCCAAATCAGGAAACTACATCGAGAACAGCTAAATAAGGAAGCGAGCTTGAGCTCGAGCCAACAAGCAGCTGGCAAAAAATGCGGGAAACCCGTTCCCCGGTTGGGAGAACAGGCGGCGCAAGCGATCCCCCCGCTTGTTGTGCCAACAACACATGAGAGGAGTAGTACGCACGCCAAATATTATTGTGGGCAAACCGTTAGCGTTCCCCAGCATGGCGATGTGGTAATAACGGAGGATCATATAATGCAGGCTCAAATGCTCAATATCTCTGTTGGACAACTCCTCGAAATCGAGCCCATGCCTACGCTTAGAGAATCAGAAATAGCATGGAAATATGTCCGGGGCCAACCTTTTGTCCATCCAGACAAGGTCAAGGACCTCCCAACGAGAATGTATCAATTGCATCAATGGTACATGAACATTACCAAGATTTCCAATCGAGAGTCCTTCATGGTGAATGTCAAGCATGAGCATTATTACCATGAGAAAGCTCTGGCCATTGAGTATCCAGAACTATTTCAGTTATACAATCAAGATGCAGTCGATAAGTCTATCGTCAGTTGCTATTGTCTGTAAGTGATTTCTTTCTGTATTTAAGTCTCAAGCTAGTTATGTAGTGATAATTTTGATCAATCATTACATGTAATTATCCTCACTATATTCTTTTTCTGTGGTATTATATGCAGGATGAAGATGTATGAAATGAAAAAGGCTGGACGCTATGGCGTTGGGTTCATTGACCCAAATACCATTAATGAGGACATATGGCAGATTGAATGTTGTCAAGATGTTGTAGAGGAAAGCATGCTACAGTTCTTGAAGCGTCTCAATAGCAATGAAGATATACTACTTCCTTACAACTTCCCGTGAGTCACACTGTCTTGTACTATAAATTCTGTTTTTTTGCTTACTAGCTAGCTAGATGTTAATAATTAAGTGTATACGGTTTACGGTAGTTGTTTAATTTTATGCACATGCCCGATTAATTAAGACATGCAAACATGTGCTTATGCAGTTGGCACTGGGTCTTGTTAGACATTAAAGTTGAGGAAGGAAAAGTTGAATTACTGGACTCACTAACTAAAGAAGATAAAGACTACACCATAGTGAAGGGGATAGTCAACAAGTAATTTCAATCATTATTAACTATATCTCGGCCTATTAATTATTAGTTCATCATTTCCTGATATGAACTATTTAATAACCCCTTTATTAATTTTCTTTCCCGGCGGGCAGGGCATGGGCAAAGTTCATCAAGGTGACTCCAGGCAAGTGGGCAAAAAAGTTGTTTTGGCATCGACCCAAGGTAAGTAATTAAGTAGTACTAGCTAGCTACCATCTCTTTAATTCTTGTTTCAATATCATTAATTAATTATCATGCTTGATTAATCATTAGCTAATTCAATTCCATTCTCGTAAAGGCCCTGAAGCAGGCGCTGGGGAATAATCTGTGTGCATTCTACGTTTGCGAGAACATTCGCATGATGACGTGCGAAAGGAGCAGATCTGATAGACAGGACTGGGTACGTTTGTCAGAACACTATTCACACCATTATCGATATGTAGTCACACAACTAACACACATGCATATTGATCTCCTTCTTAACAGTTCAGAGAGGTGCGGGATAAGCTCCTACCATCGGAGCGCATACTAGCACTTCAAGAGGAAATAGCCGGTTTTTGCTCGATCAGGTCATAGATCCCAAAGGAGAATAATATTATCCGCTACCGCCCCCATGAACCACTTGTCATCGTCCTCCGGAGGCACCAAAGGCAACATATGTAGGAGAAATTGTATATGTATATACATGTGTATGTGTGAATAATTAATGGTGTTGGTTT
>NC_041385.1:770777401-770796488 GCF_002162155.2 Triticum dicoccoides
AATGTGTACAATTTGTCGTATCGTGAAATACCAACAAACAAAAAAAATTGAATGGAAAATAAATCAAAAACCACCCCAAATATTTAGTACCGGTTGGTGTTACCAACCGGTACTAATGCCCTACGCGCACCCGGGCCTGGCTCGTGCCATGTGGTGGCACTTTAGCGCCGGTTCGTGACGAACCGGTACTAAAGGGGGGGGGGCTTTAGTCCCCACTCTTTAGTGCCGGTTGTCAAACCGGCACTAAAGGCCGGTTCTGCACTAGTGGTCCTCCGGTTGGTTGATGGTGATGCACGGCCCTCAATGGGCTTTGTGTATGGAGAGATTGTGAAGGCAAAGAAAGAAATCAAAGAGGCCTTTGGTAACGTCGAGGTGCGGTACAAAGATGTGTTAGCTATAGTTGAAAAGAAAATGAAAGATAGGCTTGATGCCCCACTGCAGTTGACTGCATATTTGTTGAATCCACACTATAGCTATGCAGATGACAGCATATTTGATTCTGTTGACATCAATATAGCCTTTTACTCTTGTGTGGAGACATTCTATCATGGTGATGAAAACATGCAAGACCCAGTTGTGAACTATGAAATAAGCAAGTTCCAAAGCAGAGAGGGTTCCTTTGCAAAGAAGCTTGCTAGGACTTGCCAAAACTTTTACTACAATCCTGGTTAGTCATTACTTGCAAAACTTTCACTTAGCTGCATATTTTGTCTAGTACTCAAGTTCCTATAGTATTATTAGTTCCTGACTATGAAAAATTCCTCTTCCTAGTGGCTTGGTGGAGAATGTATGGAGGTGAGACACTAGGGCTGAAGGACATGGCTATGAAGATCTTTTCTTTGACCTCAAGTTCTTCCGGTTGTGAGAGAAATTGGAGTTGTTTTGAGTCGGTTAGTTTCCAAAGCTGAATTTGTTCCAATGCTTTGTCAAGTTCATATTAACTAGTTCCTGACTAGTAGCATTGGCACTTGTAGATACATACCAAGAGGAGAAATAGACTTACAACAGATCGCCTCAATCAGCTTGTGTACATCCAGTTCAACTCAAGGTTGTTATCCAAGAAGAGAAAGATCAAGCAGAGGAAGAACATCGATGTTCTCCTCACTACTGATGCATCTGAAGCACAAGGCTTCTTGTTTGAGGGAGGAGATGATCATGCTTTCATGGTGTTTCCAGATGGAGATGAGGGAGCAGATGGCATACCTTGGAGTGTGGTTGGAGATGCTATGGGAACCAGTGAACAACTTGAGCTTTGTCGAAGTGCAAGGGTTAGAGATCTCCATGATGAAGAGTTTGAGTCAGACGAAGAAGAAGTAGAGGAGACAGATTCAGAGGAGGAAGACATAGAGTACGAGGATGATCAAGATGAAGTGGTGACTGGGCGCACTTATGTGGATGCGGACTAATCTATGAAGTCATGAACTGCTACTTGCCTGCTGCTGTTCGTTTGCTGCTGTTGCTGGTTGGCTGTTGCTGCTGTTTGGTTGCTGCTGCTGCTGCTTGGCTGCTGCTGCCTTTTATCTTATATGCTCTAAGACTATATTGTGCATTTATGCTTGTTGTGTGAACCACTGAACCTTGTCCTTATGTGTTATTTGGCTATTTGTTGTGGTTTGTGAACCACTGAACCTCAACCTTATATGCTATTTTAGATTTTCAGTTGCCTATGTGCTATATTTCCTATTTTCTTGTGCATATTATTCAAAAGCAGCCAAATTCTGGCCAATTTAAAAAAACGCTTAATCCCGGTTAAGCTGCGCTTAAGCGGCAATTGCTCTAAGTTGTGGCCTTCCGCTCCGCTTACGCTTACCGCTTTCTCAAACATCGGTTTTGCGTCGAACCCTCTTTGTGCCGATGGAGGTGGAGGTACTAGACTGGGAAGTGGAACGGCTACCGGTTGTATACTCGTCGGAAGAAGGATATGTGTGGCCTGTGGCTGTGGGATCGACCCACTCGGGGATGCCGACATCTAAATCACTAGTATTGGAAGTGAACCGGTTGGGATCACTACCCATGGGATCATCCATGTTTGAGTGTGAGAATTAAGAAGAAGAGGAGGTTTGAGTGTGAGGAATGAGAGGGGTGGCAGCCCTTTTTATAGCAAAAAACTGACAAGTTTTTAGACCAAATTTGCCCTCCAACGTTCAAACATTCAAAATTGAAACAAAATATACCTAAACAGCCCCAAACCTCACCCAAAACCCCCCGAAATCCTCCTAAAGCTGCTAAACCCCCGCTTAACCCCCGCTGCTCCGCTCGGCCGCCCCAGCCCCCGGCTCCCTCGATCGAAGCGCTCTCTCCCCCCCAACGGATCGATTCCCTCCCTCCCAGTTTTCACGTGCTCCCGTGTCATGCCTTGCTGGGCCGTGCCCGTGCCGGGCTGGCACGTGTGCCAGCCATAGCAGCCCAGGCACGACCCAAGCAGGGCCGCGTGCCAGGCACGGCCCACATAGCCTTGTGCCGTGCCGGCCCGTGACGGGCCAGGCACGCGGGCTATCGTGCCGGCCCAAAGAAACCGGCCCGTTTGGCCAGGTATAGTGGCGGCCGGTGTGACTGAGTGGTGTGGTGGTGGGAGCTAGCTAGATATTGGGCCAAATGCCAGAATCAGGCCCATGAAGCAGCTTCGGCCCAACAATGAATTTTTTAATCTTCCCAGAGGAAAGAAAAGAATTTCAAATGCTCACTAGTACTAACTTTGCAAATCGCCATTGAAAATATTCAGGAAAATTTTGGGTTTCAGCGCCGACATGCCAATTTTTAATATTCTCCAAGAAAAAAAAAGAATTTCAAATGCACAAGATCCTTTTTCCACCACTCTACGACGAAGCACAAGAAGCTACTTGATGATGTGGAGTTTGGAAGGAAACTATGCATGATGATTAAATTTTTTGGTGATTAATTATTTAGTGGCATTATCTTAGTCCTAGGTATTGGAACCAGACCCTGACGGTAATTAACAAGATGAAGCCTGCTCTCTCTCAAAAAAACAGATGAAGCCTTGTGGTTACCGATGCCATGAACACAAGCCTGACGGTAACTAACAAGGTGAACCAAACCACCAGGGATATGTACCATTCTCTTCGTTCAGGTGCAGTAGGCGTTCTAAGGTGTGTAGCATGGCCATGACAATGTGCGCAGAGTTTAAAGAAAAACTACTTAATTATTCGTGCTAGGGCTGCAAAAGAGCTCAAGACTCGTGAGTCGCTCTGGATCGACTCATTTTTGGCTCGACTCGGGACCGATTCGAAAAGAAATGAGCTGACTAATTGCATTTTATGTAGCTTGATCGAGAAATGAGCTTATCTTGAGCCAACACTAGCTCGTTTAAACTATAAAATAATTATATTTAATCCTGATATGTAGTAGAAAGAAATCGGATGGTTTATTATCATACATGTTGCGCGTGATTTTTTCTCCATTTTATCTACTACCAAACGTGGAAGCTTAATTGAGTGCAGAGAAAATTTAGGCCTCAATGTGGTATGTGGTCAGCCATGTGTTCAATTCTAGTTGCTTATTTTTTTGCCAAACCTTGAGAGCAGACGCACATGTGTTTTCTTCTCTTGCTAACTCATCCACAATCTCTAGCTATTAGCGACCAATCTTCACTTGAGAGGGAATATGTCAAGCTACCTTATTTTTTTTATATTGCACTTGTTTAGGTTGGAATAATATTTCATAATGGTTTCTTGCCATGACATGTGAGCAGTACTACCTGTTAGTCTTGCCATGACATGATCGTATTGTTGTGATCCATAATAGCTTTTTCATGCCATGACCGGATTGTATGGTATTCATGTAACTGCTAGAGTGTTGAGGTCACATGATGCAACATACACTAGACAATAAAGACGCGCGTTGCCGCGTCCGTCCATTCTAAAATAATAATAACAATAAGTCATTATAATAATCATAATATGTATACATGAGAAATAATTGGAACTTTCAAATCATTGATTGAGAAGCCACATGTTTGTGCGCCTGGCATATATATTTTACCAACAAAAAATAGCATCCAATTTAGGAGTGCAATATGTATATAGGGAGAGATCGGAATATGAATAGTTTATTAGTGGGATTAATTATCCACTCACCACATGAAGGAAATAACGTACAGGGCATATATATGGTGTCTTAATTATAGCTAGTCATGAAGACAATTACTTGCGTAGAAGCCAAATGACCTCCCCAAACCTTGTTATATAGGAAGAGCTGCGGAGAATACTATTAAAACAATTTATTATTCACTCAGTATATGAAGGAAGTAACTTACTGGGGATAATCTATGACAGACATTAGGGCATCTCCAGCCGCGCCCCCAACAGGCCCTCCCCAGGCGATTTTGCCGCGCCGGCGCCAAAAAAAGCCCCAGTCGCGCCCCCAGAAGCCCGTTTTTCGCCAGCTCGGGTGAAAACTGGTGCCGGCGGACCCAGGCCGAACCCGGCGCCCTGGGGGGCACTTGGGGAGCCGGCGCAAGCGAAAAAGGCGCGTGGGCCCGCACTGGAGGCGACCCGAGGGCCTTTTCCCGCCGTTTCTTGACGCTTTTCTTGCTTCCCTCCCGCTCCTCGCCTTCCTCCCGCCATTCTCTTCCTTTCTCCCGCCAAACCCCCTTCCGCTCGCCTTCCGCCGCCATGCCGCCGAAGAAGTACTCCATGCCGCGCGCGGCGGCAACCGCGACTGGTGCCGTGACCCAGCCGAAGCAGAGGAAGCCGAGGGCGCCGCCATCGAATCCACCGGGCCTGTCGAACGCCGAGTGGAAGGTGGAAGTTCAGCGGCGCGAAGCAGTCATCGCCGACAGGCGGAACAGGGCCATAGCCAAGAAGGCCAGCGACAACGCGGCGCGCGCGGCGGCGTCTTCCTCATCGGTCGACCAAGCGGGGATGAATCCACCCGTCGTCAGCCATGCCCAGTACGCGCCCTGGGGACACCAAGGCGCCAGATCTCCATGGGGTTCATCGTCGCCCGGCTACGCCGACGGCGACGCGCACGGTGGGTTCAACCCAAACATGACCTTCCCTCATGGTCACCCCGCTACGTGCACGCCCTCGCCCGCCTTCGTCGGCGTGCAGTACCCTCCATACAACTACTCGCCGCCCGCCGCCTACGCGTCCACACCGACGCCCCATCTCTACCGTGGACCGCTGCCCTTCTCGCACCTCGGCGACACCGACGACACAGGAGCCGACATGGACGACATCATCGCGACAGGATCGGCCGCGGCCGCCTCGTCTCCCGGGTTCGCCACCCAGGACGAGGTAGTGGACCTCAGCGGCGACATGGAGGCCGAGCTCGGCTACGTCTACGGCGACGACGGGAAGGAACCCGAGGAGGAGGAGGAGGAGGAGCCGACTCCTGTTCCGGCGAAGGGGCGCCAGAAGAAGAAGAAGCGGGCGGCTAGGTCGGGCGAACCGCGCATCAAGTGGACTTCCAAGGAGGAGGAATGCCTCGCCGAAGCATGGAAAGTCGTCTGCCTCGACCCGACCACCGGCGCGAACCAGAGCTTGGAGACGTACTGGGACCGCATCAAGGCCGAGTTCGACGAGCGGAAGCTCGTCGACCCCTACTTCAAAGGCATCTACATGCAGCGCGGCTCCAAGGCGATGGCGAACCATTGGGGGCGTATCCAGTTGGCGTGCAACAAATGGCACGGAATCGTCGAGGAGGTCGCGACTCGCCCAGAGAGCGGCGCCAGCGTTGAGGATCAGGTACGCACGCCGTTCGCCCGCACATCTTCGTCCCCTACGCCCGCCGCCCGCCAACTGTTCGCCCCTCCGCGCAACTGCCAAGGAGACATACAAGCCGGACGCGACGACTCCGGGCGCGTCAGAGGAGCGGCCGGACGACCACAAATTGGCAAAGAAGGGGAAAACCGCCGACGCGGCAACCGCGCGAGTGCAGGAGTCCATCGAGCATTGCCTCGCCGACGCCCAGGCCTGGGCCGTCCTACGCGAAGAGAAGACCGAGGCGCGGTGGTCAGCGCTTATGAAGAACAACGCCATCAAGCTCGACCTGCTCCGGACGAACGTCGCTGCGAAGAAGAGGAACACCGACATGGCTTTTCTGATGGGCGGGGCGGACATGCTCCAGAGCAACGACGAGAAGCTCAAGGCGTGGTACCTGGTGCAGCGCGGACTCATCCTGAACGAGCTGCCGACGGCAACGCCAACGACGCCCACGACGCCCACGACCACACGGACGCCAAGCCCGAGCAACGCCTCTACATCGCCGCCCAGCAGTGTCGAAGTCGCGCCGACGCAACCCAGCACCGAAGCAGCTCCGACACCGCCGAGCTCGCGCACGCCGACTCCGCCAACGCCTGGAACCAACCCCGCCGAGTGAACCGACCCCGCCGAGGCGGCGGTGCTCTATTTTTTGTAACGCCAGACTACGTCCGATCGCCGGATTTGCGGCGTCTGTTGAGAGCGGGAACGACCAAGTTTGAATTTCCCGCATCCCGGGGCCGGCGCGTGGGGGCGTGACTAGGAGCTAGCTCGCCCCCAGGGGCCGAACTAGCGCCGGCACGCCCTCAGGCCGCTCTATTTAGGCGCCCTGGGGTGCCGAACGGCTGGAGATGCCCTTAGCAACAGGGTAACAGTTTTTGGTTTGCCTTGCGTATTTAGGAACTGAAAGAGGTGTCCTCAGGGTCTAGTTAGACACACCATTCGACTGAACAAGAACTAACAACATCTCATACCTTGCATCCATCTCTGTAGAACCAACACTAATCAGCTTTTTGTGCCACATGGAAATACGAAACCTCTCTACAAAACTTGGTAGACTACACCAGCCTATCTGCTGAAGATCTGGATAGTATTAACAGTTAACACTATCTAATATCCCTGCACATTGTTTTAGTAGAAACTCTCAAATCATGATATAGAGTGTACTACTGAATTTCAGGGTTAGCACCTACAAGATTCAGCTGGCGTTATGTTAATCAAAAACTGTTCATCGTATGTACTCCCTCCGTTCCAAAATTAGCAGATGCTTCCTAAATAACAAAAATTGCTATAAATAACAGAAAGTTATTGCGGACGTCATAATTCGATCCAACAAGTGATAAAACTACGAGGAAAAATCGTAGAAGGAAAGAGATAAGGAGAGATTTCTTGAAAGATAGGGATATTCCTCATCTCTGACCAATCGTCTCGGAGGCTTAGGGTAAAGAAGAAGGGCTTGCTGCCGGCCACGGCAGTGGAGATGGGGAAACGGCCGTCGCGCCCGCAGCTTAGGTATCTTCTTGCACCTGGTGTGGCTGAAACGGATAGGGTCAGGGCCGTATTCGTCGACGTCGACCTGGCACCAGCAGCGGCGACCACCGACAACAACGTGGGGGCGCAGGCCATGGCGTGGCGTGTTCGTGCTTCTCCCACTGGTGTGGAGGGCCGATGATTGGTGCTCTTCCTCCTTCCACTCGTAGAGGACACTGACGCGGAGGTAGGTGAGCAACAGAAGCTCGCCAACGGAGGCGGCCCATCACGGACGATCCGGTGCATCAGTCCCGCAGCACAAGCTAGCCCACGGCGGAACGCCGACGCATCAAGGAGGAAGGAACGCCGCTGCATCTAGGAGGAACAAACGCCGGCGCGCAGGAAAAGAGGAAATGTTATTGTTTTGAGGATCAGAGGAAATGTTTGGTTGGATAGGAAGGATGGCACCGAACGTGTGCAGGACGTGGGCTATTACCATCCTACTGGACAGAAGTGGGCCTTGGACGGCCCGGTTAAGGACAAAAAATGCAGGTCGTTCCGTGGAGCAGCGGCCCGCGAGACGGCGCGCGACGCGCGAGGGCAACCAGAGATGCCCGACTTTTTCGATCTGCACCATACGTTAGACAATCCAACGGCAGGGACAGTCAAAGCACTGTGGAGGCTCCTAGCTAGCTGTGTTATACTGTTTTTTAATGGATAGAAAGCACTACACAAGTTAGAATATGCTTGTTGATATTGACTTTGATCTCAAGTTCACATATGTGTTAACTGGTTGGGAAGGATCAACCCATGATACTTACATTGTGGAGAGCCTAGCACCTCCAAAATTGCATTATCCATGGGCGATGATAAATGTTCAATTCAAAGCATGGTTGAGTTCATGCTTAACTTTGTGAAGATGATTAATGGGGAACAACAAAAGGATGATCTCAAGTGAAAGGGGAAATAAATCGTTGTGGGCACATATTTTGGTAATTCCTTTGCTAAATAGGACAAAATCTCTAAAGCTAATCCTTGCTGGAAGCCTCCTGATGAAGGTGAATATTGATGCATTTTTACTACAGCAGGTATTATTACCCGAAATCAGTGCAACCAAATTGTTTTCTCTGCTATGCCTATATTGAATATCGGCAACACAACGGAGGAAGCTGAGGCTGCAGCTTTCTTGGAGGGTCTAAAATGCAGCCTCTCCCATAGCTCTAGAAATATTGTGATGGAAACCAATTGCCAAGCAATCATCAAGGATGTCAACTGTAACCATCAGAATATGTCGACCTCATGGATGATCTTTGCCTAGTCTAAGATGATAAAGAGTATGTGTGAGTCGTGTGTGTGCTTCAAAGTTGAGAGAAGTAGCAATTGTGTAGATCATGACTTTGCTTCCTTGGCTAGAGTGTCCGGTATTTCTGAAACATGAGTAGGTAGTGTGCGTGATAGTGTATGTTGTGTATGCAAATGACTTTGTAAAGTTATCCAGTATATTTATAAATAAGCAGGTTCCATAAAAAACGTATAGGTAGGTAGCATATGTTGTGTCCAGTTAAATACTCAAACTAGGGAGTATCTGATTTTGAACTTGTTTTATGATGCACATTATTAGATGGTATTTGGTATACTTGGAAAAAGGCATACGTCAGTTGTTATTTGGGAGTTCAGAAACTACTTTTCTTGCCATTCATGGCTGCAAGATGAGTCTAAGTAAATAGCAATAGCTTGAAAATATGTGAGAGCAGCTGCATTGTTTGTACTCCTTCTATCTCACAATGCAAGATGTTTTTTGACACTAAAAATGTCTTACATTTTGAGACGGTGGGGGTATATTTTACCATGAAGATTGAAAACCATCACTTAATGATACTTACTTTAAGTTCTGAACCTGGACATAACCTGATAGCAACGATATGAAGGTCACACAGTCACTTTATTAGAGGGTCATTTTTCGGACAAGCTGTGGCTTCTATGTGTTAATCATCGCATCCTTATCCTTAACACATGAAAAGTTATATTGTTTCAGTTTTATTTCATATTTATTTTTCTAAGATATACCCAACATAGATTCAGGGTGAAAAAAGAGGCACTTAGAGCCCAGATGGGCACAGATGAAGTTGATGATAGTTGGAAAATGGTGAAAGGAGGAAGGGCATGGTGGTAGTGACGAGACGCTCAAAACCCGGTTGCATTCAACACTCATTGCGATAGGTGGCCGATACATAGTTTGGCACGTGGGCTCTATGTATGTCAACTAAATTTTTTGGGGGTGTAAGTCAATTTTGCAACGAAGACGCGTTGAGCTCGAGGCCGAAGCTGGCGACGGTGCCGCGTGGGAGGAAGCAGGTTGACAAACAAGTGTAGGTGCCTGGGGCGGCGGGGGGTTGCAGACGGCGGAATAGGTTGGGGCTTAGAGGAATGGCCTTGTGTGGTGGACGTCGGCAGTCACGTTGCATGAGAGGCGACGCATGAGGAAGAAGATGAACAATGATTGCGCAATCCTGGCCATTGGATGGAGTTTCGTTAGCCAAAAAAAGGGACTTACACCAAAAACAATCAGCCGACTTACACAGTCTGCCCCGTAGTTTTGTTACCCTGTTGGGATTTTTTACTAGTCTAAGTAATTGGCATGCTACATCATATATGGTTTATTGCTACAAATGAAGGTGTTTTTCCTCCCCCTGCTCCCATCCGTATTCCCACCTCATCCTACAGCTGCTTTTTTTTCCTTTTTCCTTCCTAATCTAATCACCCCCTGATTTTAACGGGGTGGGCCCGGGGTTTATTTTGTTCCAATCAAATCAAACCACGTACGCGGAAGCACCGATGGGCGCACGCGCGGGCTCAGGCAAGTCTCGTCCATGCACCCCAGCCTGACTACAAAACCTGAAGAAGTTTTTTGGGGGCTGTTAGATTAGATATTTTTTAGCTTTTGGCCCCCCAAACAACCATATTTGCGACCTCGCCCCCTGAACATCCTGTCTAGCTAGCTAGCTCCGCCACTGTCCACTATCTCACGCTGCTCCAATAATGCATTCCTCACATCAATAATAAGTTGGGGAAATGTTAATTGCATTAGTTGTAATGCACAAATGACATTAATTGCATTTAATAACCAACATTCAATATGGTTAATCTTGGAAATAATATTATCTACGACCCTACTACTTATACTAGTTAATTGCCCGTGAGTTGCAATGGGTGCATATATATTTTAGTGGCTCAACATTACTTATATTTGACACATGCCTTACATCCACAATATTCTGGATTTTAATAAGATTTAATTTGCTTTGAGTATGGGTAAGGGAATGCAAGGAGAATATTAATTAGTTGAGGTTTTGTTAAGATTTGATTTGATTTGGATATGCGTAGGTGAAGTAAAGAAACGTTTTGATTTTGTTGAGATTTTGGGAATATTTGATTTGATTTGATTGAGTTAATGTAAGGCGTGATTTTGAGAAAGTACCGATTTGATTTAGATTATTCTAAGTTACTCTATTTATGTTGGCTTTTATTTTGAGGGACTATTTATGTTGGCTTTTATATTGTGTACATCGGTTGAGAGTGCCAAAAAAAGAAAGAGAAAACTAAGGAGGGAGGGAGTGCGTTAAGGAGGAAGAAACCGAGCGAGGGGGAGGCGACGGAACCAATTGCCTTTAATAGTATATATAATATATTTTATTTTGTGAGAAATAGTATATATTCTTCGTCCGGAAATACTGGTTAGAGAAATGATCTTTTTCTCCAACAAGTACTTCCGAATGGAGGGAGTAATATAAACCCTTTTAGAGATTTCAATACGGATTATATATGGATGTATATAGAGATATTTTAGAGTGTAGATTCATTAATTTTACTTCATATATAGTCCATATCGGAATGTCTAGAAGGTCTTATATTTAGGAACAGAGGGAGTGGTATGGTGGAGAAAAAGTATGAGTATGGTGAATCCAAATAATTGGAGTCATCCAACTATGTATATCCGTCTCACGCTGCTCCAATCACATCATAGATAATTGGGATGAGTTGTAAAAATATTACTAATTACATTGATCATAATTTGGAAACGACATTAATTTCATTAAAGACAATAAATTTTAGAATCTTGGAAACAATATTAATGTCAAATTATACGTGTTGCACATAGGCGATTACTAATCGGGGGAAAGGAGAGCCGTTGGAGATGCTCCTACTAGCATTCAGCACAGAAATTTCATGCCGGTGGAAATTGCAAGGTGCATGAATCTTAACGGAAAATCTTTTTTTATTGTCATTAGTTGCTATTAACTGATGAAAATCTGGTACAGTATATGTATGGAGTATACCTCAAGTCTGGCTGGTGTTTACTGACTCCTCCGCGAGACTCAGACCCCCACCCAACACGGCCAGGCCCAGCTCCTCCGCCAGAACCAACCCTAGCCGCCGCGGCGCAATGGCCGCCTCCGGCAAGCGTTCCTTGGCCGCCGTCGTTCTCGCGGCGATCGCCTCCTGCGCGGCAGCGCAGACGCCAGGAGGCCCGGCATCGCACAACTCGATGAGCCTCTCCGACGTCATGGCCATCTTGTTCTTCATGGCCTTCTTCTTCCCCGTCTTCGTCGTCCTCCTCGCGTTCGCCTGCCTCCGCCTGTTCCGGCCGCCGGACGAGCCCCCGGCCGGCGACGACTCGTCGTCGGACCGGTCGCTCCACAAGGAGGGCCTGAACGCCGCGGAGATCGCGGCGCTGCCGCTGGTGTCCTATCGCGACGTCAAGCAGCACCGGATCGGCGCCAGCGGGGTCGACCCGCTGGAGTGCGCGGTCTGCCTCCTGGAGTTCGGCGACGACGACAGCCTCCGCCTCCTGCCGACGTGCCCGCACGCGTTCCACCCGGAGTGCATCGGCCTCTGGCTGGAGAAGCACGTCACGTGCCCGCTCTGCCGCGCCAGCGTCCTCGACCCGCCGGTCCTTGACCCCGAGGAGCTAATGCAGCCTGATCTGTCGCCGGAGGAAACGCCGGCGCCGCACGAATCGCCGCGCCGGCTCGCGGATCAAGACACGGTGGTTGTGCTAATCGAAGACCCCGGCTACGACGAGGAGGACGAGAGGACAAGGATCCTTGCGAGGAGGATGCGGCGCGAGGCCGCCGGGCGCCAGGCGCTGCCGCGGTCGAACTCGACAGGGCACGAGCGCGCCGGCGGGACGGAGCAGTTCGCGCTGCGGCTGCCGGAGCACGTTCGGCTCGAGATCCTGATGTCGCACAGGCTGAGGCACGTGACGAGCGCGGTCGCGTCCGTGCGCGTGAGGGAAGGAAGCGCCCATGACCCAAGCGCCGGAGGAAATTCTGTGCGGAGCGCCGTGGCGAGGCTGCTCTCACTTTTCGCGCCCGCCGGGGACGGGCGGAAGGGAGACGACGAGGAGAAGTCCGGGGGGTCGTCTCGCCGGCGGCGCGATGAGTCTGCCCGGGGAGCAGGAGAAGACAAGCTCAGAAATGATTGATGAATCCGGAGAAAAGGAGAGCGGAACCTTGATGGCTTCGATGATTAGCTAGTTGTGTTTGTGTGGTTTTGTGAGTTGTGATCGGGACTGCATCAATTTTTCCTACGGATTTTGAAGAACGAAAATGTTAGGGAATGGTTAGATGTAAGTTGCCTGAAAAGCGAATTTGGATCAATTGATTTCGTTTCAGCCGTTGGATGGAAAACACGCTGTATTGCTTCTTCAACCTTGAAACCTCTTTCTTCTTCCCCCAACCACCAAACGTGCCACCGGCCGAACCGCCGACCACCAGCGCCCGCGGCTGGCGGCGCTTCCACGCAGCCTCGCCGCCCCGCCAAACCTCCTCCCACCACCATGCTGTCTCCCCACGCCCATCCCTCTAGCCCCGACGATGACCGGTTTTTTCTCCGGCGAACTTGCACCACCGCCCCACCCACCACCGCAGTTCTTCTGCCCACACCCCCATCCTAAGATAGATGATGGGGTAGCCCTCCGGCGAGCCCTCCCTTCTCCTTCCCTTCGGCCTCCTTCCTTCAAAATCAACTGACCACAATACCTAAAGTCAGTTAACTGACATTTAGTTATTGTGAAAATGTTACTCTACCTCTGTACTACTACAAAAATGTCTTACATTAAGTTACAGAGAGACCACAATACCTAAAGTTAGTTAATTGACATTTAGCTATTGTGAAAATGTTACTCTACCTCTGTACTACTGCAAAAATGTCTTACATTAAGTTACAAAGAGAGACAGTAGTATTTTAGTGTTACATTGCTTATGAATGGTTTTTCTAGAGGACGTAATTTTAGTGTGTGAATATTAAACAACACAGACGCGACTTGCCTGAGCCCCGTGCGTCCACCCATCGATGCTCCCGCGTACATGGGTTGATTTGATTGGAACAAAATAAGGCCTGGGCCCACCCCGTTAAAATCAGGGGGGTGATTAGATTAGGAAGGAAAAAGGAAAAAAAAAAAGCAGCCGTAGGATGAGGTGGGAGCACGGATGGGAGCAGGAGGAGGGAGCAGGCAAGCCGGATCCGGGGGGCATGGCCCCTGCTGTCCCCAACTAAGCTCTGCCGTTGATGTTGGATATAGGTGGTTGAATGATACATATCATTAGGATTCATCAAACTTATGCTTTTATAAGTAGTAGTAGATAATTTCCTCATACTAGGGAGTTGAGCCAAAAATATAGCACCAACAGCTCCAATTTTCGCAATAAATTATTGATGATCACTAATAAAACAGGCTAACTTCTCCTGAATGGAGGGGGAGTTAACCTTCTCCGAATATGATCTCCAATAATGTCACGCCAATGCTCCGCCATAAATGTCCAACGAACCACCATCAGACCGCTGCCAAACCACCATCGTCGTCATTAGATTGCCCCTGGACCACCGCCCCTACCGCACACGGATAGCCATCGTTGGAGTAGGATCTCCGTCGGACCACTATTGAAAGTCACCACCGCTGCCAGACCACTACTAGACAATCACTGCCTTCAGACCATCGCCGCGCCACACAGTTGTTGTCACCGTCCGATTACTGCCATCAGATCATCGAATCGTCACTGCTGTGACCGCCGCCCATTGGACCGCCACCATAGCCACTAGAGCACCGCCACACCATCGCCAACTAAATGACAAGTGGGCCCCATATGCTAGGTTGGTTATTGGGAAAGTTCTATTGCGGAACTGTTGGAGCGTTCATCCCTAATAACCAGAAGTGTTATTGGGAGAGATTTTTTTTGTGAGCTGTTGGAGATGCTCTAACACTAGAAGTTGTATCGTGGTTCTTTATTCATGGGTTATTTTTTAGGTTGTATCATAATGGACCACTGAGTTGCTGTCTTTAGTTATACTGGGCTCTGTTTATTTTCTTGTGGTGGTCCAACCAAACCTATACTTTCATATGGAACTGCAAATATACAAAAGATTCCCTCATAAATACAAAAGATGGTAATACTCTATGCAGGGATTTACATGCATGGTTGGCTATAGGATAAATGACATATACCATTTTTCAATTTGATTTCTGTTATAAGAATCTTATATGATACAAAGAGAAGCCAATTTTTATAACACGGCATAGACGCAGACCCTCATACATATGCACATACACTCAACCCTATGAATGCATGCACGCACACTCTATCTCTATGAGAACATCTGAGAGACTGAGCCGGCACATCATTTTAAGATTGACGAAGTTGTGATAGACGCCTTCGTAGTCGACTTGAACGTCCTTCGACTGAACGCACATGCCAGATGGCCTGAAATAAATTGAGGAAAATGCAAGCATCAATGCCAAGTCTAGAACTTCAACTTTGATGGGATGGGGATATCACTGTTCTCCTAACCATCCAACCACAGGTTGGCTATCTGACACCCACAACTACATACGAAAATACCTAGTGGGCTTCGGGCACCAATGGACTTGAATTGGAAAAAAAATAGAAATTTCAAAAAGAGTCGAGATTTTCTGAAACTTTTTGGAATCAAACACGATTAGATATTATAGTCATGGGAAAAGTTTTGCGATGGCTTATCTTTAACCGACTCCAGGGCCAAGTCAAAAAAAAATCCGAGTATAAAAAGCATGAATAGTAACTTATATATAGTGTCAATGTTGTTTTTTCGCCCAGCATACCATGAAAGTCATTCATTCGTGAAACTTTTCACGCGAGTGTAACACCTTATCATGTTTGACTCTCAAAAAATAGGATTTTTTTTCTTTCACTCTTTTTGAGTTTTCTAAATTATTTTCTCAATTTGGGTACGTTGGCACCCCGAGCCCCAAAGATCCGTGTCGCACATACATATCACTACTTAGCAGTAAATGTTTTAGCATCCACTCTTTATCTAGTAAAGCTTAACGAATTATAAAAATTCTGAAACAAATGATATCCATTAATTATAATTGAAAAGAATGAATGGAAAATATGATGTGAAAAGTGGCGAGCAAATTCTTGATCACGTGCATGTCAGAAAAGAAAAACAGGCAGAACCTTGAATAACTCACTTGGGTAACTTTTTAATAAAGTACATGAGATATTATCTCAAAAACTAAAGTATCCAAATCTACATGATTATGGAAGGCATTAGAGAAGGAAATATGGAATAAGCACAATATTTAAATATGAAAAACTGACTGATAGTGAACATGCATCTACAAAGAACGAGAACTAAAAACCCATGTAAACAACTTGTGTTGGGACTAGCTATTATTTTTGACAATGAACTTGAAAGCGATCTATTCCAACGTTATCTATTAGCTTCAAGTTACAAGAATGAGCTCAGCCATTGGCACAATCATGAGTATGGAAACAAACTAAAACTTTTGTCCAAAACACAAGGTAAATGATTATCTCACTGTTTCAATACATAAGCCGATAACCATTGTGGTTGCTTCCACGAAAGATACGGACAACATGTATATATGCATTCAACGACAAGTGACAGGACACGAGGAGATGCTTTGATGAGAATGATTTCAAGTGAACTACAACACACAGAGAAAAATATGAAGGTGTTGCAAAGAATGACTTCAACAAACATAACAAGTTCTCAGAAGTCCTGTGAATATCTCCAAAGATATTAGCTTGTAGAGTGTAATATCTAAAACTCAAAAAATAGGATATCAAATTTCTCAAATAAAAAGATGAACACCAATAAATAACTGAAGCTAAATTGTAAAATATTGGCAGTAAATGTTAATTTTTGATATTTAGGACTTCATATGACAATAAGAAAATAGGGATGAATCAGATTAAAAAATGGATAGAATCATCTTCATTATGGTTCAAAGAAGAGAAAGGAAATACAAAACCTTCAAGCAAAAAAATTTCAATCAACAACCATTGCACAGATTTCAGTTTATAAAGTACAATAGTTCATTTATATACAGCAAGAGGGCAACATTCTAGGAAATTTTTAGGATTGTAAGCCAAATCACAGTAGAAAGTAAGACCTTTTGTTCAAAATGTACATGTAAGAGCTTGTAAAACCTGGTAAAATTCATTCATGCTGATTTTGCACATCTTTTCCCGAGTAGCACCATAATTCTCCTCCCCTCCCACTAGTACAGAAGCGGCCTTTAGTGCCGGTTCGTGACGGGCTTTAGTGCCGGTTCGCCAACCGGCACTAAAGAGTGGGCACTAAAGGTCCCCTCCCTTTAGTACCGGTTCGTCACGAACCGGCGCTAAAGTGCCACCACGTGGCACGAGCCAGACCCGTTTGCGTGTAGGGCTTTAGTACCGGTTGGTACTAAATGTTTGGGTGTTTTTTTAAATTTCTTTAATTTTGTGTTTTCAATTTAATTTAATGATTGTTTTACATTATAATGAGTTGTTAAATCATTAGGTGAAAGTACCGCGGATTAGTTTTCGACTGGATGCATTTATTGGATATCTCTAGCTACTAGCTAGCTAGCTAATTAAGTGAGATCAAGTATATGCCATATCCATATTATACTTGATCAACCTATAATATAAACGGATATGGCATATACTTGATCACTTAGGTAACGTAGGAAAAATATCATCACCAGCACTAGCTTGAAGAAGAAACATTCACTTGTACCAGAAGCAAAAATATCATCGAGTTCAACATGCATGATTGTACCAGAAACATTCACTTAAAGAAGAAGCATTCATATATAACACCACAAAAGCAAATCACTTAAGTTCAGAACGAAGAACACGGACATAAAAGGACAAGTACTAATTAAGAGTAGCATGAAGAACTAGCTAAATCACTCCTGCTAGCTACTCTCTCTCTGGTAAAATAGCATAGAACATGTATAGCTCTCCTGATTGATCATACTGGAGCATGCAGATGAACATGTCTCCTAATCATGGGCTGCGCTTCTCATTGCTGCCCCCTAGTACTTCTCTGCAATCATTAACAATTTTCCTCCAATCTTTCACTATTAAGCATTCATCGCTTCTAGAAATCTTGAATGCATTCATGTGCAATGCAGGATATCTTGGCCGTAAGCTAACAATTGACATCTGACCTCTAGTCTCGATCCCCTGAGGCACAACTGTCATCGGGAGTCCCTGTTGAAGAACATCGTATAGTACTTAATTAATATACTTAGCAATGAAAGTTTAGCAAAAAAATTATGTATGCAAAATATGCACTGAGGAAAAATAGTAAATATCTTACCATCATTCCTAAATAGATGTGACCGTAGTTCAATACCATCACTATTGGTCGCACGTTTTGAGTACTAATATTTCTAAGTGCAGGAAGAAAATTTGTCTTGACAGTATGAAGATCCTCAAGCCATGAAACATAATGACTTATCTCCTCGCAGTTTAGTTCAGCTCCGGGACAATAGTAGGTCCTGTCTACCAAGTGCCGGACATGTTTGGTTGAATGGAGATAAGCTGTCAATAGAAATTAGTTGTCAGTTATTTTTGAATAAGCAATATCCAAGACAAAAATATAGTTGAGAAGAACTCACATAATGGTAGAACTGGAGGCGTCTGCACATCGACCCATATGTCTCTATTACCTTCAATATCATCTTCCGGACGAATATCAAAGATGATAACCATACCAGGCTCAAATGCATAAGTCTTGCATAGTGCTTGCCAAGTTTTGCATTCAAAATAGGTGTACGTGTGTGCATTGTATACTTTGACGTTGAAAGTATAACCATCATGCTTAGTTTTCAGGTAAGCTCTCTTTACCTCCATAGTTTCCATATCTTTAAATCCTATCTTATCCAAGACAAAAATTCTTGCATGGCAGGGGATGCACTAATAGAATAGTGAAAATTAAAAATTATAAGTCAGGCAAAATGAAGCATATATAAGTCATGCTTAATTACGAAAACAGACTTGTCGTTGTGACTTACTGTATCGAATTCGAAGGTCTCATTCAGTTTGATGCTGAATCGCCTACCATCAACAAGGAAATTTCTGTCGCACTGGCCGCGCTGATCTTCACAGAATTCGCACATAATGAAATTTTTTCCGTGGTCAGACGACATTTCCTATGTTCATATTAGGCCAAACATTAAACACTTACTAATTCAATTAATTCAACTACTTCTATTAATTCAACTAAGAATTTACTAAAAATAAACTAGTTATATTAATTCAATTAGTTCAACTAAGTATTTACTAAAAATAAACTAGTATATATATTAATTCAACTAGTTCAACTAAACATTTACTAAAAAATAAACTAGTTATATTAATTCAACTAGTTCAAACTAAGCATTTACTAAAAATAAACTAGTTCTATATATTAATTCAACTAGTTTAACTAAGCATTTACTAAAATTAATCTAGTTATATTAATTCAACTAGTTCAACTAAGCATTTACTAAAAATAAACTAGTTCTATATATTAATTAATTCAACTAGTTCTAAGCATTTACTAAAAATAAACTAGTT
>NC_041385.1:770797089-770797952 GCF_002162155.2 Triticum dicoccoides
CGGTGGGGGCGGCGACGACGACGGGCGGCGGGGGCGCGTGGCGACGACGACGATGGGCGGCGGGGGCGGCGAGGGCGACGGCAGGCGGCGAGGCGGCGTCGTCGTACGTCGTCGGAGATCGAGACTCCCGCGCGCGCGAGAAGCGGAACGAGAAGTGGCGACGATAACTGATTTTTCGTAAGTGACATATATATAGGATGGGCCTTTAGTACCGGTTGGAGCCACGAACCGGTAATAAAGGCCAATTTTGGCCAGCCCAAGCGGCGGGAAACGAGGGCATTTAGTACCGGTTGGTGGCTCCAAACGGTACTAATGTGTTGCCCTTTAGTACCGGTTGGAGCCACCAACCGATACTAATGGCCGTGCGCTGCCACCCGCGGTGCGCTATGTTTAATCCCACCTCGCCGGGCGAAGGGCAGCCGCACTGGTTTATAAACCCAGCCGCGGCTGCCCTTTCGAACTCCTCTATATAGCAGGCTTCTGGGCCTAACTATGGCGCGCTGCCCTGTGAACCTGCTGGCCCTTCTGGGCCTGCATTTGCACACCCTAGGTCTGGCAGGCCCACCGGACAGCACCCCAATATTTTTTTATATTTTTTTTCTTTTTTGCATTATTTATTTTCTTCTATTTATTTTTGAGTAATATAGTTATTTCTTTTCTGCTTTATTTTTTCTTCTATTTATTTCTGAATAGTATTTATTTTCTTCTATTTATTTTTGAGTAATTTTTTATATAGTTTTTTCTTTTCTGCTTTATTTTTTTCTTCTATTTATTTCTGAGTAGTTTTTTTTTGCTTATTTAGTTTCTTTGTGAATATTTTTGCTTTATATATTTTTTTCTTTTCTGCATTATTTATTTTCTTC
>NC_041385.1:770797962-770826519 GCF_002162155.2 Triticum dicoccoides
CCTCTTCTTCCTCTTCTTCTTCCTCCTTCTTCTTCCTCTTCCTCTTCTTCTTCTTCCTCCTCTTCTTCTTCTCCTTCTTCTCCTCCTTCTTCTCCTTCTTCTCCTTCTTCTCCTTCTTCTTCTCCTTCTTCTCCTTCTTCTTCTTCTCCTTCTTCTCCTTGTATATAAAAAACACGCTACTGCATCTGAACGCAGAAAAAATACATTGATCAGTACCGCCTTTTAGCCAAAACGCGCTACTGCTACACAGAAGTACATATAAAAAATACATTGATCATCAACGATCTTTTTGTATAGAATCTAAATCGTCAATAGGAATCTACCACCGATTCAAGAACCGGCGAAGACTCCTATTGCAGCCACAGATCCTACAGTTCAATGAAGACCAAATGTTCGGGATAGTTCGAGAAGTAACATACTTAAGGTGGTCAAAAATCTTGTTAGGGGAGCGAGGTGGGACTAAAAATAGCTCCTGCCACAACCTCTTTAGTACCGGTTCGTGCCACGAACCGGTACTAAATGTGCTGGCCGGGCACCAGCATCTTTACTACCGGTTCGTGGCACGAACCGGTACTAAAGATTCCCAACGAACCGGTACTAAAGGTCACCTCCCGCCAAGTCATTTGAACCGGCACTAATGGGCGCATTAGTGCCGGCTCATATGCGAACCGGTACTAATGTTTCTCACATTAGGTCCTTTTTCTACTAATGTCCCTGCAGTTTTTATATTGCGTCGAAGAGAATGAGAAGACCACAATCTTCCCAGGCTCTGCATCTAAGATCAATTGAGCCTTATCTTTGAATTCTGCACCTCATCATCAAATCTTTGTTTGGATGCTTGATAGAAAACCTGCAGGAAATAACCAAATTGAAACATGTCCAGGCCTCCTTTGATTCATAGGATAGGAAAATCATAGGAATAAAAATGTCATAGGAAATGAATGACATGTATCTGAGTTCCTATAGGCAAAGAGATGTCACTTGGTTCACAGGACAGGATTGTATCCATCAGGTCTGAGCTAATGTTTTTTTTTCCTTTGAAACGTGAAGGGTATGAGTCAATCCTACATAGTAATAGGAATCCATGGACTCTATAGGAAATTTTATTTTAGAAATTTTATCCTATGTAATTCCTACAAACCAAAGGAGGCCTCAGTTGTTCAACTAGGTCGTCACCGGTCTACTCACAGAAACTCGTGGATGTTTGTCGCAGTAATAAAGACGCTGGTGGTTTTGAGTCCCAACTACTAGGAATAACTGTATGACGGCGTAGAAAGCGCTTTGCTAATTGCTATGTACTCCTGGATCGCATTGTTGAGCCGCCATTGATGAGTGGGTAACTAAGGTCAGAAAACCGCTGTGCGTGCAGGAAACCCCCGCTCGGCTCCAGAAACCCCCGCGTCGCCAGCCCCTGGCGACACGGGGGGCGATCTAACACGCCGGCCCTAGGCCTCAGCTCCTCTCTCCCTCCTCCTGCCGCCGCCCGAGGCCAGGCCGGCGTTGCCTGGCCTGTGACGGCGGCAGCGGGGACCTCCCCCTCACGCGGTGGTGGCGATCTCTTGTCGGCAGCGGCGGCTCATGGATCGGCGGTGCATCGGCGGCAAGGAGCAGCGGGCGCCCGGCGGCGAGTGTGATGGCAATGACAGCGCAGACGCCTTCTTCCCGCGGCCGAGGAGCACCTGTGGCGGCGGCCCAGATCGCGGGCTTCGTCCGTGGGCCGGCAGATCTGGAGGGCGTCTACAGCGGGCATGGTGGGCTTGACGGCGCCGGCTTAGGCACCGCGGTGGTGCCATGGCCGGTCAGGCGGCGGCGGGGCCCTCCCCCTCGCGCGGTGGTGGCGATCTCCTGTCGGCGGCGACGGCTCATAGATCGGCGGTGCACCGGCGGCAAGGAGCAGCGGGCACCCGGCGGCGAGTGTGATGGCAATGACAGCACAGCCGCCTTCTCCTCGCGGCCTAGGAGCACCTGTGGCGGCGGCCCAGATCGCGGGCTTCGTCCGCAGGCCGGCAGATCTGGAGGTCGTCTACAGGCGGGCATGGTGGGCCTGACGGCGCCGGCTTAGGCACCACGATGGTGCCGTGGCCGGTCAGGCGGCGGCGGCCTGGATCCATCGTCCAGTCCCCGGCAGAGATGGCGGTGATCCGTGCACGAGATGCTTGATGAAGGTCCTTCGGACAGATCCGGTTGAAAACTTGCTTTCGTCTTACTGCCAAAGCCGGCGGTGGCGGCGCTATTTTGCGACGTTCCCTTCTTGAAGGCATCACCGAGGAGAGTTTCAAGGTCACTATCTGCTACCTCCGGGGGAAACCCTAGATCAGTTGATCGGAAGACGGCGACGTTCTTATGTCGTTCCTCCCTTGGGGGCGTCGTTCTTGGAGGTGTGCACGGGCTCGAGGGACCAGTGGACCGCATCTTAGGTTGAGTGGTGCTTCATCCTACAAATTGATGGCGACGGATCTCGACGGCGTGGCGCAGTGCAGATTCGGCGTCCGATGTGCGAGGATGGACTCGCGCAGGAGGACGACGCTGTCTGGCGTCGTGGTGGCGTCGATGGCAGAGAAACCTATCACGGTAGATGCAACATTACAGCTCTGAAGATGGGTTGATGGCAGGTGGCTGCGGCGGCCTCATACCTGGCAGGCGTCCGGGTTGAAGAGTGCGCCGGACTGGTGGGTGCCCCATACCCGGCAAGCATCCTGGTTGGAACCTCAGGTCATAAATGTTAGGTTTGGCTGCGAGGTCTGTTTGGTTTTAGACCCAGACTATGAGCATCCCTACATCAACTGGATAGAAGTAGCGGCAGATATTGCCTAGACGGTGGCTTTAGTCTTACTATTGTATGACTTTTTATAAAGTCTTGTGAGAATAATTAATAAAGTGGCCGCATGCACCGCCCAGATGCAAAGGCCGGGGGTCATCCTCCTTTTCTAAAAAAATGTACTAGTTGAACTAAGCGAAAACTTAGTCTGTATTCAGACCTCGACATGAATCCAACTTTTGAGTCTATTCTGCCATTTTCAAGTGCCAGCATGTGATCTTGGCTTCAAGATTTTTATTACCAGCAGCCTTACACTGGTTTGTAGAATTATGTTAATGTTATGGTGCTGCTAGAAGGAGGGCGCGAGAGGGCCGGTCGGGGGCCTTTTTGCCCACGGCCGGGCAAGAGGGAAGGTATTTTCTTTTTAATTCTTACTTGATTAGATTGATACATCTCCTCTCTTTATATAGAGAGGTTTACTTGACTCCCAAGCAAGGCTTACTTGACCCCTAATCAAGCAACCCTTATCGCTAATTAACCCTAAGACTAACGGGCTATACCGCCAGCCCAGACCCATTACGTACTCTAACACTACACCCCACCTGGACATGCAGCTTGTCCTCGAGCTGCAGCCTAACCAACTTATAACCATGACTCAACGCAACACAAACCTAACACCTAAAAACAAGCCTTTTACATCTCGGCTTGTGTTATTACTCTCAAACTGAAATAGACTGGGACACTTTATTTTGGACGTGCACGTGTACAGCCACCTGGATCCCATGGACACCACCTGGACAAAAGGAGTGTATGTGTATGGCTGTTGATCTGCACTGCACAGGGAAGAGTGAAGGGCTTGCGATGGAGAATGTCGAGGAGGGGTGCGCCCCCCAACTGCCGATGTCGCAGACTTTAAGGTCGCTGCCCACGGGGAAAACAGCATGCCCGCCGCCCGTGGGGGAAACCGCATGCCCAAGATCCCCGACGCAGCGGACGAGATTGAGGTCCTTTGTGCAGCGAAGGGCAACTTGGAGGAGCGGCAGCTGCAGACCACGCACCTCCCGCACACGCCGACGCGCTAGGAGGTCGCGCGCAGCAGCCTGCAGCCTCACTGCCGCCGACACGTGGTGGGTAGCGATCCAAGACGGAAGCGATGACTGCGGCGGCGGGGACATGATCTGCTGGATGTGGACGCCCTGGGATGGCGGCGGCGCTGATGGGAACAAGGTCGTCGCAGTCCCGTCGTAGGGCATCCCATACTGGGCGACGGAGCTGACCGGCGATGGCTGCTGCGGTGTCGTGCCGGGCAGCGGCAGCGGCTGCTGCGGCAAAGCGCCGGGCGCGGCGGAGGCCGCTAGGAGCGGCGGCTGCCACTGCAGCCAGGGCTGGGTGGTGGTGGCGATGGATGGCAGCTGTAGCGGCCCGTAGGACCCGGCCAAGAACATGTGGATCTCCTGGACTGCCTGGGTTAGGTCCCGCAGCACCCCGAACACCTCCTCCGGGGTGAGGACGGCGGGGGCGGGCGCGACGGAGGATCCCGGCGTGGGCAGGAGCGGGGCGACGGTCGTGGTGGTCGCCGGAGGCGACGAGGTGACCGGCAGCGGAAGAGACGGGCTTGGCGGCGGTGAAGACATGATCGAACCGAAGCTACCTGATACCAAATTGTTATGGCGCTGTTAGAAGGAGGGCGCGGGAGGGCCGGCCGGTGGCCTTTTTGCCCACGGCCGGGCAAGAGGGAAGGGATTTCCTTCTTAATTCTTGCTTGATTAGATTGATACATCTCCTCTCTTTATATAGAGAGGTTTACTTGACTCCCAAGCAAGGCTTACTTGACCTCTAAGCAAGCAACCCTTATCTTTAATTAACCTTAAGACTAACGGGCTATACCGCCAGCCCAGGCCCATTACGTACTCTAACAGTTAATTCTGTGGATGGATATCAGATGCTGTTTGGGTGTAGCTTCCGGAGAAAGAAGTATACTACGCTAGCTTTTCCCCCCTGAATTCAGATTAGTATAGTATTAAAATTGGGAAGCATTCTATTCTACGCTTCTACGAAGGAATCACGCCGAAGCAGAGTGAAATTTCAATTTACTGCACATGCATTTTGCAACTGAACAATGCCCAGATGTCCTGCTTGTTGGTTTTTACAACTTGAGCAACTTGCATGCTGATAGCCTCGCAAAGACTTGTATCCCACGCTCTTGTCTAAACTATTTGGATTCTTCCATGGAGAAGTTACAGTAAACCATTTGCAATAGTTTAAGCTAGGCACACAAAAAAAACATCTTGGAGCAGCAACTTCCAAACCTTCTACTGGTGTGTGAAATTATGTTATTCTGTTCACGAGTGAATGGACGGCATAAGCTGCAGTTTGATGTGTCGCTGCTGGAGAAACAAGAAGTCTATGAATGCCAGAGTGCGGGCTTATGGCGGCCGCGCACCAGGCAGGCCGTAATCCCGTGCGTCCTTTTGGGCCTAGGGATCTGGAATTTCGTGAGCGCTGGTCTGGGCTGCGTCAGGCCTAGTGGCTGAAATACGGTCCAGGATACACCTACCCGCGACATAGGCGTATTATGTTCGGCCCATCCCGCGATCCTGTGCTACTCCTTTCACCCCACGTTAGAAATCTTCTGGAGTAGAACAGAGCCACGCGATAGCTATTCCTATTCCTGGCCCATCCTCATCGATCCTTGGGCCAGTTTTTTTGGGCGGCTTAAAAAATAAGCTGCCTCTCCCTAGCTTAAAAAATAAGCCACCCTCAAAATTTGTTAAGACTTCTAGATTAGTGATTTCATAACTAATTTAGAAGCCCCGATGAATAAGAGAGTCGGCTTATGAGAAAAGCTGAGGAGGAGGCAGCTTATTTTTTAAGCTGCCAAAAGAACTGCCCCCCCCCTCGCCCAGCCCCCCACCCCCCGGTCCCTCTCTCTCTCATCGGTGCGTGGTTCTCACGGTGGTTGTCGTCGGCGAACGCGCTCCCCTTGATCCGTGGTCAGGAGACCGGGTGCATCCTCACCCTCTCACGGCTCCTACGACCGAAGGGACGGCCGGAGCGCTCGTCCCCTTCTACTCCGACGGCCAAGCCACCGGGATCCGGCGTCAAGTTCTACTCCGGCAGCCGGATCACCTCGGGTTTGTGGAACACCAGATCTGTCCAGCTCAAGGTCCTTGTCCATGGATCTTGCCAGGAAAAATCATTTTCTCCATTGTTTCTGTCGGTGAGGCTAGATCACATGTTATGTGCTTATGCTTTTCTCCTAGCTGGTGTTCATTTGTTCTAGATTTGCACGTTTTTAAGATTTTAATTGTGTTCCTTCTATTCCTTTGGTACCGCTGATTTGGCTGTATGGTTCGATCGAGATTTATATCATTTGTTCGGGAGAACTATGTTTGTTCCATTCTTGTGTCAATTTGTTTCCAAACCATGTGCATCTCATTTTGCAGGGAGGGGAAATCCTCTCTTTGACCTGCTCTATGTAGTTGCTGGCAATGATTTTCAGATTTTGCGCATGGTAGCTAAAATACAGGGTATAATTTTGGTGTGGATATGTTGATTTCAGTAGGGAACATTTTCTGAGGGTGTTCAAGTATAATTGTTGGATGTGTCACTAGATTATAGTACTGTCGCTGGATTTTTGCTTGGATTTAGTTGTTGGAATAATGCACGCCCATGGATAAATTAGTGTGTTGTGGATTATATTAAATTCAGTAGGGATTCCCTGGTCTGAGGTGTTGTAGTACTAAATGTTGGCTTTGTCACCCCCAACGAGATGATATTTTTGATTGGACTCGTTGCAGTGTGAACAAAGTTTTAGCTAAATAGAGAACTAGTCCACAAAGCATGCATAGTTTTGTTATCTGTGACTGGATTTAGTTGTCGGGTTAGTTGCTCCCATACTATTTTAGTGTTGTGGATTTGTCAATGTGCATATGCCGAATCTAGTAGGTGAATACTAGGGATGAGTCTGGGTTGTTTATTTTGTTTGGAGGCATTTTTGTGAGATTTTCACCACTTAGCAGCATGATTGTTTGTGAACTTGTAAGCAATTGGCATGGTAGTTATCAAATAATTAAATCTAAGCTTGTTTGTCATCAACCCCATAGATCGAAATCTGTTTTGCAGTTTCAATTTGATTAGTTAAGTCTACATAGAGTTTTTGTTCATTGTTCTGTCCATCGTCTTATTAACTGAATAATGATGTGTGATTGCTCGTCTATTCAATTTGATTAGATCTCTTGTTATCATTATGGATTTATGATGAGCCATATTTTTTTTCAATTTCCTCAGTAGCTGCTAATAAATGTAACACGAGTGAACATACATTAGGGTTTAGGGTTCAGGACGTTTCTCTTTATTTTGTTGGTTAAAAGACTAGAAATCATGCAGCCTTAATACTAAACTGTATGCAGATTGTGTCTATTTGAGCTCCAAGATTTGTTTAGCCGCCTCATTTTTAACTCGTCTTCTCATTATGTCTTCGTGGTGAGCAATAATGTGTTTTCCCACTTTCCACTCTAGTTGTTAATGATCGTGACACCAATGCACATGCATTATGGCAGGGTACAAGCTATTCCTTTTTGGTTTTGATTTCAGTCCTAAAATGGTGTGGCCTGGACCAAAACCTTATGTAAATTCTGTTTTATCTAAGGAGTTATATTGTCAATGTGATTTGTTTGTAATGAGCTGAAGGTTTTCTTCTGTTCTGATTATCCCTTGGGTAGTTAGCTACATGTGCTTTGTTTTGTTAATAAGGAACAAGACAGTATGCACGTTATATTCCCAGGGTGAGGATTGGCAGAGCCTTTGTGGAGCGGGAGGTCAAGCCTACACCGGAAGAGCGCTTTAGAACCTAAGACAAGCGGGATGGTCAAGTTGTAAACCCTGTCATTGTTTGATTCCCTAGATGAAGCTTACCAGTTCTAAATGACGCATTCTGTTTATATTTATAAACACATCCTGATGCATCAACCATCGTTTCTTTTTATTGTTATTTTACCTATGTGAATGCATGGGCTATTAGGTGTGATTTGCATCAGTGCATAAATTATTGATAGCAGCCTCCAAATTCAGAATGAACACAATAATTTGATCCTTAAAATTTAACCAGGTTAGGATATTTAGAGCACCAGAGGGGGTTGAGATGAATCCTTCCAATGGAGCTGCTCAGCATATTAATTATGCCGATAGTTGGGGTGAATCCTTGAGATGGTCCAGTTGTCAGCCCAACTATCGGCACATTGTTTGATCCGCTAGATTAAGCGTATGAGTTCTATGATTTGTACTCCATGGAATGTGATTTTTTGGGACTTGTTTCACCGAGAGCCGATTTAATGTTCAGAGAAAGAAATGTTTGCAAGAGTTTGTCTACATTTTAATTTGCCCATTTCTGATTATAATCCTGAATTAATATTGTTGTTTAATTACATATTGGTATATGTGAGCATGTGTTTTCTAGCAGAATTTGATCCAATGAAACTGACTAATATTTTGACCATCATTGTTTCTTAACTGAATTTTGTCTAACTGTGAAGCGCCACATTGGAAAGAACAGTTTATCAATTGGAGATTGTGTAATATAACTATCTTTACGCTCATGAATGTTTTCTAACTGAATTTGACTAATGGTACTTTGTGACCATTGTGTTTAAACCCAGCTGTTTTTGACTTGCCGTAAGAGGGGCAGCAAGCTTAGATCATCGCACTGATCTTGTGTACATAGTTAATAGTGGCAAAACACTTGACAAATCCGAACTAGCAAACTACATGTGGTGGCACATGTAGAACACAGCAGCCATTGACCCACACCATCACAGCATTAAACGTTCTTTGACAGCCCTCGTTGCGCTGCGTAGTTCACCGTTCAATCCTTCAAGCAACCTTGGGAGCTGGTGGATGGGATGGGAGCTGGTAATTGATTAATGGACTTGACACGGTGTATAGTGAGCCGCGTACCTGTTGCTGGTCAAACTATTCGGTGTTGAGGTGACTTTTGTATAATAAAGTGAATAGAAAACCAAATCTATTGCCCGATGGATTATAACAACTCACATATTCAGATTCATTTGCAACTGAACTATGCCCATATGTCCTGCTTGGTGCTTGTTGCAATGTCCAGATACATCAGTTACAGCAAACCATTTGTAATACAGTGCCTGCGTCCTCTTCGCCAGAACAACTAACCGAGAAGGTGAGACCAACTTAATGCATAGCAAGCCTGGGCAAAAACGTGCTCAGCCAGCGGCCCAGCGCATCGGTCTGAGGGTGAGACCAACCTAATGCATAGCAAGTTAAGTCAAGAAACTGCAGTTGGACAAAACAGGAAATTTAGAAGCATTCTACAGAGAGCACGAGGAAGCAGAATGAAATCTCAATCTACTTCAGAAGAGTTGTATCACACACTGCCATGTAAACAGTTTAGGTTCTTCCATGAAGCGATTACAGCAAACAAATTGTGACAGTTAAGCTGGAAAAGAAAAGGCATTTGGAAGCAGCAACTTCCTGCCTCAACTGAACCCATCTTTCACTATGCATAGGTAACAACATAACAAACAAACGCGATAACCGTGCAACGGTCAAGCCAGAAAAACAACCAAGCATCCAGCCACATAATAGGACTTAATTTGGCACAAACAACCACATCATGTAATACACTGCCTGCAGAAAGCATATCACAGCTTGCCAGAGAAGTAGGTTTTTTAGCTGCTGCAACAACACAAAGTCCAGCAAGGTACCAGCAGTCTTCTACCAATTAACTTACAGAGATCCTTTCTGCTCTTTTGTAGTACTTGAGGTCAAAAGGGTCAGCAAACTCAAAATCAGAAGCTAGTTCGTGGTTGTAAGCATGACCTGAACCGTCAGTGACCGGGCTCTTGAAGAGCTCTAGTCTGCAAGCTTTGCTGTTCCATTTTGCGCTGGTTAGAGGCTTCAGCTTCACCCTCACATTATCATCCCCCAGGGAGAAACACTCTATGGCCACCACAACCACCATCTGCTCCAGCACCCGAGCCTTCTCCGCGACGAACTTGAGGAAAGCAGCCTCGCTTCTCGACCCTCGGAACTCATAGAAGAACACCTTCTTCATGCTCTGCAGGATGCATTTGATGGGACCTCCGTCCTGCCAGAACTTGACATTCACCTTGCCAGTGGACTCTTCAGATATGGGGTGGGACTGCAGATGAAATCGATCAGGAATCTATCAACAGGGCACTGATTAATTAGATAATTAGTCTGATTCACATTTCTGACCATGCTAGATATTCACATTTCTGACCATTGCAAAAAATGCCAATGCAGCAAGTGTATCTCATTCAAAGTTAACCAATTTTACATGGACATGGAGCGTCTCCAGGTTGGGGAAGCATCTGAGGAAGCCAGGCACTTTCTTGACAGCATTGCGGACACCGAACTGCACCTCTATGCCCAAAATCTGCACACTAGGGACAATGTTCTCCTTGCTCCCAGCCTGCAATTCACCCAGGGACAGAGGATCATACATTAGCATTGTTAACTGACACGGCACATCTACACATGCAAATTAAAGTAGGATCTACCAGTACCAGCTCTTGCTCTCCTGGCTTAAGGTATCCCAGCACACGCAGTTTAGGAGCAGAGCCAATCTTGATCATAGAAGAGCGTTTCCTGGTGGAGCGGCCATTGTTCATCTTGGGGGAATCGGTGAGCTCGGCAAACTGAAAGAGCCTCTCCAGGCTAGGGGCGTCCACCACGTCGATGTCCTCCGCGAAGGAAAAGCCCAGCTGAATGCAGCGGATGCTGTGGTTGACGAGGCGGAGGCGTAATCCGCTCTGGAATCCCATGATGAAGAGCGACTCCAGGACGGGGCTTCTTTCAAGCATGAAGTCGAGATCACGGTCCTCCATGGAATTCCAATAGAGGCCGAGCTCCCGGAGATTGGGGAATCTGGCGGCGCGCGGTACGGCGGCGGTGTCCGGGAGCCTCCAGATGCCGAGATGGAGGCGGGTGAGGGAGGCGCAGCTGAAGATGGTGGCGGGGAGGCGCAGGTCTATCGGCAAAGGGCGGTTGACAAAGACGAGTTCTTGGACCCCCTTGGCGGCGAGGATGTCGAGCCAGCGGGCCATCTCGCCGCGGTGCTCCTCCATGGTGCTGCGGGTGAGGTGGACGCAGCGGAAGGGCCCCGGGTGCGCCGCGAGGACGCGGGACACCGCGTCGGTGACGGCGCGGGGAGAGGCAGCGCCGATGACGAGCTGACCGCCCGCGCCGCCGTCCGGAAGCAGGTGGCTGTCGGCGAGAGTGAGAGGAGCCGAGCGCCAGAGGGGCCGCCAGCGCGAGGCGAGGGCGGCGGTGCGCGCGGCGTCCTTGGCGGGGAGGCGGGAGACGATGTCGCGGAGGACCGCGTCGGGGAGGCGGCTGATGCGGTCGACGGCGTCGGGGGGCGAGGGCGCGGCGGAGAGCGAGAGGGTGGCGGCGGGGGAGGGGGAGACGGGCGGGTCGGGGAGGTAGCTGTAGACGTAGTGGAGAATCAGGTTATAGCCGAAATACACCATGCCGCGGTCCATGCCGCCGCGCTCCATGTGCGCGACCATGTCGCCCCAGGAGATGCCCTGGATCACATGCGAGTCGTCCATGGCCGCCGGTGGAGGAGGGGGGTGGGGGGAGGAGTCGGCGAGGGTTTCGGTTTGGAGCAGTGAGGGGAGTGGTGGCGGCCGGTGGTGGTGACTCAGAATGAGTGGTGGTGAGCTGAGATGTCACTGGCTTGATATTGGGCCAAATGTCGGAATCAGGTACCCCCTGGGCCCATGAAACAGCCGCTCTTCTCCAAGAACAAGAGAAACGAATTTGCTTCAATACATTCAATGATCCTCCAGAAAGGAATTTGCAAACGATTTCAATAATAACTTTGCAAATCACCTGGCTTCGGCACCGACTTGCCAATTAGTTGCGGCATGGGTATCGTAAACAGTGGCGGAGCCACAAAATATGTATTAGGGGGACCAAATGCTGCTAAAACAGGTTCGGAAGGGTTAAACTATTGAAAAAATAATTTTAGCAGAAAATTATTAATGATTATGCCAATGTTCATAGCAAACTAGCACCAAATTCGTGATCTTATGGGGTCAGGGTCCTTGCTGGTCCCCCTGTCTCCATCACTGATCGTAACACTCCCTTTTTCCACCATTCCGCGCGCGTTGAAGCTCAAGGAGCATAATGACATCAAGAACACACTTGATGAAACGAGAGTTTGGAAGGAAGATACCCATGATTTAAACAACCTGGTGATTAATTATTTTTCCGTATTGTTTCAGACTGAGGTACCAGAACTAGGCCCTGATGTAATTAATAAGATGAAGCTTGTGGTTGCCACCAGTGGGATAGCAAGGATCGAGCGGGGCCTTGGAAAAGCCCTAGGATGAATACATGTCACAGTGTCAAGCAATATCGAAGGTGCTATAATCAACAAAGGAATCCAGCGTCACGACTCGAGTTGTGTCCTAGGCAACTTGGGCCTGGCGATGCGTCTGATTATTTATGCCATGAACACATGCTAAATAGATCCCTTCTCCTGGACGATATACACAAGGTCACATTGCTGAGCCATAAGCGCAAGTGGTTAAACTAAGGTCAGAAAACCAAGGATATGTACTAGTTAAATTAAGCATTGTTCTAGTTCCACTCCAATGACATCACTAGCTTCACGCTAGACGTCAATCTAGTTTCAGATACACGAATTCATACATATGAAAGATTAATTCAAGGGTTTGGGGAGAAGAGAGGGGAGAGGCACGCATGGATGCTCGATTTAGGAGACTGATCTTTCAATGCATGAGGAAGACGACGAACACCAGGCTTTATTAACTGGGCTGGTCACGTTTCACCATTCTTCCAGTTGACATGCTCCTTCGAATTGGATAAGCTTGATAGACTACCCGATGGTTCTCCATGTTAGGTATAGACTCTGTGACATGCTCCCATCCATAAGAACTGGCTTGACCCCAAGCCACCTAACTGAATCTCATGTCAACCACATTGTCCTAGGAAGCCCACTCCAAAGGCAACCCTTTCCAACACCCGAGAACAGAGACATGCACTATACGATGGATGTCATCTGCACACTAAGGAATCATGTAGTGATAATGAACTTGATGATCAAGAGGATTACTTTTACTAAGAATGGAATTGACACTAAATCTTCCTATAGGGAGCTGATTGTGGACAGGGTTAAATACCCAAACAATTTTCTATGGAAGGCTAAGATGCATCCTATAATCAAAATCTTCATGTGGTTGGTTGTTAGAAATAGCATACTAATTAACCAAAGATAAATTGGCTAGAAGGATCTGGATTGGTGAAAGATCTGTCTTTTTTGTGGTAGAGAGGAGATAATAAATCACTTGCTTTGAAATTCTCAATTTCCAGAATGTTATGTTTTTTTCTAAAATGCGCCTTTAATTTGTTTGGTGCGCTTGATAACATACATGATATGTTTCAAGTGTGAATTAAGAAATTTGAAAAAAAAAAGAAAAACATCTTATGATAGTGGGGGTCTCAACTGTATTTTTGGACAATTTGGAGGTTGAGGAATAATTTTGTGTTCGAAAATATAAAATGATAAGCATTCCTTGTGTTCTTGTTAATATGATTGCTGATTGTCTTAATGATTGGATAGTTTTGCAGAGAAAGTTGGAAATCAAGACGTACCGAGCTGACGAGTAAGAATTTTCGAGTATAGCTGACGAAGTCTTTAAGTGGTACTCCCTCCGTTCGGAATTACTTGTCTCGGAAATGGATGTATCTAGAACTAAAATACGTCTAGATACATCCATTTCTGCGACAAGTAATTCTGAACGGAGGGAGTACGTGGCAGGCGGGTAGGGGTGAGTAAACTCACGGTGGGATGACGTTTCTCCTTTTTAGCTTCTCTTACTGTCAGATTTTGGTCTTGAAAACAAATGAGATGGGTCTATAATATATACCTTCAAATGTTTTGTTGGTTGGGTAAAGGTAGTGAACTGCCATGTTTTGCTATTGTGGACTACTGTGACCCGAGGACCAACATGTGAAAGCCCAGGAAATGTAATTCCCTACTTCATACTTGTAGTTTTGTTGCTTCGGTAGTAGTTTGTAAGAGACACTTTGGTTTCATTAAATAAGATCAGATATGCCGCTCTCTGAAAAAAAGTTAAATTAAGCAAAATATGTGTTTCTATTCAAACATCAAGATGGGTTAAACTTCCGAGGCCAGTTTTGTTTCCTCAAATGTCAGCACTCGATCTTGACTTGAAGATTGGTAATCAGCAACAACCTTGTACTATTTTGTGAAATTTATTATTCTATAAATGTGTAAACGTCAACGGTATTTTGTTGACCGACTGAAAGGCCAGCTCCTCACTATTTTATAGTCAAAGTGCAAATTTAGCACTGTCATGGTAGGGTTAACATGTGTTGGATGGTTGCTAATCAAGAAGGAGTTCCCCCAAAGAGGGAGACCAGCAGTTTGGATGTTGGAAGCCAAATTTGAAGTTGCTATTTAATATTAAGTTGAATGGACTGGCATGATACCATATTTGGATTCTGGAAACTGCTCTTTTCCACTTTGTGTCACATTTTTCGTTGATGTTTTCTTAATGCACTGGTATAAATAAGAGATGGTGTATTGGTGTATCTGTTTTCTCTTGGACGAGAGACCGGCGAAAGAAAAGAAAAGGGAGTAACTAATCATCGGGTACCCCTTCGGGGGAAACTCCATAGGCGCGCGGGACCGCTCCAACCGCTGCGTGGTGCGCCCAGCAGCCGCCACGTGTTGCGTGTTGGATGCACCCATGGGAACTCATTCTTTTGCATGTGTTTTTTTTATGTTTTCTGATTTCCTTCGTTCACAGGTTTTATCAAACAGAAATTGTTTTTACCTCGCATGAAGCATCCCGTATAAAACACAGTTGTGCTTCACGGTGAAGTATTGAAGCACAGTTGTTCTTCGGTTGTACTTCCCGGAAGTACAAGCACGGTTATGCTCCGGTGTGAAGCACAGTTGTGCTTCCTAAAACAATGAAATTGACACATATGCTTCCGACAGAAGCATGAATGTGTTTCCCCGGAATTGAAAAACACAGATGTGTGTGAAGCACAAATGTGATTCCCGAAAAGTCAAAAGGGATAATTGAGCTTCCCAAAAATGTGAAAAACATAGTTGTGCTTATGGTTTCCAATTTTGTAGGTTTATAATTTATTTTGGTTTTATGTTTTGAAAAAAAAGTTCGTCAGAACCTATCAACACGGGATCTAATTTCGAAGATCTCGACGCTAGAAATGCAATATTGAAAATGGTTCATGATTTGGACGCACGGTTCAAGACATAAACATTTTTATAAAGAATCTACCAAAAAAAGCATAAATATTCCTAGGTTGCACAAGAGTCACACATACTATGCGCCACGAGACGACGAGAAGAGTGACATTTGCAAAAGATGCCCTGTAATTAGTGATTTCGAAAAGAAAAATACATTGAAGCAGGTCATCCATTAATGGCTTGATTTTATGACCTGAATTATCAAGTGGGCCTCGGGCCACCCATAGCGTCAACATCCTAGTAATGCTACACCTAGGTAGGAGTAGATTTTTACGTCCTTTAACGGAGGAGCTCCTGTTGGCAGTGGCGGCTCCAGGAATTTGCAACCGGGTATTCATGTGTATTCATTTTTGCCAAAATCATCGCTTTTTTTTTCAAAAATTATCACTCTTTTGCCAAAATCAACACTATTTTGTAAAAATCATGGGTATTCACATGAAGACCCAGGAATACCCCTAGTGCCGCCCCTGCCTGTTGGACGCTCTTTGGGTCAAACTGGCGTCGCCACGCACAGGGAAGCAGCCTAACTGGGCCGGCCCATCGCGTTGTACCGCTGAAAAGAAAGCAAAAAAAGAGAGAGGCAGGCGCGATGGCAGGGCTCGAACCAGCGGCCAACAACTAACTCCCAGCCACTCCAACTGACAGCCATCTCCTCTACCCTATCTTTACTGTCTATCACCTGCATACCTGCTGCCCCCTTTCCATCTTCTTTCACATAGAACATGTAGTCAGCTTCAGTATATCCCTCCTCAGTCTTTATCAGTGCTAACATGTTACATAAAGGTTATTTTTGAAAGAGAAATGGTCCTCTCCAAGTTGACTCTCCCTTGAAAATGAAACCTAATTTCGCATATCTCATAATCCAAACTATTACAGAAAATAAATAGAATTACTAATTATTGAATTTGAATCATTGTCTATTATATTGATTTATTGCTTTACTTAACTATTATAATTGAATCATATATTTATCCATCAGTATTTACTTTAGGTGTAACATAAATAATTATTGTAACAGAAATAATTACGACATGTCATCTAAAAATCTGTAGGTCAACCTGACACTCATATGTAATATTCCTGTACTGCATAAGTAGAACCTTGCAGTAACGAACACTCATATGCAAAACAAACTATATATGTAACTCAACATGTCAATCAATAAAACAACGCGTTAAACAAGAAAGCAGTAAATCAACATGTAATTTGAAAGGAGTAAATTAACATGTAATTACATACCACATTGAGAGAGCAAATCCTGCCCTACTCTCTAACTCCAGATCCGGGCCCAGTGTCACAAACCCTATCCCTAACTCTAAATCCATATGAATCAAGTAAATACCTAACCCGAAATCAGACAAAACCTATAAATGCCACAGAGAGAGGGGGGGAGCAGAATGACTTACCAGACGCCACCGAAATCTGAAGCCCTCTGATGGCCTTCGCACACGCCGTAAGCCCTTATCTTGTGGGCCAGGGCCGCCGCCGCCCGACGCTCGATATCAAACTCCGATGGCGAATGGGTTCGCTCCAGCGAAGGAGCCTTCTGCGTCGGCAAGCTACCAGTGGCGGAGCTAGCATTTGACAACAGGGTGGTCCGCCTCAAAAAAATTTGGTAAGCAATATGAGATGTGATTGTTCTAACTATTAACCAATATCACATAGAAGTAGATCAGTATGGTCTTACAAACATGCTAAAGTTCTCAATTAAATCTCTGTTTTGGACAAAGAGTCTACATAACCATAATACATACCTTGAGAAGTTCTTCGGTTGTTTCTTCGGCCACATCCGGTGGATCCTTCTTCCTTATCTTCGAAGCATGTCTATTAAAAAGAGAAGCAATGTCCCATGTCACTAGTAGAAAAAGGACCTAATATGAGACACATTGGTCCCGGTTCGATTTCGGCCCGGTACTAATGGTACCACTAGTGCCAGTTCGAACGGCTAATGCCGATTCGTTTTGACCCTTTAGTACCGGTTCGTGCCACGAACCGGTACTAAAGGGGTGGTGACAGGCTCACGTCAGGCCGGGGCCCCGCGATCACCTTTAGTACCGGTTTGTGGCACAAACCGGTACTAAAGGGCCACGAACCGATACTAAAGGGGTTTGACCTATAGTCCCGGTTGGAGACACAAACCGGGACTATAGGGCAATTTTCAAACTCTACCCCCGTGTATCGCCATTTCAGTTTTGAAAAATAAAAAAGTAAATGATAAAAAATTCAAAAAATAAAATTCTTCGAGATGTAGTTATATTACTACATCTACTAGTTAGGAAAATTAAAAAACTTAAATTTGGACATGTTTTACAAAAAGTGTAGGGAAAATGTAAAACGGCTATAACTTTTGCATACGATGTCAGAAAAAATGTGTAATATATCAAAAAATTCAGCACGAAAATCCGCATCCAATTTTGACAGCCTATGGCATGTTTGCAATTTTTTAGAATCCTCAAATTCCGAACGGAAAAAAAGATATGCTCAAATTTTAGTTTTTTTAATTTTGGTTAAATCTGGTCAAACTATGGTCAAACTAATTATTCACGAAGTATTAATGTTGCTACATAATTATTCAAGAATGTTAGTGTTACTAAATAATTATTTCAAATTTTTGAATTTTGGTCAAATCTGGTCAAACTATGATCAAATCTGGTCAAACTATGGTCAAACTTATTCAAGAAATATTAGTGTTACTAACTGTTTTTTAGAATAATAGTTCCAAACTCAAACGATAAAACGTGTGACCTATTGCTCAAGCTAAACTGCTGAGGGTTAATAGAATTGACAGCTTACATTTGTCAGGAAAATAATAAGTGCAGACATGGAAAGTAGGGGGAATAGAACTCCGAAGTTAAGCGTGCCCAGGCTGGGGGAGTGAGAGGATGGGTGACCTGCCGGGAAGTTAGACGATTTGGAATGAGTGATCCACACTTGAGCAGTTAAGAGGGGTGATTAGAGACTAAATCATCAAATAATTCAGAAAAATGAAAAAAAAAATATTTTTTACAAATTTTTTTTAAAAAAAATTCAAAAAAAAATATATCTTTAGTACCGGTTGGTAACACCAACCGGTACTAAAGGTCCCCCATACCACGATGCGAGCTCACGCCACGTGGTGGGCCTTTAGTGGCGGTTCGTGCCGAACCGGTACTAAAGGGGGGGGGGGGCTTTAGTCTCCACCCTTTAGTGCCGGTTGCAGAACCGGCACTAAAGGCCCTTATGAACCGGTTTTAAAGCTCCATTTTCTACTAGTGTGTCTTCTTAATTCTTCAATATTTTGCAATTATTATTTCTTTTCTACCTATCACAATGACAGAATTTAACAAAAAATGATGTGCAACGTTAATCAGTTCGTGTACTGGTAGAAACCCTAAATTAAAGAAGAAGCAAAAATTACAATTGGGAAATGAGGGCAGTGGGCGAGCTCTGAGCTGGATACGTCAAATTGGGCGACCACCAGCTGTGCTAGGAGCCTGGAAAGGCTAGGATGCCGACTGGGCGGTGCCATGGCAGCCGTTTACTTGTAGCAGTCGGTGGAAGAGCAGCAATCCACAAGGGCGCAGGGCGGCAGCCGGCAGGGGAGGAACGCTATGGGCGCGACTAGATCCGAACGTTAGACACGCGGGAGGGAGAGGCTGGACCACTGGAGGGAGGAGTGGCGAACGGAGGCGGCGACCGGCGATGGCGTTAGGGCACGACTGTGTGAGGTGTTGGAAATATGCCCTAGAGGCAATAATAAATTAGTTATTATTATATTTCCTTGTTCATGATAATCGTTTATTATCCATGCTATAATTGTATTGATAGGAAACTCAGATACATGTGTGGATACATAGACAACACCATGTCCCTAGTAAGCCTCTAGTTGACTAGCTCGTTGATCAATAGATGGTTACGGTTTCCTGACCATGGACATTGGATGTCACTGATAACGGGATCACATCATTAGGACAATGATGTGATGGACAAGACCCAATCCTAAGCCTAGCACAGAGATCGTGTAGTTCGTATGCTAAAGCTTTTCTAATGTCAAGTATCTTTTCCTTAGACCATGAGAGTGTGCAACTCTGGGATACCATAGGAATGCTTTGGGTGTACCAAACGTCACAACGTAACTGGGTGGCTATAAAGGTGCACTACAGGTATCTCCGAAAGTGTCTGTTGGGTTGGCACGAATCGAGACTGGGATTCCGTGTAAACGGAGAGGTATCTCTGGGCCCACTCGGTAGGACATCATCATAATGTGCACAATGTGACCAAGGGGTTGATCACGGGATGATGTGTTACGGAACGAGTAAAGAGACTTGCCGGTAACGAGATTGAACAAGGTATCGGTATACCGACGATCGAATCTCGGGCAAGTACAATACTGTTAGACAAAGGGAATTCTATACGGGATTGATTGAGTCCTTGACATCGTGGTTCATCCGATGAGATCATCGTGGAACATGTGGGAGCCAACATGGGTATCCAGATCCCTCTGTTGGTTATTGACCGGAGAACGTCTCGGTCATGTCTGCATGGTTCCCGAACCCGTAGGGTCTACACACTTAAGGTTCGATGACACTAGGGTTATAAAGGAAGTTTGTATGTGGTTACCGAATGTTGTTCGGAGTCCCGGATGAGATCCCGTACGTCACGAGGAGTTCCGGAATGGTCCAGAGGTAAAGATTTATATATGGAAAGTTGTTGTTCGGGTTCCGGAAAAAGTTCGGTTTTTTTCGGTATTGTACCGGGAAGCTTCCAGAAAGTTCCGGAGGATTCCGGAGGGGTCCGGAGGTCCGGAAATTGTTCCACCACGTCCAATACAGTAGCATGGGCTGTAGGGGGCGCCCTAGCCTTAATGGGCCAGGGGCACCAGCCCCCCAAGGCCCATGCGCATGGGAGGGTCCGGCAAACCCTAAAGGGGGAGGCCTTCACTTGACTTGGGAGGCACTCCTCCCCCCTTGGCCGCCGCCCCCAACCCTAGATGGGACCTGGGGGCCGGCCCCCTCTTCCCCCCACCTATAAATAGTGGAGGGGTGGGAGGGCAGCCGCACCGCATGTTCTGGCGCAGCCCTCCCCCTCTCCCAAGTACTCCTCCTCTCCTGCGGTGCTTGGCGAAGCCCTGCTGGATCACCACACTCCTCCATCACCACCACGCCGTTGTGCTGCTGCTGGACGGAGTCTTCCTCAACCTCTCCCTCTCTCCTTGCTGGATCAAGGCGTGGGAGACGTCACCAGGCTGTACGTGTGTTGAACGCGGAGGTGCCGTCCGTTCGGCACTAGGATCTCCGGTGATTTGGATCACGACGAGTACGACTCCTTCAACCTCGTTCTCTTGAACGCTTCCGCTTAGCGATCTACAAGGGTATGTAGATGCACTCTCCTTCCCCTCGTTGTTGGTTTCTCCATAGATAGATCTTGGTGAACCGTAGGAAAATTTTGAATTTCTGCTACGTTCCCCAACAGTGGCATCATGAGCTAGGTCTATTGCGTAGATTCTTTGCACGAGTAGAACACAAAGTAGTTCTGGGCGTTGATCTTGTTCAATATGCTTACCGTTACTAGTCCAATCTTGTTTCGACAGTATTGTGGGATGAAGCGGCCCGGACCGACCTTACACGTACTCTTACGTGAGACAGGTTCCACCGACTGACATGCACTTGGTGCATAAGGTGGCTAGCGGGTGCCAGTCTCTCCCACTTTAGTCAGAACGGATTCGATGAAAAGGGTCCTTATGAAGGGTAAATAGCAATTGGCATATCACGTTGTGGTTTTGCGTAGGTAAGAAACGTTCTTGCTAGAAACCCATAGCAGCCACGTAAAACATGCAAACAACAATTAGAGGACGTCTAACTTGTTTTTGCAGGGTATGCTATGTGATGTGATATGGCCAAGAAGAATGTGATGAATGATATGTGATGTATGAGATTGATCATGTTCTTGTAATAGGAATCACGACTTGCATGTCGATGAGTATGACAACCGGCAGGAGCCATAGGAGTTGTCTTTATTTATTGTATGACCTGCGTGTCATTGAACAACGCCATGTAATTACTTTACTTTATTGCTAACCAGTAGACATAGTAGTAGAAGTAATAAGTTGGCGAGACAACTTCATGAAGACACGATGATGGAGATCATGATGTTGGAGATCATGGTGTCATGCCGGTGACGATGATGATCATGGAGCCCCGAAGATGGAGATCAATGGAGCTATATGATATTGTCCATATCATGTCACTACTATATAATTGCATGTGATGTTTATTATGTTTATGCATCTTGTTTACTTAGAACGACGGTAGTAAATAAGATGATCCCTTACAACAATTTCAAGAAGTGTTCTCCCCTAACTGTGCACCGTTGCTAAAGTTCGTCGTTTCGAAGCACCACGTGATGATCGGGTGTGATAGATCCTTACGTTCACATACAACGGGTGTAAGACAGTTTTACACATGCAAAACACTTAGGGTTAACTTGACGAGCCTAGCATGTACAGACATGGCCTCGGAACACAGAGACCGAAAGGTCGAGCATGAGTCGTATAGTAGATACGATCAACATGAAGATGTTCACCGATGATGACTAGTCCGTCTCACGTGATGATCGAACATGGCCTAGTTGACTCGGATCATGTAATCACTTAGATGACTAGAGGGATGTCTATCTGAGTGGGAGTTCATAAGATGAACTTAATTATCCTGAACATAGTCAAAAAGATCTTTGCAAATTATGTTGTAAGCTCGCGCTTTAGTTCCACTGTTTAGATATGTTCCTAGAGAAAATATAGTTGAAAGTTGAAAGTAGCGATTATGCGATCAGTAGAAAGCTTATGTCCTTAATGCACCGCTCAGTGTGCTGAACCCCAAACGTTGTCTGTGGATGTTGTGAACATCGGACATACACGTTTTGATAACTACGTGATAGTTCAGATAAACGGTTTAGAGTTGAGGCACCAAAGATGTTTTCGAAACGTCACGGAACATATGAGATGTTTCGAGGGCTGAAATTGGGATTTCAGGCTCGTGCCCACGTCAAAAGGTATGAGACCTCCGACGATTTTCTTAGCCTGCAAACTAACGGGGAAAAGCTCAATCATTGAGCTTGTGCTCAGATTGTCTGAGTGCAACAATCACTTGAATCGAGTGGGAGTTATCTTCCAGATGAGATAGTGATGTTTCTCCAAAGTCATTGCCACCAAGCTGCTAGATCTTCGTGATGAACTATAACATATCAGGGATAGATATGATGATCCTTGAGGTATTCGCGATGTTTGACACCGCGAAAGTAGAAATCAAGAAGGAGCATCAATTGTTGATGGTTGGTGAAACGACTAGTTTCAAGAAGGGCAAGGGCAAGAAGGGATACTTCATGAAACGGCAAATCAGCTGCTGCTCCAGTGAAGAAACCCAAGGTTGAACCAAAACCTGAGACTAAGTGCTTCTGTAATAAGGGGAACAGCCACTGGAGCAGAATTACCCTAGATACTTGGTAGATGAGAAGGCTGGCAAAGTCGATAGAAGTATATTGGATATACATTATGTTAATGTGTACTTTACTAGTACTCCTAGTAGCACCAGGGTATTATGATACCGGTTCAGTTGCTAAGTGTTAGTAACTCGAAATAAAAGAGCTACGGAATAAACGAGACTAGCTAAAGGTGAGCTGACGATATGTGTTGGAAGTGTTTCCAAGTTTGATGTGATCAAACATCGCACGCTCCCTCTACCATCAAGATTAGTGATAAACCTGAATAATTGTCATTTGGTGTTTGCGTTGAGCATAGACATGATTGGATTATGTCTATCGCAATACGGTTATTCATTTAAGGAGAATAATGGTTACTCTATTTATTTGAATAATACCTTCAATGGTCTTGCACCTAAAGGAATGGTTTATTGAATCTCGATCGTAGTGATACACATTTTCATTCCAAAAGATATAAGATAATACCACTTTCATGTGGCACTGCCATGTAAGTCATATTGGTATAAAACGCATGAAGAAGCTCCATGTTTATGGATCTTTGGACTCACTCGTTTTGAAAAGTTTGAGACATGCGAACCATGTCTATTGGTGTATACGCATGAAGAAACTCCATGCAGATGGATCGTTTGAACTCACTTGATTTTGAATCACTTGAGATATGCAAATCATACCACATGGGCAAGATGACTGAAAAGCCTCGTTTTCAGTGAGATGGAACAAGATAGCAACTTGTTGGAAGTAACACATTATGATGTGTGCAGTCCAATGAGTGCTGAGGCATGCAGTGAATATCGTTATGTTCTCACTTCACAGATGATTCGAGTAGATGTTGAGTATATTTACTTGATGAAACACAAGTTTGAATTATTGAATGGTTCAAGTAATTTCAGAGTGAAGTTGAAGATCATTGTGACAAGAGGATAAAATGTCTATGATATGATCATAGAGATGAGTATTTGAGTTACGAGCTTTGGCACGCAATTAAGACATTGTGGAAATTGTTTCACAATTAATACCGCCTGGAACACCATAGTGTGATGGTGTGTCCGAACATCATAGTTGCACCCTATTGGATATGGTGCGTACCATGATGTCTCTTATCGAATTACCACTATTATTCATGGGTTAGGAATTAGAGACAACCGCACTCACTTTAATAGGGTACCACGTAATTCCGTTGAGACGACATCGTTTGAATTATGGTTTGGAGAAACCTAAGTTGTCGTTTCTTAAAGGTTTGGGGCTGCGACGCTTATGTGAAAAAGTTTCAGGTTGATAAGCTCGAACCCAAACCGGATAAAATGCATCTTCATAGGACACCCAAAACAGTTGGGTATACCTCCTAATTCAGATCCGAAAGCAATAGGGATTGTTTCTTGAATCGGGTACTTTCTCGAGGAGAGGTTTCTCTCGAAAGAATTGAGTGGGAGGATGGTGGAAACTTGATGAGGTTATTGAACCATCACTTCAACCAGTGTGTAGCAGGGCACAGGAAGTTGTTCATGTGGCGCCTACACCAATTGAAGTAGAAGCTTATGATAGTGATCATGAAGTTTTGGATCAAGTCACTATCGTACCTCGTAGGGTGACAAGTATGCGTACTACTTCAGAGTGGTACAATAATCCTGTCTTGAAGGTCATGTTGCTAGACAACAATGAACCTACGAGCTATGGAGAAGCGATGGTGGACCCAAATTCCGACAAATGGTTAGAAGCCATGAAATCCGAGATAGGATCCATGTATCAAAACAAAGCATGGACTTTGGTGGACTTGCCCGATGATCGGCAAGTCATTGAGATAAATGGATCTTTAAGAAGAAGACGGACATGGACGGTAATGTCACCGTCCATGAAGCTCGACTTGTGGTGAAGAGTTTTTCACAAGTTCAAGGAGTTAACTACGATGAGATTTTCTCATCCGTAGCGATGCTTAAGTCCATCGGAATCATGTTAGTATTAGCTGCATTTATGAAATCTGGCAGATGGATGTCAAGACGAGTTTCCTTACCAGTTTATGTAAGGAAAGGTTGTATGTGATACAATCAGAAAAGTTTTGTCGATCCTAAGGATGCTAAAAGGTATGCTAGCTCCAGCAATCCTTTTAAGGACTGGAGTAAGCATCTCGGAGTTGGAATGTACACTTTGATGAGATGATCAAAGATTTTGGGTTTATATAAAGTTTATGAGAAACTTGTATTTCCAAAGAAGTGAGTGGGAGCACTATAGAATTTCTGATGAGTATATGTTGTTGACATATTGTTGATCAGAAATGATGTAGAATTTCTGAAAAGCATATAGGGTTATTTGAAAGGTGTTTTTCAATAGAAAACCTCGATTAAGCTACTTGAACATTGAGCATCAAGATCTATGAGGATAGATCAAAAACGCTTAATGGTACTTTCAAATGAGCACATACCTTGACATGATCTTGAAGGTGTTCAAGATGGATCAGTCAAAGAAGGAGTTCTTGCCTGAGTTGTAAGGTATGAAGTTAAAAGTTAAAGCTCGACCACGGCAGAAGAGAGAGAAAGGACGAAGGTCGTCCCCTATGCTTCAGACGTAGGCTCTATAGTATGCTATGCTGTGTACCGCACCGGAAGTATGCCTTGCCATGAGTCAGTCAAGGGGTACAAGAATGATCTAGGAATGGATCATTGGACAGCGGTCAAAATTGTCCTTGGAGTAAATAAGGACATGTTTCTCGATTATGGAGGTGATAAAGAGTTCGGCGTAAAGGTTTACGTCGATGCAAGCTTTAACACCTATCCGAATAACTCTGAGTAGAAAACCGGATACGTATAGTGGAGCAACCATTTGGAATAGCTCCAAGTGGAGCGTGGAAGCAGCATTTACAATATGACCTAGAGATTTGCGAAGTACATACAGATCTGAATGTTGCAGACCCGTTGACTAAAACCTCTCTTACAAGCAAAACATGATCAAACCCCAGAACTCATTGAATCTTAATCACATGATGATGTGAACTAGTTTAATGACACTAGTAAACTCTTTGGATGTTGGTTACATGGTGATGTGACCTGTGAGTGTTAATCACATGGCGATGTGAACTAGATTATTGACTCTAGTGCAAGTGGGAGACTGTTGGAAATATGCCCTAGAGGCAATAATAAATTAGTTATTATTATATTTCCTTGTTCATGATAATCGTTTATTATCCATGCTATAATTGTATTGATAGGAAACTCAGATACATGTGTGGATACATAGACAACACCATGTCCCTAGTAAGCCTCTAGTTGACTAGCTCGTTGATCAATAGATGGTTACGGTTTCCTGACCATGGACATTGGATGTCACTGATAACGGGATCACATCATTAGGAGAATGATGTGATGGACAAGACCCAATCCTAAGCCTAGCACAGAGATCGTGTAGTTCGTATGCTAAAGCTTTTCTAATGTCAAGTATCTTTTCCTTAGACCATGAGATTGTGCAACTCCCGGATACCGTAGGAATGCTTTGGGTGTACCAAACGTCACAACGTAACTGGGTGTCTATAAAGGTGCACTACAGGTATCTCCGAAAGTGTCTGTTGGGTTGGCACGAATCGAGACTGGGATTTGTCACTCCGTGTAAATGGAGAGGTATCTCTGGGCCCACTCGGTAGGACATCATCATAATGTGCACAATGTGACCAAGGGGTTGATCACGGGATGATGTGTAACAGAACGAGTAAAGAGACTTGCCGGTAACGAGATTGAACAAGGTATCGGTATACCGACGATCGAATCTCGGGCAAGTACAATACCGTTAGACAAAGGGAATTGTATACGGGATTGATTGAGTCCTTGACATCGTGGTTCATCCGATGAGATCATCGTGGAACATGTGGGAGCCAACATGGGTATCCAGATCCCGCTGTTGGTTATTGACCGGAGAACGTCTCGGTCATGTCTGCATGGTTCCCGAACCCGTAGGGTCTACACACTTAAGGTTCGATGACGCTAGGGTTATAAAGGAAGTTTGTATGTGGTTACCGAATGTTGTTCGGAGTCCCGGATGAGATCCCGGACGTCACGAGGAGTTCCGGAATGGTCCGGAGGTAAAGATTTATATATGGAAAGTTGTTGTTCGGGTTCCGGAAAAAGTTCGGGTTTTTTCGGTATTGTACCGGGAAGCTTCCAGAAGGTTCCGGAGGATTCCGGAGGGGTCCGGAGGTCCGGAAATTGTTCCACCACGTCCAATACAGTAGCATGGGCTGTAGGGGGGCGCCCTAGCCTTAATGGGCCAGGGGCACCAGCCCCCCCAAGGCCCATGCGCATGGGAGGGGAAAACCCTAAAGGGGGAGGCCTCCACTTGACTTGGGAGGCACTCCTCCCCCCTTGGCCACCGCCCCCAACCCTAGATGGGATCTAGGGGGGCCGGCCCCCTCTTCCCCCCACCTATAAATAGTGGAGGGGTGGGAGGGCAGCCGCACCACATGTTCTGGCGCAGCCCTCCCCCTCTCCCAAGTACTCCTCCTCTTCTGCGGTGCTTGGCGAAGCCCTGCTGGATCACCACACTCCTCCATCACCACCACGCCGTTGTGCTGCTGCTGGACGGAGTCTTCCTCAACCTCTCCCTCTCTCCTTGCTGGATCAAGGCGTGGGAGACGTCACCGGGCTGTACGTGTGTTGAACGCAGAGGTGCCGTCCGTTCGGCACTAGGATCTCCGGTGATTTTGATCACGACGAGTACGACTCCTTCAACCCCGTTCTCTTGAACGCTTCCGCTTAGCGATCTACAAGGGTATGTAGATGCACTCTCCTTCCCCTCGTTGCTGGTTTCTCCATAGATAGATCTTGGTGAAACGTAGGAAAATTTTGAATTTCTGCTACGTTCCCCAACAGGCATTGGGACGGGGCGGCTCCGCGACTCGTTCTGCTCGATGTGAGGTCCTGGTTGCGTACTTGCGTTCGTCCATGGTCAACAGATAAGCGCTATTGGGCCATTTTAGCTCAGGCCCAGTTAGGGATCCATAGGTATATAGATAGGCTGATCCAAAATTCCAGGGTGGGCCGTGGCCCACCCTGGCCACCCTGTAGCTCCGCCCCTGCAAGCTTCTGCTACCGAGCTGGTTGTCCACCTCAGAGAAGCCACCACAATCGCCTCCCGTCCCTCCGCCGCCTACCGTATTGGAAGAGCGGGACAAAGGGAGGGCGGGCTGACAGGTGGGCCAACCGTGTCAGAAATCGGGGTTAACTACCTCAAATCGGCCATTTGTGTTTATTGAGAAAATTAGCAAGCAAAATGATGCCTCGTCTCATAATGTAAGACGTTTTTTGACACTAGTGTTGTGTTAAAAAACGTCTTACATTATGAGACAGAGGGAGTAGATTTTTGAGATGCGGAAGAAATGTGGTGGCAAATCCGGATGCAAATTCAAATATGGTTGTTTTTGGCACTTCAGTGGCTTCCTGGAGCTAGCACCCGGTCTTGCAGCGCCGCCCCGTTTGGCGGCCACCGTGAAACCTGAAATGCGCGTCAACGAAAAGCCCCAAAAGGAAAGAAAAGGAAAAGCGTCTCGATGTAAAAAGAGGAACGCGGGCGGGAGGAGGTGAAGAATAGAGGAAGCTTCGCACACCTGTCGGACCGATATTCTTCACGCACGTGATAAGCAAGCGCAGCCTGCACCAGGGTTCTAAAAGTCAAAGCATGGATATTGGGGCACAACTACTCATAAGAGCATATATGCCATTTGCTGCTCCGCCTCGCCAACACAAATGTAGATCGACCCTGACGGAAGCGACAGTGTGTGAGTATATATGTGCACGAAAGAGCATATATGCCATTTCGTGCCGGCAAGTGCACCAGAAGACTAGCTAGGTAGGATGCATTCCCCAGCGATAGATACGTGCTTGCATGCATATGCATGCACGCCCTCGGGCCTGCCTTTGGGTTGGCCCGTACGTGGCAGCATATATACACCTGTCACCGGCAGCCGATGTCACCAGACAACAGCGAACAAGCCTACCTAACCCCCCCCCCCTCTCTCTCTCTC
>NC_041385.1:770826713-770847321 GCF_002162155.2 Triticum dicoccoides
ACGTGCTCCCCTTCCTCCTCGCCGCCGGCCGTTTAGCTTAGCTACGCACCGCGGCGTACGTGCAGTGGAGCAAGGAGCTTGGATCATGGCGACGGCGAACCACGGCAACACGGGGAGGCGCAAACCCTCGGTGTGGAACGACTTCCACCCCGTCATCGTCTCGGGCGCCGCCGGAGCGTGTGCCATGGCGAGGTGCAACAGGTGCGGCACCACCCTACAAGCCAGCGCAAAGAAGCACGGGACCTCGCACCTAAGGCGGCACGCCAAAAGCAGCTGCTGTGAGAAGCGGGCGGCCCTACGGGAGGCGGCGCCGGCGCCGGCTGACGACGACGACAGCGACGTGGCCAAGTGGGTGGAGGATCTTTGGGTTGTGCCTGAGGTCGACTCCGACGGCCGCCTCATCATCGAAAGAGGGGCCGAGCTAGTGGATGCTGGCGGCCATGCGCCGGCCGCCGGAGATGATGGACGCCTTTCCGCCAACTTCATTCCAGGTATGTACGCCGTCGTACGTGGTACGTAGCGCCGTCGTCTCAATCTTAATTTGCCTTCATGAACTAACCCATGCATTGCATACATTCAGTTCACTAGCCTGAGATGGATCTTTTTATGTGCAGATGCGCTGCCCCAGGCACCAGCTTCGTCGTCCACGCGCTTCTTCCAGAAGAAAAGAGAGAGGCACGTGCCCAGTGATCACATGTTCTACAATACTCCCTCCGCCCGATATATAATAAGAGTGTTTTTTACATTAGTGTAATGTCAAAAACGTTTTTATATTATAGGACCGAGGGAGTATTAACGTACTATGACCTCCTCCTCGTAGAAGAAAAGAGAGATGCGCTTCTTCCACGACGACATCAGTGGCTTAATTAATCACTTCATAATTGACAGACATTGACCATTTCCAACTGTTAATGTGCAGGTCTGCAAGCTTGGGTTCGCACGAAGGAGAGACGGCGGACAACGACCATTCTTGTCGTGCTAAGGACTGGGCGGCGACCTTTGACAAGTAGTCCATTATTTGCTTGGACCTTACTTTTGGATATGGTTGACCTAGCTAGAATATGTTTACCTTGGTTTTATTTACTCCCTCCGTTCCTAAATACTTGTCTTTCTAGGCATTTCAACAAGTGACTACATACGGAGCAAAATGAATGAATCTACACTCTAAAATATGTCTACATACATCCATATGTAGTAGTCATTTGAAATGTCTAGAAAGACAAGTATTTAGGAACGGAGGGAGTACTCAGCAGAGCACTACACATGCATAGAGCTATAGGGTGCACTAGGTAGAAGAGCGGGCAATTACGTGTAACGATGCCAACATTTGTGCCACAGATAGTCATCCTCTATTTTTTACGATGGATGCAAAATAACCTCCTCTTTATCTCAGCATGTTGTGTGCATTTTTGTTCGTGCATGGACGGCGGCAAGCTAGCTCTTCTTGTATCCGTATTTGTTTCTTCCTGTTCATATTCATTACAATTTTGATCTCCATTGGTTAACTGGTCAACTGCTATGTAGAAAGGAGCCAATAGGATTATCCCATTCCTTTCCGAGCAATGCTACACGCATGAGGTGATTTTTACTAAGATTTACGGGGATGTTTAGCTGGGATAACTTGATTGAAATGAAAGGGGATGAGGGGCCCACACCCCCTGAAAATCAGGGGGCGGTGAAGATAAGTTAATGAAGGGATCGTGTAAAACGTCCGTATTACTCCGTTAGTCTAGAATTTTCGTTCCTTTCCCACGTCCCTGGCCGGCTTGGTTTCGTGGATCGGTGAAGTGTATTATATATGTTTTTATGCAAGAAAATTGTACAGCAAATAGGATGTTTCTTTCCATTGAATTTCCTGCTGAAATCCAGCACCTCTCGAGTTCCCACGCGGTAGACGACATAGTATGTGAAAGCTAAAGATAGATGATTTGCTGCACAGTTTTCTCATTGACATCATGGGTATAAATACATGTACAAGGGCTGCATGGATCAGCTAACCACCGAACTAATCTAGGGAGAAAGGATAAATGGATAGCTATCCTATACATGCGCTAACAAACCAGCTGCCATGGCAGCGTATAGCACGGGCAGTTTCAACACCCCCCCGCAGTCGAAGCGTCGCCGTCGGTGATGCAGAGACTGGACCGAAAATCCGTGAAGACGGACGGTGGTAGCCCCTTAGTCATGATGTCGGCGAATTGCTGCGAGGTGGGTACATGAAGAACCCGAACGTGGCCGAGCGCAACTTTCTCTCGTACAAAATGGATGTCAAGTTCGATGTGTTTCGTCCGGCGATGATTCACCGGGTTGGCAGACATGTAGACCGCGGACACCTTGTCGCAGTACACTACCGTGGCACGGATGACGGTGCAGTGCAGCTCCGCGAGAAGCTGCCGCAATCAGGAGCACTCAGCGACAGCGTTCGCAACAGCACGATACTCAGCCTCAGCGCTCGAGCGCGAGACCGTAGGCTGCCATTTTGAAGACCATGAGATGAGTGCCGGGCCAAGGTAGAGGCAGTACCCCGAGGTGGAGCGGCGTGTGTCCGGGCAACCCGCCCAGTCAGCGTCGGAGTAGGCGACGAGGTCGAGTGACGGCGATGCGGGCAGCATGAGGCCGGGCCAATAGCTCCTGTGCGACGTTTTTGATGTGAATTTGCTTGAGTGCGACGTTGTTCGAGTGAATGGCTGTGATGCGACACACTTGAGCGTGTAAATAGCTCCAATGCGACATGGCTCTGTTTAACCGTGAAATAAAAAACACGAGGGTTAACGATTTGAGTTATGACACGCGGGACCCACCAGTTACTCGCATGCGGGTGGGACCCACAACTTATCCACACAAGCATGCCCGTGCTCATCAGCGTGCCCCGACCCGAGCCAGCCCGCCCCCCTCCATTGCTTACCCTGCCCCTTTCCTTTCCCACCTTCTTCTTCCTCTGCCCCGGCAACGAAGCGCGCCGCCGGCGAGTGATGTCTAGCTCGACTTCAGCCACCCGCCAATCATGGACGCAGTATGGTTCACTGCCGTTGACAAGATGCCCCGATTGCCCGCGCATGGAGCCTCTCAAGCGTTTGACTTGTGTGAGGGAAGAAAATGGCAACCGTGGGCGCGAGTTTGTGAAATGTTTGAGCAAGCCACAGCCAGGGCAGGTTAGATCTGTGTTATTGACCAATTTTATGGTCTAATTTCTCCCGATTTCTTTCCTTTTCCCTCGAATTAGGGCGGTGGATCTGGGTGGTAGATCTAGGATTCATGCGCCGCCGGCCCCCTGTTTTCAGGTTCTGAAGAAATGTGGGCATTTTGAGTGGCTCGATGAATATGTTGAAAGGTTGAAATTGGAGGGATCAACCCCAACCCAAGAGCTCAATTTTGGGGGGCGGCTTGCCGTGGAACAAGCCCCCAATTTGGCGGACAGAGCCGATCCGATGCTGCACAGTGCAGAACTGAAGTGTGAATTGAAGAAAATCGGCAAGCAACTAAAGCATCTGATCGATTTGAAGCAGCAAGCAAATAAGATGGCGGGAGCATTTTATGGTTGTGTCATTGCTATGGGTTTATTTTACTTGATGTTCATCAATCGCTAGAATTTGTTATAGTTTCAGTTAGTTAGTCAGCTAGTTTCAGGGGTGCCCAGTAGTCTGAGTTAGCCAGGGATCATTTGTTAGATGAACTTGAATTCGTGTGAAGCAAAACTTGCTTGAATTATTGTACTGATATTCTCAGGGGCCCTATTCAGTGTTCATGCTCTGTTTCCTCTGTTTTTGTTCTTCAGTTAACAGAGTACACACCCAAATTCAGTTTCTAGTAAAAAAACAAAACTGGGTTGCCGAATAGATATTGGGCCGTGAGAAAATGGGCCCTGAGAAAATAACCATGCCCAAAACAGAGACCAGCCCGCCCGCGTAGGGGCACCAGCCCACCCGCGTAGCGGCACCAGCCCACCTCTAACTTCGGCAAATAAAATGTTACTTATTTTTACTTTGGCCTTTTTCTTGCACTAAATTTTGTGATGGATCATTTTTTATGCAATAAAACCAAATGTTAATTGTTTTTATGCATGTCTACGGTTCCATGAACTAAATGAGTTGCATGAAGTAAATTAGTTTGCATTTCCTAGTGGCATGTCCATAGTGGGTTTGCATGGGGCTCCTAGTTGCATGGGGCTTGCATGTCCATGGTTTGGCCAATATTTTGAAGATGGTGTGTGTGTGGTGAGATTGAGGTGTAGCAACCCGGGCTCGTAGCAACCCATAGCAATACACAAATAATAAGCAAGAACAACCCATAGCAATCTTCAAATAATAGCACGAAACACACAATATATATAGTAGCATAACGATTGCAACCCATAGTTCCACGATAACCTTACAACTCCATGATAGCCTTACAACTTAAAATACTAATACAACTTAATAATAGTAGCATAACGATTACTACTTAAAAAAACTAATACGATAAGCTAGATAGATCGGGGGGCACCAAACGCGGGTTCTTCTTCGGGCTCTTCTTCTCCTCCTCCTCCGAGGGAACAACGCCACCTCGCTCCTCCGGGCGCCGTCCTTCACTCCTCCCCGTTGTTGATGGGGTACGGGAGCGTGTGCATAACGCCGTTGTTGGGGAAGATGCTCTGGAAGTCGGTGAAGATATTGTAGGTGGTGAAAGCTATGAACTCACAACCAATCCAATACGCTCACCCGAGGAGATGGAAAGCATCGAAAGGGTTAGTGAACGTGGCGATGAGCCCAACCACAACGCCGTTGTGGTTGACCTCCTCAACATGGTACATGCGAGGAGAGCCGCGGGGGAGGTGGCGGAAGCCGGCCGCAAGGAAGAACTCCGTTAACTCCCTTGCGCCCCTCCACCTCGAGATCGCCCAAACCCTAAGGGTTCTCTCTACATACACTCTGGCCGGGTAGAGCCTTTCCGGCACGGTTGGGGGGAAGCGGTAGGTGGGGGCGGTGTACTGCATCGTGGCGGGGTGGCTCGAGTGCTCGGTCGGGTTTGATGGAGAAGGAAGAAGAAGGGCGGAGGAGGCAGAGGATGGGGTATGATGGATGAGGAGGGAGAGGAGGATAGTGCCCGGCTTAAATAGCCCAAGTGCGACGTGGTTTCACCCCGTCGAAACCCTAGAATTAATGGGGGGTTAATGGGCGGGCGGCGTTTGGTGGCGCCCCATGAAAGTGTGTACACGAGCATGGCCGTGGGAAACGGACTGCGACGCTTCTGTGCCACCGGTCGAGGGTCAAGGGGGACGGGCTCACGCACGCGTCTATGCCGTCGTGGGTCAAGGGGACACGCCTTCCCCGGGTTCTCTGCGTGTGCCGCCCGTGCATGCATGCCGTTGCCCATTAATTTGCTCATCTTGCTAGGGCCTGGCTAGAGGGCAAGGTTCGGTCGATGGGAGACGTGACAATAATGGACGCCTTCTTTTGCCCATCTTGTAACAGGCAGCACGCCATTTGAACTGCAGCGTTACCCACATCGATACCCCATGCCAGTATTGCGTCCTCAAAGAGGAGCACGCCATGCACAGCGTGCACACCACGCCATGCAGCGTTGGCTTTTTGGTTGTCTTCATCGGGCTGCTGCATTGTGGCCGGGTGCATGCTTTGATGTGACGCTGCATCGGTTCTAATGGTAGGCATGCGACAGCTTACTGCGTTGATAGGGGTGGCGGAGCAGGGCTACGTCGAGGCATGCATGCAACGCACGGGCGCAGTCCTGCGGGTGGGCATGCATGCTGCGGGTGGGCAAGGGCACGCATGCAACGATGGAAAGGGCACTGCGTAGGCTTGGTCCATGCATCGCGTCATCTCTTGCCGTTGGATTCAAATGAACGGTCCTGATGCTCCAACGAGAGAGGCTGATCCAAACCCCACCGTGTCAACCAATCAGCGCGTCTCATGTGGATCGCTGCACACTATAGCTAACCCTAGCGCCTGATCTCAACCGTCCACGCACAACGATCGACGACCAGGTAGTGTGCGGGGTTTTGAGAGGTTTTGAGAGGGGTTTTGAGCGGTTTTGAGAGGTTTTGACCGATTAGGGTTGAGCATAACTAATTCAAAAAAAATCAAAAAAATATAAAACTTGCGCACATAGTCTTATTATGTCGTATTGTAACGAGAAAAAAATATAAATATGGTTTACATACATTTTTACGAAAAATCCTTCACAAAATTGTCATTCCTCAAACAATGTAGTATGGAGTTCAAGGGAGAGAGTAGTGGGCACCCGAGAGTAGGTGGAGTTTTGAAAATGAAAAGTGTGAAAACCTCTCCAAAACTTCATTTTGGATTGACTAAGAAAGATCTGAACTTACTTTTCTCATTTTCATGTTTTAAACTTGTTTTATATTTTTTTTATTAAACCTTGTTTTTTCAAAAATAAATGAAAAAAATAGAAAATTAATTCAATAAATAGTGAGACTTTAGATTTACACTATATAGGTAGAATAGATGTGTAGAAAAATTATTTGGCTGGTTTAGATAAGGTGCCAAAAAAACTTGCTTAAATATGAGGCTGTTTACCCTACCTTTGGAGGTCATTTGAAACACACTTTTCATGACTATGAGTTCAACGGGCAGTTCAACTTACCAAAAGGGCTCGGAATGATCAGCAAGAAAACATATTTCAGTTGAGGTACTTTAGATAGCACTAAAACATCAATAGCCCAAATTTAAATTAAAATTTAAATTTTAATTTTATTTGGCTGGTTTAGACAAACAAGTTCGAATAGAAAGATGGGGATACATAGTGACTACCAGTATGCACCAAGTTACAAATATTATTACATGCCCCAAATTTTCAAACTGTTCTCTGTTCTACTTCTTCCTACCACGTCGTGTGCCCTTCTTCGCCTTGGCCCTTCTTATTTTTGGTTCTACTACACACACAAGTTCACTGATCATCTTGGTTTTCTTCACTGGTCTTTTCAACACCTCGCCAATACCCTCGTGATCAGTGTCTTCAGTCTCAATGTTGACACCAGTTTCAGTTTCTTTGGTGTGTACCTCAACATGGGTTTCTTCAGTCTGAACCTCGACACGCTCAGGTTCAGTTTCTTCAGTCTGAACCTCAACACGCTCAAGTTCAGTTTCTTCGGTGTGCACCTCCACATCAGTTTCTTCAGTCTGAATGTTGACTGCAGCATGATTTTCTTCAGTCTGCTCAGGCTCAGGCACACTTCTCTTCTTTCTACCGCCATTGACTCTTGCTTTTTTTGTTGGCCAACACTGTTCAACAGCAAGGGGCTGACTTGCTCGCTTCCTCCTGTGCAGAAAATGTTATAGATATAGTAATTGGAAAAAAGCACCAAATCAAAACACAGACAAATAAACAAGAACATACTTTGGCTTATCAGGAGTGTAACGGCATTTGACAGATCCCACTCTGTGCCCAAATTCCTGGCACAACTTGCATCTGTTTTTGTTACCTTTTTGGGCCCTTTTTGGCTTTTCATCTTTCTTTCCCCTCTTACTACTCCCACCTTTCTCAAACCATGCCTTGAATCTACTCTGTTTAGGCCTGCCAGCCTTTCTTTTCGTCAAGGGAGGACACATGGAAAATTCAATTTCCACTTCAGGCCACTGAGACTGATCTATAAGTGCTGGAATTGGAGTAGCATATGCAGCTTTGAATCTTGCTACCGAATAATATTCATGCAGATATGGGTGCATGTTTATCTTCGGTTGGGATGCTAAGAAAAGAATGGCATGCTCACATGGTTTACCAGTGTGTTGCCACTCGAGGCAAGTGCAATCATGCAATTCAGTGTTAACAACATGTCTCCTTCCAGTTTTGTTATCTCTAACTTCAGCACCCCAAGGTGAAGATTTTTCAACAAACAAATGTGAAAGACTTCTGCTCCTATTGACCACCTGTTGTACCACTGCTGAAAGCTTATCACCTTGCAGACAATCACCTATCCTTCTTCTCAATTCCCACAACCGCATGAGCATGATCTTGATTTGGTCAACCATGTCATGCACAGGCAAATCTTTTAATTCCTTCACCTTGTTGTTGAAACTCTCTGCCAAATTGTTGTTGATGTGGTCACACTTGATGGCAGTGTTGAATGCTGACCTGTACCATAACAAAGAATGGTGGGTGTTCAGCCATGGACCAAACTCATCACATGCTGCCATTATCTTATCAAGATGATATTTGTGTGTCTGTCTAGTGTAAGATCTTGCTGCTGGCCACATGCGCCCAAATTCTTCTCCTCTAAATTTTTTGATCAAATTCATCCACAAATGACCGAAGCACTCCCTCTGCTCAGCATGTGGGAAAACATCTTTCACAGAATTTTCAAGCCCCTTACATGCATCTGTGTGTATAGCCAAAGGTGACACTGGCCCTAGGCATCTTTTCAACTGGATCATGAACCATGTCCATAAAGCCTCGGTTTCTGACTGAAACAAGCCAACAGCAATAGGAAACATCCAGTTGTGTCCATCTAGAGCATTGCATGCTGCCAACTGACCATTCCACTTGCCTGTCAAAAATGATGAGTCTATGCTCAAATATGGACGGCACCCTGCTTTGAAGCCATCTATGCAAGGCTTCAAAGCCATAAAAAACTTGGAGAACTTGACTTCACCTTTGGCTGATACCTCTGTATCTATCTCCACAACACTACCAGGTGACCTCTTTTCCACCTCTGCTTTGAAGTTGTAAAGCATCCTAAATGTATTTGCCCAATCACCATATAAATTTTTCATTATCCTTTGTTTTGCCTTCCACACTGTGGTATATTTCAGTTTAATGGGGTACATCTTTTCCAAGTCTACTTTGAGTTTCTTGGCAGTAGTGTTTGGTGTTTTGGCTAAAATTGGGGTGATCTTTTCTGCAACCCAAAGTTGTGATGTCATGGTTGATACTCTCTGTGAACTTGTAATACAAGTATGTTGATTGGGGATTTCGTTAACCCTGACAGTACTTCCATCAGGTTGCAGTCTAGCAGATATGTACCACTTACAAGGCTTGACACTACCATCAAATCCTCTGCACCTCGCATAAAACTTCTTCCTATCAGTCCAAACAGTCTTGGCATCAAACTCATGTTTCACTGCATAAGTCTTGAAACACATCCTAAACTCCTTCATGCTTGGGAACAACTTGCCTACTTCAATGACAGGGTTTTCTTTGTCATACACATGCACCAGCTCATCATCATGTGCATCATCTACTTCATTTGCAGCTTGTTCCATCAATGGTCCATCTACATCTTCATCAACATTAGCAAGAAAACTAGATTCTCCCCTCTCCTGCTTATCTCTGTCATCAACTGGAATGCCAAAAAGTTTGGCCATCTCAATGTCAGGCATTGGTGCAATGACCAAATCAGTAGGCTCATCTAATTCAACTACATTCCAATCAACAGTTGCTGCAGTTTCAGTTTCAGTTCTAGTCACCTGTCCCTCTTCGGCTATTACTGTAAGTTCAGTACACATGGGAATCAATGGCCTCTGTGTAGCCCAATCATCATCTACCATCTGCGCAGCCAATTGTGATGGCACATATCCAACCTTCGAAAAAATATTCAGATCAATCAGCTCAGCAAAAAAATTAGCTCGTTTGCTTGTCCAGCCGTTTTGCCGATCGATTTCTTCAACAATGTGTTCACCATCTTCCATTCTCACATACTCTCCTTTCCAATCATCAAACCGCAACAGTGATACTTCTTGCTCTGGACCCCAAACAACATTCTCCCCAATTTTTTCCACCCATTTCTTCACTGCCTTCTCTCCCATATTCTGTAGAACTTGTGGATCAATCTCTGTAAACTCAACCTCCCATTTAACAATTGTGTCTCTCTCAATATTCTGAATGCTATCATCAACTAATTTTGCCTTTGATGGAAAGAAATTGACCGTCAATTCGAAGGTCCGAGCGGCAGCATCCCCTCTGTCAGTGGCGGACAGTGTGAGCCCGTGAGAAAGAGCAGACTAGGCCCTAATTGCATGCAAAATTGGATCAGAGAGACGAGCATTACCTATTCGAAGTTGAATCTGGCGGCTCCATCTCAGTATGCCCACGGGCTCCCCTCACAACCTATCGATTCAACAAGCAAAAACAGAGGAAACGAGCTGAGATCTACAGGGCCGAGAGAGGAACGGGAGGGGGACTAGTGTTCTCACTCACCATTTTTTGAGGACGAAGGCTCCGCCGCCGTTGAGAACGAGGGCTCCGCCGCCGCGGTTGAGAATGCAAGATCCGCCACCACCGGAGAAGAAGGGGGGAGGGGGCAGAGTGGCGGGCCCGGCATGGTCGGGCGGCAGGGCACGGTCAGCTGTTTTGAGGAGCAATTAACTTGGACCCACATGTTCTAACATAAACGGGCTTGGTTGACGACCAATTTAACCACATTTAACACCCCATGTGGCCCTGGGCTATTTACCTGCTCAAATGTGTCGCACCACAGCCATTCACTCAAACAACGTCACACTCAAGCAAATTCACATAAAAACGTCGCACAGGAGCTATTGGCCCCATGAGGCCGAGGACTGGCGTGCCGCGAATGTACCGAAGCACCCGCTTCACCAAGGCCCAGTGTACATCACGGGGTGCATGCATATGCAAGCAGACCTGCTGCACCGCGTACGTAAGATCAGGGCGTGTCAGTGTAAGGTACTGCAGCGCGCCAACGATGCTGCGGTAAAACGAGCCGTCGGTGGCAAGAGCGCCATCCATCGAGGACACCTTGCCTTTGGTGTCAACCGGAGTGGAGGCAGGCTTGCAGTTCGTCATACCGGCGCGTTTGAGGAGCTCCAACGCATACTTGTGCTGGCAAAGGAAAAACCCATCAGGGCGCCGTGTCACTTCCACGCCGAGGAAGTAATGCAGAGCGCGTAGGTCCTTCAGCGCGGACTCGCCCTGGAGCCGTGCGATGAGACGGCGAAGGAGCGTGTCACTGGGGCCGCCAACACGATGTCGTCAACGTACAAAAGGAGAGGTGCGGCGTCTCCTCCGTGCTGGTACACGAACAAGGACGCGTCGGATCGCGTCGAGACGAAGCCCAGCTCGACGAGGAAACCAGCGATCCGGTGGTACCACGCCCGCGGCGCCTGTTTGAGCCCATAAAGCGAGCGCGAGAGGAGACATACGTCGTCGGGGCGGCCGACATCAACAAAGCCGGCAGGCTACTGGCAGTAGACGCGCTCCGCGAGATGGCCGTGAAGGAATGCATTCGACACATCCAGTTGGTGGACGTGCCAGTTGAGCGACGCGGCGAGCTGCAGGACACAGCGAATGGTCGCCGGTTTGACGACCGGCGCGAAGGTGTCGGTGAAGTCGACGCCGGCGCGCTGTCGAAAACCGCGTACCACCCAACGGGCTTTGTAGCGCTCGAGCGTCCCGTCAGGCCAGAGCGGGTAAAGGTCGCCGGGGCTCTCACATCGGAGCAGTACCATCTTGGTCCGGAGGTCCTTAACAGAGAAACCAATAGCGTCAAATTCAACTGTGACGGGATTATGTCTAGTGAGTGCACGAACAGAAATGAGATTAGTAATAAGATTAGGAGAACCAATAATATCACGAAGATGAATTGGATCACCAGAGGAAGGAAGGGAGAGAGCACCGCGATGAGTGATTGGAAGAGATGACCCTTCCCCTAGAATGATACGGGTGGGAGTAGGGAAAGGATACTAGGATAGGAGTGAGAAAGAATACCCGGTTGCGACGCCATGTGTGAGGACGCGCCGGTATCCATGTACCAGTCGCCATTGCCAGTGTAGTTGTGCGGCGACGGGGCCTGCTGGAGAGCGGCGAGGAGCGCAAGGTCGGCGGTGGACGAGGACGCGCCGTGCCATGCGTTTCTCGGTGCAGGTGGCCACGACGAAGGAGCAGGCCCGCCGTACTGCGGCGCGGCGAACATGGCCTGGTGACCAGCAGGGCGCGGCCCGAGGATGCCGGGCTGGGGCGCGCATGTGGGCGGCATGGCCCATGCATGGACGACACTGGTCCATGGGTTCACGCCACCGAACCAGGGCGCCGGGGCAGCTTGGGGAGCAGGCGGACGACCACCACCAGAGGAACCAGCGGCTCGGGGGCGCCCATCATTGCCCCGCTTCTTCTTGCGGGTGTTGCCTGAAGCAGCAGGAGGGGCTGGCGTGGGGGCGGATGGAGCCGCCGGCGTGGGCGCGGCCGGCGTGGTGCGCGCGGCGAGGGCTGCCTGGGAGCGCTGGAGCGTCGACTGCCGCATGCGGCGCTCTTCAAGACGCAAGTAGTTGACGGCGCGCGCGAACGTCGGCTCGGTGAGGAGGTTCAGGTTGGAGGCAACGTTGGCGTAGTCCGGCCCGAGCCCACGGATGAGGTTGGTGAGCATGGTGGCGTCGGAGACGGGGCGCCCACGTCCTTCAGGTCGTCCGCAAGAACTTTGATGCGAAGGCAGTAGTCGAACAAGCTTATCCCATCATGCGTGAGAGTGTAAAACTCCGTGGTGAGCAGTACCTGACGTTGCAGCTGGTTGTCCAGGAAGAGTTGGCAGATCGAGGTCCATGCCTGTTGTCGCGGATGACGTGCGAGAGGATCTTGCGGCTCACCGTGCGGTAGAGCCACTTGACGATGGTGGCGTCCACCGCGAGCCAGTGATCGTCGCCGAGCATGGCGAGCGCGTCGATCGAGCCGTCGACGTGATCGCGGATCCCAAACTCCCGGAAGGTGAGGGAGAAGTAGGTACGCCAGGTAGAGAACGACGGGGTGTGGAGATCAAGGGTGATGGGGACATGGTCCTGGATGTGGAGGTGGCGGAGGGAGGCGGCGTTGACGGGCTCAACAGCGGCGAAAGGATTGACGTCGCCGCCAGAGACGGAGGAGCGAGGAGAGGCCATGGCCGCGAGGAGACAGCGGAAGCGAAGACGATCAAGGATGAGCATCTGATACCATGAAAGCTAGAGAAAGATAGATGATTTGCTGCACAGTTTTCTCATTGACATCACGGGTATAAATACATGTACAAGAGCTGCATGGATCAGCTAACCACCAAGCTAATCTAGGGAGAAAGGATAAATGGATAGCTATCCTATACATGCGCTAACAAACCGGCTGCCATGGCAGCGTATAGCACGGGCAGTTTCAACAGTATGGACTTACTACGTACGTGAGAACCTTTTCCTAGAATTGTATCAAAAGGAAAAGAAAATATAAGGATATAGTGGACTAGTATACTGAAATCATCATACAGTGAAACAACCATAAGCAAAACGTGCAAGTTGACCATTAGCCGTGCCCCACCGAGGCCGGCAAGCAAATGTGAACGTGCATTATGTCTTCAGAAAATCCGTGTGTGATCCTCAAAAAATCCATGCGTGCTTGGATGCATGGACAGTGAGGTATGCGTGGGTTTTCATACCAAAACAATAGCGTGCGTGCGCATGCTCTGCTCTTACTCTGAGCAGTCTACCTATGTTTCAAAATATATGACGTTTTGGTAAGCTGTTTAGCTTACCAAAACGTCATACATTTTAGAACGGAGGGAATATTTGATAAGCATAACTAACAAATTCAGTTTGAACTTCGAATAAATATGATATGAGTGTTGTGTTTACAAATCTTTCCTTCATGAGTATTTGGAAACCTTCATATTGTGCTATTACTGTGAGATTTTTAGTGTCCTGGACAAGGCATACTTGTTGATATTGTTTGGATATCAAGATTGCTGATTTTTGTCTGGAAATCAAGTTTTCTGATAACTTTCAATGTGTATGCTTGTTGATACAATTGATTTAAATGGTTGCTGATAATGCTTAAATGTAGTGGAGATTACATGTGTTGGAAAGTAGGTGACAGAGAGAAAGTAAGATGATGACATCACACAGAGTAGCTTCCATTGGATGATTGTGGCACACACCAACAACTTCATTCAAAATTATCTATGTGGATGGCTGGGGCAGCACCAAGGTGTTGCCTCCATTGTACATGCCCTAACATGCAAATGTTTTCTCAAACAGACGGACAGTGTCCTTGTCACGCCTACACCATGACGGCGTCAGTGCTGTAATCGTGACATAGTAAAGATCAGGTGGAACCTGATAGTTAGTTTCAAAAGAAAAAAGGGTGGGACCTGATAGTCAGTGCGTGTGTGACCTTGTAGGTGGGCCAGGAGGCTTTGTGTGGCTGTACCGTGTAGGTGGGTGAGGGGGAAAATATCGAGTGATACGGCTCACCACATGATACCTGCTCCAGGATTGTGTGGTGCGTTGGACTTACATGCAAGGGACAGGATCAACTCGCTCAGCATTTACACATGCCCCCTTGGTACATTTGCATGTGCACTCTGAAAATAGCCTATATTTGCAAACTCACAACAGATTTCCACATCTCTCATCAAGATCCCAATAGTTCTGAGTTTTGCCTACAAGTATTGAATATTGTAGCCCGGTTGGTCATATTTGAACCAAACCAAGAGGCATGGATTGAAGCTCATAAAAGAAGAGCTACTTCGTGCCACACGCCCAACAAGTACTACTCATCCCTACTCCACGCGTGTGGCACGAAGCAAATATGCCCACACGTCCTGGCGCAGCTACAATAGGTACCCGCGGGATGACGATTTAGTTGCCATCCGGAATGACAGATGTAGTTATCCGGGATGGCAAATATGGTTGTAAAAGCATGGCAACTCTCTTTGTTTTGGTTAACTATAGTTGCCATATCTAATTTATGATAGTTGCCGCGTGTAATCAAACCATAGTTGTTGTGTGTGATTAACTATTTGCCACATATGGTCAAACAATAGTTGCCACGTGTGTTTACCTAGTTGTCACGTGTGGTTAATCACAGTTGCCATGTATGTTTACCTGATTGCCACATACGCGCAGCTGCAGTTGCCTTCTAGCAAACGAATCATAAATGCCATGTGTGTTTACCTAGTTACCATGTACGCGCAACTGTGGTTGCCATCCAACAATGTACGACTATCCTGTGGGCGAAAAGCAATTCACCCACACGCGCGTAGACTAGGTGGTGGCTGTGTGGGCAGAAACTAGTTCGCCCACATAGCGCAGCTGGCAACCGTGTGCTGTGGGGCGTGTGGGCGACCTCTCCAACGCCCACACACCGGCCTTTGTCCTACGTGGCACGCAAAAACTGCCTCGATGTGTCAAGATTCGTGCAAACTTAACTGGACGATGATCCAGGCATGTGGGCGAGTTGCAATGTTGCCACACGTGTGGACGTTAGTGTTTTCATATAATTAAGAGCGGCATGAACCAGAATGAGCAGAGTATCCACACATATGTTTTGATTAGTACTCCCTCCGTCAAAAAAAAATACAATTATAGGTGATCTAAACGCTTTTATATTTCATTACAGAGGGAGTACAAAGTAAGGAATATGTAAATTCTCTTCCATGCACAAGCTAGACTTCGAGTTGTAGCAAATTCGCTTCGTAAAGTTTTCTAAGTCAGTAGTAGTATAACCTAATTCTTTCAAAGTAGAATAATCTCTGGTTTGATAAGGGCGAAGTGCATGCGATATTATAACCTAATCAAGGAGACACGTTTCGGAAATGGCACTTTCCTTGTCGTCTTGTTGTTTGTCACCGGTTTCCTGGAGCTCCCGGCTGTGCAGCAGCGCCGCCGCCGTGAAATCTGAGATGCGCGTTGAAGAAAACCGCCAAAAAGGAAAGGCGGCCCGATAAAGACAGGAAGGCGGATCGGGCCAGACGACCTGACAGAGTGGAGGAAGTGCCGCTTCGCCTCGCGCAGCTCCGAGACCCGTCGGGCCCATTTAACAAAGATCACGCACATGCGTGGTAAGCAGGCGCAAGGTGCATAATGGGCCCTAAAGTCAAAGCGCGTGGTAGGTGCAAATAAACGTGCAAAAGAAACCGCACTCCCATAAGATCATATATGCGATCTTCTGGCCGCCTAGCCGATCAGAAATGTGGATCGAACCTCCTCCAGACGCAACAGCGTGTGATCGTTTCGTCTCCTCCTCCACCCCCACGCATCAGCTCGAGCGTCAGGCAAACTTTGCAGCCACGCACTCGCCAGCCGCCGCCGACGACGATCAGCGCGAGTGCTATTGCCGGCAGGCGGCAGGGGCAGCTTGCCGCACGCTTCACACACACGAACCAGGCAAGCAGGTATATATACTACTTCTAGCATGCTGCTTCTGTTTTGCTCTGGTGCGATAACGCGTATTGCCCTAGTTCGTATTCGTAAACGGGAATCAGGCATCTTATTTTATCTTTTGTTCCCGGTTTAACATTTGTAGCTATACTTTTGCTAGTTTTTCTCGTATCTTGGACCTTGAAGATAGCTTACCACATGTCCCATGAATTATCTTGGACCTTGAAGATAGCTTACCACAAGGTCAGTCTGTGCGTTGTTTTTTCAAAATAATTCTTTCAACTTCGAATTCCTTTTCTTTTTTGAGAAACACTGTACAAATTCATACGCTAAACAACATATACACACTCACCTCTATGAACGTACACATGCATAGACTGAGCTGGCGGGTATGCAGATTAACAAAATAACCATCAGGGCCGGGCCGGCAAATTTGGGGGCCCTGTGCAAAACTAAAAAGTGGGGCCCTATCTCACCAAAATAAACTAACGAGCAAAATGATATAATGTCTTGTATAACAGTTGGTTATATATAAAAAAACATACCTATTCATATGGCAGCAGATATTAATTGGAGATTACGCATCTATGCTTGACAATTAGACGAACCGTCTAACTCAACTAGTGTCGTGTCCTGTCCGGTTGAACTGATATACTGTGATATTTAACGAGGAGGCAAGTACCTATCTCTCTAATGATTCCTGCCAAAAGTTAATTTGGAAATAGGAATTAGGAGAGTAGGAGTAGTATTAGGATTGCAATGAGGGCTGTTCAATGTATATACAGTATATAAGAAACAATTTATAGGAGTAGAATTAGGAGTATAATGAGGGCTGTCCAACTCGTATATACAGTGTAGAAGAAACAATTTTGCTACTTGAGAACCTGAATCACAATAACAAGGTATATACCGTATTGATAACACAATAGCTAGCTAGTGTAGCCACAATAAGTATATTACTGAATCACAATAACTAGAAAGATAGAATCAGAATAGCTAGCTAGCAGATAACACTAGATACTCTCAAGACATGTAGAAGAGGCGTCAAAAGACAGCCAACAAGGATATCATCGAAAATTCCTCTTTGAGAACCCGAGATCAGGAGACTACGAGAGGAATAATCGGTGGATCAATGATGCGAACCAATGAGTGATGTAATCCCTGTACCTGTTGTCGTGTCGCCCATCATGGCGTCGTCAGATCTACTCCCTCCGTTCCAAATTACTCGTCGTGGTTTTAGTTCAAATCCGTTCCAAATTACTCATCGTGGTTTTAGTTCGAATTTGAACTAAAACCACGACGAGTAATTTGGAACGGAGGGAGTAGATGTGAACCAAGATCCCACGTTGTTCAGTTTCCCCAGGATGCGATCGATCCCTGCCTCCCTGGTTCGCCGTTCGGTTTCCTTTCCCATCGAGAACATAAACCGATCGAGAAGGCGGCCTAGGACGGGAGACGGCCGAGGCTTGACTCCCCAGGGCCGAGCGGCCTAGTACCCAACCCAGGAAAAACAAATACATAGGCCTATAAAAAATTTGGGGCCCGCAAAGTTTATGGCCCTGTGCGGGCCGCATAGTTTGTACATCTGTGGGCCCGGCCCTAGTAACCATAGACACCTCGTTACTCACGAGAACGTTGCCTCATACTAAAAGAACATTTCGCCTTTGTAAGACACTAGATTGCCAAACCTGAGATTTGAGCCATGGTGAGCTGGGGTACTACTGCCTTCATAACCCTTCAACCACAGGTTGATTCTCTCGAATCCCCTTATCTAGTGTTGAAAACTTCGATCTAACTGACCCACAAGCCACTAAGCAGAATATCACCGATGACAATCCAGTAAACAATCCTTTTCTCCGTGCCCCTAATTAAAGAGCACGGGAAACACCAGGTCCAGTTCCTCGGACCGAACGACGGCAATGTCACGGCGTCGTTTCCCTTCTTGATGGTGTCATCTTATTTGCTTGTGATGTATTTGGTATTGGATTTCGAGCTTTGCGACAATGTCTTCGTTTGGGTTGTTTCTCCGAGCATCCCATGTTTCTCTGACCTGTGCACATGTACTCCATCTTGCGGTTATGCCATGTGATGTAACCCATCTTTTGTTCTCTATTCAACTTCTTCTATCAATGAAATGATAAGCAAGCTTTGCATATTCATGAAAACATTCCTAATAGAGGTAATGTAAGAATTCTTGATGAAAATATCATGCTCCTAACAAAAAGATAATTTTTTATGTTAGCTGAAATTGTCATCTCCCCTCCCCTCTTGTATAAATCGGTAATGTAAGAATTCTTGATGAAAATATTATGCTCCTAACAAAAAGATAATTTTTGATGTTAGCTGAGATTGCCATCTCCCCTCCCCTCCCCTCATGTATAAATCCTGGAAGTAGTGGAATGCCATTAACCCTATTTCCAGAAGCTGCAACGTAAAATTATACTGTAGTAGTGTATTAGTACAAACGAGTCAATTGGAATATCACATGCATGTCGCCCGCTTTGTTCCATGGCTCAGTGAAGTGTGTGTTTCTGCGCAACCATAAATAACTGCATGCTTCCCTACTGTATTTTTCTGTTTAAATTTGGCACCACCGGATTTCCCACGTGGTATAATTTGGACTTTACCCAAGAACATCCTACTATTATCCCCCAAAACCTGTGCAGAACGCGGCCTACGGCACAGCGGCTGCTCGTACCCTGCACCTAGCGTGCTAGGGTATCTCCTACCCCCACCTCCACCCCCCCCCCTCCCCCCGGCGTCGCGCCGCTCTACCTCGTCTCCTGTGGTCTTAGGACCATGGAGATGCGGTGAATCCTTGTCATTGCCGGTGGGAGGGCTTCATTTTTTTTTAAAGTTTTGTTAGAGTTTGTGTCCTGCTTAGAGATGCGAGGCAGCGGTGGTTCTCTGTAGATAGAATAAGGTCCTCCCCGCCTAGCCCCCGTTTCAGTGGTGTTTTAGTATCATCGGAGGGCGTGTGGGGATTTGTCTCCGGCGGATATTGTGGGACTCGGTTGACGTTTGTTTTTGATGGATCCACCTGGATCCAGTCTTTATTCATTTGTGTTCGTGTGTCTACAAGTTGAGTCCTTTCGACCTGTGCTTCTCTTCATCGGTGTTGGTTGCTGTTCTGGTGTGTTGGTCCTATGGGGCCTTAGCATGACCACTTTTTAACTGTCTACTACAATAAGTTTTGTCCGACACCGATAAAGGACGGAAACGTCGGCATAGTCAGAGCACGTGTGATTGGTACAAGTATACAAACGTGCAGATAAAATATGCTCCCACTTGCTAATATGGTTAGCCATCAACTACGTACAAGTGGAGAGAGAGAGAGAGATGCCTGTTTTCATCCAGGTCAACAACTCCGCTTCCGAACAGGTTACGGACAGTCCTGGGGACAGAGCCGCATCACCGCCACCGATCGACAAGCACCAGCCGCCATGCCGCCCACGCGACCATGGAGACTAGCCCGCACCTGAGTCACGAGCTCCGCCCACGAGCACGCCGCTCCCACCACCAAGGCCGCCGCCCTGCATCCCGACACTCTAGAGACCGACAAAAGAACAGGCTTGGAACCGACCGACCAATCCCTAGCACGGACAGAGCCGCCGGTGACCAGCCTGCCCCGACCAATCCCTAGCACGGACAGAGCCACCGGTGACCAGCCTGCACGGACAGAGCCCACGGCCGCGCTCGGCCACGCCCACGGAAGACCGTGCCGCGCCGCAGGGGGCCAACCCTGGAGCCCGCTGCCGCAGACAACCCCGACGCGGGGCGGTTCCCGCTGCGTGAACGGTGGTGCGGCTGCGCGCACAGCGTGGAGTAGCGGCGTCGGCCGGCGGTGGCCCTTCGGCGCGGTGGAGATGGCCCTTGGCCGGCCCGGTGAAGCAGCCCCGACGGGAGCGCGCCACGGCGGCCGTGCGGCGTCGTTCCTACATGGGAGAAATACCCATCAGGAACAGCACCGGCCCGGCCTCCCGCCCTGGCCGTCCGCCGGAGTGTGGTTCGTCGTGGCCGGGGCCCCCGTGGCCAGCGCGCCCGGAGTCGGGGACGCCCGTGGCGCCTGTGGCCTCCTCCGCGCTCGGGTCTGCCCGTGGTCGCCACGCTCGGGGCCGGTGCGCCCGGAGTCGGGGCCGCCCTTGGCCTCCGCGCTCGGTGCCGCCCGTGGCAGGCCTTGCCGGCCGCCTGGACCACGGCCGCACTCCTTGTCGACGCTCCCCGGCGTGGCCTTCGGCTGCGGCGACACGAACGAGGGCGACGGGTTCCCGGCGTGGCTGGAGCTACAGGAGAGGCCATGCACGTGGTGGGCCTGGGAGGAAAAGAGGAAAGAGAGTGAGGAGAGAGGCTGACTTGTGGGGCTTTTGCATGCAAAAAAGAGCACCGGCGCCCCCAGCTGCCCCCCGATTCTTTGGGTTTGGGTTGGTACCGCCGGCCGTAACTTTAGCTAAATCCGGCGCTTTTTGAGCTGTTGGGGGCGTGGCTGGGTGAAAAAATGCGTGCCGGCGATGAAAAAGGCCTCCTGGGGG
>NC_041385.1:770847753-770901540 GCF_002162155.2 Triticum dicoccoides
CGTCGAGCTCTGGTGGGCACCCAACTGACTTCCCCATCGTCGCTGGCATCTGACGAGGGCGGCAGTGTCACCTAGGAAGTGGCTGGCGCCCAACTTGGCCGCTCACCTCAGCCTCGCCGACCACCAGCCGACGCCTCGTGTCCGCTACTTTGATCTTGGGTCACCGTCGACTTACTCGCCGGTCACACGGGTGTCACGGCTCCGCCCCGTCCTGGTATGTCTCTCTTCCCCTCTCCGCCCAAATCTCACATCTATGTTTCTGTGCTCTGCGTGAGTTTTGTTATGGGCGTGCTCTGTGTGTGGCTAGCTAGCATGTGTGAGTGCGCGATCTCCACAGATTGATGCTTCTATGAAGTCAGCGTGTGTGTGTGCTTGCTTGCTGCTTGCTGGGTGCTGATGGATGCTTGATGCGTGTGCATGCTTGTGTGTGGTGTTTGCTTAATCAAGCAACAACGATACATGTTGTTTTCTAATTTTGCCTGAATATGCAGGGAGCAACGTGCAGATTTAATAGGCCATGAGAATTAGAACTAATAGTGAGCCTTCAAGTTTCTAAAGGCTGAGGGGTCATCAAGGAGCCGGCGCCGAGATCCTAGAGGAGGCGCCGAGGTCCTAGAGGAGGCGCCACCGCCTTCGTTGCGGACCTGCAGGTCGCCATCTGGACATCGCTCCCAAGGTCCGCCTTCGCCTTCGCCCTTTGCATGTTCATATATCCATTGGACGCCACATCAATTTTTCACAGTACGTACATCTGTTGGGCACTGATACATACATCCATTAACGCCTCTGGCTCCTGTCGTTGTGCTTCATGACCTTGGGCGGGACTAGCGCGGACATGGAGAACAGGGACAGGGCCAGGTTTGTGTATGTGTAGCGAACTTGCGATAGTCCTCGACCGGGTGCTCGCCGGCGATGACCGTGGCCTAGCAGCAGGATAGCATAAGCTCTCCCTTGTTCTTTTGTGCTTGAATCAGATTTGGTGGTTCTCAATTTTACATATTTATTGATCTTGGTCTTCTTTTGTATGCAGGGTACACTTATGTTTCATGTCTATTCTGCAGATTTTCAGAACACTGAGTGCATATCTTGCCTTGCAATGTTGCTGATTCGACAACCGTGAGTGCTCCTCTCCCCTTTTTATCCCTGCTAAAATTCAGTTCCAAACACGAATTGACGGTTGATTCTTTGGTTCTGGAACTGGATTCAAACTGGACTTGCGACCAGAGCAGCCCCAAGCAAGATGAACTCGATTGGAAGATGTCTTCTAAACTCTGAAGGCAAGCACTCGGCCGACACTTTTGTTTCTGTAGAAGGCATGTCGTTTGATTCATGCCAAGAAGCGTACAAACAGTATAAGCTATTCGCTTGGGAGAATGGTTTCGGAATGAATCATGGAAAGCAGAGATGAGGGCATGCATGTTACAAAATTGTGTACTGGTGCTAGGTCAGTTACATATCGTCTTGCTTGAAATTGTAGTACAACTATATTCTTCTCGTTTCCCCATCCACTCCATGATGGTCTTGCACTTGAATTTTTTTCATGCTTTGAAATTGCTTGGTATTTATATTGTAGACAGTAGGATTGCCATTGTCTTGTTTGGTTCTTTGTGTGCAGGTTAAGAGGGACAAAGGTAATTCTTCTTCGTGCAAAACAGAATGAAGGCGAGGATGCATCTCCTCCATGCAAAGCAGGTTGGTATGTGAGCATATTCTAGAACCAGCAAAATCACACTCTATCTGCAATTTGTGAAGAGAAGAGGTAGTGGAACTCACACAGTGAGATCAATCCAGTTCTTATGAAAAAAATTCATCAAGAATCTCAAAGTAAATAATTTCAGCCTCAGCAAGGTGTACAATATTCTCACCGCAATGCATAGCGATTAGACGGGAGCAACATTCCGTAAGCAGAACTTAAGGTACCTTTGCTCAATGCTTGCTTAGTATTCAATAACAAATGACATGGTGTTCTGTGTTGTAGCCAGAATTTGTTTTTTTTATTTGCTACAGTTTGTGAATTTTATCACTAGCCCTATACCATGAAAAACAACATGCTATTTAATCAAAGTTCATTTTTTTCAGTATATATACTTCTAATTTCCATTGGTATTGTTGTCACTTCTACCATTGTAACAAGCATTTGTACTGGACCTCAAAAGGTGAAGGATGGCTTTGTTTCCTGCTTTACTAGGGCTCATGACGAATATGTCCATTTGTACATTACAAGTAGATGTGTCGTAATTTTTATCTTGTAGCTATTATTTCCAACAACAAAATTGGTTGCCATGTTTGTGTTTGCATTCTTCTCATTTGGTAGGGAATTCCAGAATTGAAGAGCATATTGCCTTTACACAATATTCTTTTCTCTTAAGATAATCTCAAGCATATAAATTAGGTATTTCACTCCTCAATGTAATGATGTATGACTCTAAACCATTTGAGGCCTCTCTAGGAAGTCGGAAATCTCATTCATTCCTTAGACATGAGATATAACATGCTTATTATATGCAAGGTTAAGGAATAAAAAATCATATATGCATGGTTGTGTACGCCAAGGTGCTCGACTTAGAATTGTGTTGTTTTTGGTTACTTTGCAAGCTAACCTTCTATTGCCTCAACTTATTGACCATCCGAGAGAAGATTGTGGACTGCTAAGAGATGTGCATTAAACAATCATGACGAATGAATGGCATTTTCATGTAACATAACTCAGTATCAGGTTTAGCTTGAAAGAATATGCCAACTCCTGCTGGTTCAAATGACTTGAAGAAATAATGTGAGAAGCGAGTATAGGAGGAGGTTGAACATTAATGCGAAAATGATTACAAGGTCTATCGGCATGGGTAAAAGAAAACTGAGGACACATCCACGACGTGGGGAACCTATATTTCATAACATTATCTTTTCGTTAGTTGATCCATTCGATCTATTTGAAACAATTGGCAATAATCTATATTTGGATAGGAAATTTATTTGTTAACTTTTTGTCATTTTTATGTGTAGGAATATGTTGCTAATAATGTCTACTTATACATTGTTGTGATGTCTAAATGTCTACAATCAATGATGCATGTTAGAGCATCCTAATTTTGGCAATAGCTTTGTAAGCAAGTATTTTATGTTGGTTTTATGTAAGTAAATATTTTTAACGCCCAATAAATTATCCTAGCCTTTTGGTCTTTGGTTGCTGTAAACAAGGGTCGATGAGACATTGTGTCATAGGCATTTTGTTGGGATCAAAATTGGCATTGTGTGAGCCTTCACACTCGGCCTGGACGAAATAACAGAATGCTTGCTCCTTGATATCGGATAATAGCCAAAGGGTCTAGCTTGCTATTGTTAGGGCTTGACCCATCTAGAAATAGTGAAGTTTAAAGATAACCACAAGCAAGGTTGCCGTTAAATTGGTTGCAAATATAACCGCAAGCAAGGTCGTCGTTAAATTGGTTGCGTCTTCATTTGGTTTTGGATGTTTATGGGTAACTTATATGGGGCTAAAATCCACTATGTGTGTTCTGGAGGAAGTCACGACCTGGTTGTGTCCGCATACTCGAAGAAGGTGCAGCACTGTGCCAAGCAGCAGGTTGCATCGCCATGGTGGCCGCCCTCGTCTATGATGGTGTGCACTCCTTGGCACCAGGATTCGGCCTTGGATGTTGGGGAGGAGAGACGAGGGGGTTAATTGGCGATGCCGTGCAGGGGAGGGGAGACGATGGTGAGAGGACGAGGCATGATGAATGTTGTGGCATCGAGGGGAGGCGGTAGTGAGAAGCCACTGTGGGGAGAGATGGCGGCGGCGACACCGTGCTAGGGAGATCCGGCCAGGGAACGAGATGTGAGTGTGAGCGTCGTGTCCTGTGGTGAGGGAGTGATTTTTTTCTAAAATATACCAATGAATGGAGCGGTTGTTGCCTTTTTTTAAAGGAAAAACGGTTGTTTGCTATGAGAGTAATGCATATACTTTTTATAATTTATATAGTGAGAAGTATCACACATGCACACGAATTATTTCCAAAGGATAATTACCAATAAGTAATTTATAGGTGAGCCTACAGATTACTAAGAAAGCACGATGCCACTCAACTAAAAATGCAGGGTGTATATAGGTTCGTGCATTCATAAGTGTGGGTGTATGTGCGTGTACGAGCGTCAACATTTGTATTGTGCTGTGAAATTTTTGTATATAATAGTAATTTATTCTTTATTTTATTATATGTTAATATTTACTTTTGTACATCAGGGATAACAACTAATGGCTTCAGATGATGTTTTACAAATTCCTCAACCCCTACTGTCTCGATCCCGTCCACGCTCCGATCCGGAGGACGATGCAGCTCCGGCCGATCGACAATGCAGGTTCGGGATCCTTCCTCTCAGCACCCACTACTGGAAGAATGAGCAGCGCGCCATGCCGATCGAACCCGGTTGAGATCACTCGCCAAGATTGTTATTCTAAACTTTTGTGTAAACAAAGTGAAGAGTGGGACAGGATCTGCACTTGTGTTAATATAACATATACTTGTGTAGGTGCAGGTTTTGTTTTAAAAATCCAATATGTTTATCCTTTTGTCGCTGAAAATTGTTGCAGGTGCAGGTGTTGCTTGATCCTATCCACCCGTCTCAGCTTCTGAGGATCCGATCGGAGTTAAGTTCTCAGACCCTTATTCGTGTTTCATCTTCTTTTGGTTTTCTTAGGTCCGTGGCAGCAGCGGCATCCATGGATGGTTATGAGCTCGATCACTTCGATAGCTACAAGTTGTGGAAGGCACTATGGTGGCTTGGATCATGCCATGAAGCAGAAGATGAGGTCCGTTTGCGCCACCGGCTCACTCGTTTGTCAATGATGCAACCCTTAAGCCTTTGGTTTTGTCTTACTATGCAGTATGAACTGAGTTGCGCAAGAACCTGATGGTCGTGGGGCTGGAGTTTTTCTTTGCTCCCATCTTTGTTGCCCTGGCCTTACCACCCACACTCCTATCATTCTCATTTGCTTACTGTTTGTTTTTGGGAACATCAGATTACATCTACATCTCGTTCTACTTCTATACTTGTTTACCTGATTACTTGATACATAATTTCACCTGGGTAAACTTATAATATTTAGTCCGGTTTAGATGATGAAATCAGCTGGAGTATAGACGGGGCTTGTACAAATTTTTTAGGAGAAGACTACCCCAATTGTGGCATTGGTCGTAATTAATCTGGTGTTCTTCAGGTGAGTGACATTATTTCATTTCGGGAAGCACGAGCTGGAATCAGACGCCTATTTTTTTAATGTTTTCTGCTTATTCCGTCTGGTATAATCAAAGTTTTCTAATTAAACAGAAGTTTTATGTGATAACCTTCCAGAATAGAGTGCCATGCAAAGATGACTTTTTTTGACTTCTCAAGGAGAATACGCAGATTAACTTTCCATGAGTAGTCTTCTATTGTTAACTAAACTTATTTAGTTCTCATGCACGTGGATAATATTAGAACTTCGAAGTGATCAAATTATATGCTTTCGTATGCAAGATTGTAAACTAACCATTGCATACACATCTTAGCTCTAGATTTTCAGTTTGTGCTTGCCTAATGAAAAATTAATTCCCTTTGGATTTGGGAGCAGAATATGCGGAGTTTCTGTACGTGCTAGAGTCGATGTTTCCTTTATGGCGAGTTTAAAAGTTCAATTTTAGGGATTAGCTTTTTGGTGACAGTTCTCTGTTGTATACTCCGAACTGCATCGATATATTGGTCTGAATCTTTTGTTAACCGGCTTTACTTTCGGAATCGGCTCTCATAGGAATTCTCATCTTGACCAAGTTTAGCAACATAGTTCGTGCAATTTGATTACATAAAATTATATGAGAAATCTTCATGAAAGAATACATCTTCAGTCATTTGACATACAAGGCCCAATCATTATCTAATTATTTCTAGGGTTTTAATACTCGGTTTTACTTTTGGAAATATCCATTTGCTAAAACGACACATAAAGTGAGAAATATTTTAAGCTGGACAAATTTGCATTGCATCTTCTACAACAACAAATCCTCTTGTTGGGATTATATATTAAGTGCTAATACATGTGCACCGTTATTGTTTCTATTGCTAATGTACTGATTTTATCAAGTGTAACATGAGGCTCACTGGACTGCGTTGCCGGATGTGGCATCACTTTTCATGCTCTGGCCCAGTTTTGCATTGGCTTTCTTACTATCTTGGTATTTGGAAGCGATGGAAACAAGGGGCAACAAAATAAGGAACTAAAAGTATTAAAGGAATGCATTGGAAACTTATCTTGCATGAAAATCTGGTTTCAAATTTTACCACACCATGTACAAACTTATCTTGCATGGATCCTCTTGTTTTGCTTATTCTAGATGTATGTCTTTTTTCATTTTATGCATGTTGCATATAATAATATATTTAAATTATATAATAATATATAGTTTTTGATAAATGTAGCAGTAACACATATGAACGATAATATGAGGTTGATGCATAAAGTGGTTTGTCATGGGTGTGTTGATCGTAATACTATACATAAATATATCGAGTTATGACATTATTTATCTTTTCACATCAGATTTTGTATTCTGTGACAATGTATCGTCATTTTAAATATTTTGTATGAGGATACAAAACACTTTCGATGAAAATTAATTATTTTTCATATTTTTTCAACGGAAATTAGGTGTCATATTGCTCCATACAAACCTGAATAAGCTAAAAGGAAGTCAGTTATACTACCGATCTGGCGATGAAGAAAGTTTACCTAATTCATTTTTTTGACAAAAATATTACTTTATTAACTCAAATAACGGTTACATCATCTGCTAGGAATTTATCAAGAAAGCTAGGAGGTGCCTCGGCCCAAATAGAAGGGCGTTCACACATCACCATTTAGCTAATTCATGGGCTACTACATAGGACTCTCCAAAACAACGCTTAACTGTAACCTTCCTGAAATCACAAGATATTCCTGCAATCATCTAACATTGGCGCTGCCGTCATCAAATGGCCTTCACTGAGCTTTAGTGCATCCACCACTGTGCTATTGTACATCCTTACCAGTTTAGCTCAACCCAGACTTAGGGCCAGCTTCAATACTTCAAAAAGTGCGGCATGTTCAACCTAGCATTAGAAGCAGTTATGAAGCGCCCCTTATGATCTCTGATAATTGCTCACAAGCACCGGAGTTTATTCCAACAAAAAAAGAAGCATCGACATTTAGCACTAGATGCCCAGCTAGGGCTGAAGTCAAGACCTTTCCTACAGCACACGCGTAGTTTAGGAAGAGTGCCATGATCTCAGGAACTGTTCTCTCTAGCGTTTGCACCTTCTCTCCTTTGACAAACTCTCTCCGTTGCCACCACAAATACCAACATGTTATAACTATTAATTTCGGTAGTTCGACATGGCCCATATATGGTTTCTCATGAGCACCATCGCAAAAGTAGGAAATCAATAACAACCGCACCTGATCGATCCACCTCAGCAGCCAACTGGATCTATGTGCTTATTCCAAGAGCCTCCCAAATCCAACTTGACGGACCCACCCGATTGAAGAAAGTGACCTAATTCTAATGTTGAGTTCCTGGAGAATCCACTTGACAGGTCGGAGTCGAAGACAAACGTGCTGCCACAATCTCTAGCATGCCCACGGATCAACGTGAATTAGTTGTTAGGCTCTACAACAATATCATGTCTATCAATGATGCCGTGTGTTTAGAGTAAGTATCATTTACAAGTATGTAATGTGCCAGTATATATTATTATGATTCTTACCATCCATTTTTCAGGAAGGAATGGGCGCGAAGCTCGACACCTCATGCAATGGGTTTATGTCCCAAAAAACTTCTGGGCATACTTAACATGGATCAAGCTATGATAGAGCATCACCGTACGTATACTAGCATGTGACGAGGGATTATTGTTCATAGACCCTCCTGTACACGTCATGGATCTATAATTTTGTATGAGTTATCATAATTAGGCATTCAAAATCATTAGTATCAACATGTTTCCAAATTGTTTTTCTTAGTCTGCCCATGTTGTTAGATTCAATACGAGATCAATAGTTCTGCGTGAACCCTTTGATTTTTGGCATGTGATAGACAACAACATCTCATCGTGCAACTTCATAAGTAAGATATTTTGTCCATTGTTGTCATGGTTTATTGTCTCTAATAGCTACCACTTGTAGATTTATATTTGAGATGCATTCATTGGCCAATAAATCTTGTACATCAACCACAAACATGGATGTCGTGTATATATTCTGGACCCTATCCACACATCATAGTCGCCAGAGGTTAAAACTTAAGACATTTAGTGGAATTACAAAGATTTGCGAGGGAATTCAATGTCACACTCGAAATAAAGCAACCCAGCTGGAATTCCGATATATCTAGATGAGGGTTATTTGCGCCTGGTATTCCAACAAGCACGGACTGGTAAATTTATACATCTCATTATCATAACATTCAAAATACAAGCATTTATTTTTGGTATCACTGCATTCAAGATTAATATTAATTTAGGAAATTGTACGGATGTGTCTGGTTATTTTGTTTTTTATTTTATACTCTGGTGGAACGGTAAATGATTGGTTTGTCCGGTTTGCATTGTGTGTGTTCTCCGCTACACATTTTAAGACATTCGATGTGAAGTATTCATGCTAACTACATATTGCTTCTGCAGGATGGGTATGAGTTGAGGAAGAAGTTTTTATTATACTTTTGCAAGTATCATGTGAATGAAACTAAATGTAACATTTCTGATATTGTGCAAGAATTTTTTAAGCGCATCAAGTAGATCTTAATTTGTAACAAACTTTTAGTTGGATCATCACTCTATGTATACATTGTCAAATTGTCTTTTTTTATTAATTTGCATTGCAAGTGTAGTGGACTTTAAGTATTACAAGATGTTGCATGTGCTTTTTTCTCTTTACATGCGAAATTTAACATGTATTATGTTTATATAACTCCATTAAAATATTTCAATAGCCCATAGCAACGCACGGGCATTTTACTAGTATTGAATAATGTGGCTGTCGCAAGGAATGTTGGACTGTCAGCTGAACTCAAAAACCCATAAACAAAACGTGGAGGTTGACTACTAGCCGTGGCCCGACCGAGGCCGGCGGCATATCGGCATATGTGAACGTGTATTACGCCCCGTGTTATTCTTCAGTATATCTGTGTGTTCTTCCATGCATGGAGAGTGACGTATGCTTTTCCTTTCATCCCAATGGTGTACGCATGCTCTGCTCTTGCCCTGATTAGTGATCAGTGCATGCATGACGTTTGATATATATTTTTAAAATGAAGACAAAAGCTTTACAAGTTACAAAAATGGTCGTCCGGAATGACCGCAAGCCTACTCTCGTGGCGGATCTCACATGTTTGGCGCCCGCTAAGCCCCAAAGTGCAGTCTCCGTTTTAATCCCACTCGCCATTACACTTGGCATGGATAGCACATTTCTAAAAACTCAGTGTATTTCTCTCATCCCAAACCTTCGATGACGCCAACAAAACCATGGATGAGACACATTTCCTCACATTATCGTTGGCATTTACCATCTCATGGTGTACCACTAATCTTTAACCGAGTTGAAGTTGCTCGAATTTTCAAAGTTGATCTGTGTTAGGTCAAGCCAATTCTTGATGTCAGCCCAAATCCGTCTCGTGTATGTGCACTTGAAAACAAGATGAGCCGCCAGTCCCAGCTTGCAAACTTGGCATAAACTACAATTTGGCCATCCGCGAGGCTAAAGCCTATCAACGACATTGGAATACCTATTACTCCTTCCAGATCAAAAATTGTGCATTATGGGATGCCAAAATGTTCGAGAAATGATAGCTATCCCAGCTTGGTATCTATGATGGGAAAGACGGAAATTAGTGCACAGAGAATTAACTCAGGATGCGACTCATATGTCAATGGGGATCATAGCTCTTACATATAATTTTGTAAATGCATCATCTTCAAAGGCATCCATGAAAAAGGGGGCTTGGCAATGTCCTCCTAGGGGTTTTGTTAAACTCAATGTTGATGCCTCTTTTGACCATGACATGCTAAAGGGTACGATGGGGGCAGTCTTGAGAGACGACAGAGGTAGGTTTATTGCAGGAGGAAATGAAAAGATCAACTACTGCACGGATGTTCTCATGGCAGAGGCCTTAGCTCTCAAATTTGGCCTAACATTAGCACAAAGGGCGGGATGTAATCGCCTAATCATCAACTCTGACAATCTGAAGGTGATTGAGACCATGCATGACGCAGAGCAGTCAGCGGGAGCGGCGGTGGCAATTTTCGATGATTGTTATCATTATGCATGTGCTTTTATCATGACTAAATTTGAATATTTTAATAGAGAGGCAAATAAAGTAGCACATGAACTTGCTAGATTAGCTAGATTTTCATCGACTTTGGATTGGTTTGAGGAACCTGTTAGTGAAATTGTAATGTTTCTCACGAACGATGTAGTGGTTATTGCTAATAAATAAAGTTTTGTTTTAACTCAAAAAGGCTAAAGCCTATCTACAGTCCACACTCGGTCTTGGATGACAAGACATGCAGAAAAAATATGCCTTGACGGCGCCCAAATCTTCCAAATTGACGGGTTCATAAGGGCATCTACAACAGAGGCTCTTAGACAAGGCGCCAGGGTTCGATTCCCAGCCGTTACGGTCTAATCCCATTCGATGCTGGGATCTGGGCTAGCGTCGGTGCCAACAGAGTCGCCATACGCTTCATTTGTTTTCTGTTCTGTGACCCCTTTTAACGAGCGCTATGATTAATCTTTATGAGGAGAATAAAATCTGTTAGCGCTTAAATAGGCGCCCAAGCGTTGTGCCAATAGACTCCTGTACCGACGCTATCTCCTTAACAGAATTTTTTTTATTATCTAAGCGCCCAAATAGGCGCCTCTCCATTGTAGATGCCCTAAAAGGAAGCAACTCAGGTGCATAGTTGGGCCTTGTAGGCCGAAGAAGTCTAGTACTCCCTCTGTTCCTAAATATTTATCTTTTTAGGAGAGTAGTCCTTGCTACAGTGTAAAATATACAATAGATGCACGGTAAACAAAGCAATATTAGTTTAGGGAGCAACAGAACAACTACGAGCCTAATGGTTCTAGGCTCAAAATGTACTACAACTTTGCAGCACAATTACATTTCTTTCACACTGAAAAATCATATAGTAGATGCATTTACTAAAAAACTCGGTGCAGCAAACAAGCTCACATGCTAGGGTTCACAATTACAAAAAGCTTTGTGGTAGAATACACTGCACGCATACCAAATAAAGTACTTTAGTACCTACTGGGAGCAGAAAACAAAATTCAGCTAAAACACTAGGAAAAATAAACCATTTAGGACTAAACATCAGAATTACTATAGCTTTGCGGTAGAGTTACATTTATTGTGACACTGTAAATAATATAAAAAATTCACTGTAAGAGTACTAGAAATTACTAAATCCTTGCTTGCCAATTACATTTCTTGAGACTCTGTAAAATGATACATAAACACACTGTAAAGAAAAACACTGAACCCGTGGTCTCTGTGTGCTCTATATTGTAGTTTCCCAAACAACCTATATTGTATTTTCATAATTTATTTAAACTTTTGGCCATTTTCATTTTGCAGCAGATATGTCACTGACAAGAACTAACATTGTTGAATCCAACGAGGAATATATGGCGGAAGAATCAATCGAACATCACAATTCTGCTGAAAAAGATGTCCAAGAAATAGCTACTAATGATGAAGAAGGCTTCACATATTGTGATGATGCTAATGCAGATGAAAATGAAGATGGTAATTTTAGTACCTTCATTTATTTTCTGAACAAACCTTTCTGTACTTCTATGATAGGAAATTTCGGATCCAATGGCTACAATTGGGCTTGAACCTTCGGTTGATGGACATAACTCAAGCATAAAAGTATGTATCTTGTCGAAGTACACAATAAAATTCCTCAAATTTCACTCAAAAAATTATGGTCTCAACTAATACTTTGTTATGCTATCTGTAGAGAATGCTTGCTCCTTCGGCTGATGGACTCCGACTAGTTAAAAAACGACCCAATAATTTACAGAACAAGCCAAGTGGTTCCAATAGTGCAGATTTGCAAGCATCAAACAACCATTCTGTTCCAGATAAGGAGGTTTATTTACTTAACTACTCTTTGGTTACCGAGGATTAAGTTGTTACGCTTACACCTTTTGCAATTACATATACAGTACCCAGAACTTGACGTGTATCCTATTATCCTAGAACAAAGAAAATATGATTCATAATGGTGGCAGTGCATGACAACTAGAAAAATGTTCTGCTGCACACAAGGTATCTTCATAGTCTCACATACAAAATTATGATCAAACTATAGTGCTCCCATGTTTATGTGTTTACTTTCTGCTATGAGAATGTTGTCTAGAACCAAGAAAATTTTGATTAGAATTTCAGTACACGACAAGCGGAAATAAATTCTGCTGAACATAAGGTATATTTCCATTACCATATACAGCATGTTCAAAATATATTGTTTCGATGTTTATGTATCTGGTGGTATCTTGCTATCAGAATTCTGTTTAGAACAAAGAAACTTTGCTTGAGAATGTGAGTGCACGTCAGGCAGAGAAAACTTCTGCTGTAAAGAAGCTGGTATCTTTCCATAATCACATACAAATTGTTCAAACTATAGTGTTGGGTTTTTTATTTCTTTATTACTTCTTTGCTATAAGACTGCTATCCAGACCAAAAGAACAAGAAAAGGTACTAGTGTAGCAAGTAAGAGTGCTCAAAGTGGTAGTGGTTCGCTGAGTTCGTTGGGTGCGAGTGAACTACATGTAAGTGTTGAAATTCATTTAATATGTTCCCCTATTTTCACTCTGTTTTTCATGGGTGATGAGGATGATTCTGACAATGGTAACTTTGGTCTTCTCTATCAGGCAGAACTATATTATTCTTGAAGAGACTGAAAAACCGTAACAAGGACGTAGCTCTTGCTCCAAGTGTATGGTGTGATCCTAAAGTTAAACTTGATGGTGCAGAAAATAGAAATGAATTCTGGATAGGGCATTTCGATATGGTGCTTGTGAAAACTGAAAATATGGTACGGAGTTGCAAAACTGCAATACTCACGGTAATACATAAAAAACAAAGAGTGCGTGGCCTTCAACCTTTGTACATGACTAATATCTTGCCTCAATTACTACTTGCATAATGTCAATGCATTGTGTTTTAACAGTTCATTTTGTTTTCTTGTTTGCAGATTCAGAAGATAAATGGATGAGTATATGGGTGTGTGGCGAGTATACTTCGATGTTCCAATTCATGGTGATGATGATGGATGCTTTTAGTTTTAGTTAAGTTGTAGGGATGACATTCCTGTTGGATGTTGTTCCTCGTTTATGTTTTAGTTAAGTTGTAGGGATATTGATGGATGCTTTCAGTTTAAGCTTCGTTGTCAAGAAAATAGTTAGATCATGCATCACATTTGGATGATGTTCCTCCTCCAATATCCACTATTGTAATCCAACAACTTTATCTATTATATGATTTCTTCCTCTCATGAGTATATTCTCTCGTTTTTCTTCACTTGAAAATACATAATTATGACCATTACGTGGAGCACTAATTTAATATATAAAATAATATTATTCACATGATATATGTTCAACGCTTGAAGCGTTGGAAATTTTTCGTTGCCAGGCAATGGGATCTTGATTCCTGTGCATTAACCACCAACATATAGAAGCGTTGTAGAAGTCCATTTTATCTGTTGTAGTCTTGCAACAGTCCCTTTTACCAACGACAATATAAGCATTGCATTATGCGCTAGCAATACTGGATAAGGCTACGCATCCAAAACCGTTGGTAAATACACTAGCAACGCATATATGGACTCTTAGATACGGAAAAATGTGTTGCTATCTAGGGGTTCCTGTTGTAGTGTTTTACAATAATGTCATATGTCCATCGGATGATTCATCGTCGATGAGGATTTTGTAGTTGCTACTATGGTCGTAAATGATCATAATTCTAGGATGCGTCCAATGCTTAGGTGGATAACTCCCGGGCCATGCTCTGGGGTTGAATCGTAACAGAGAACGATCATTGCCTATTCTATAGCGATTATTTCCAGCTCACATACTTACTATTCAATGCCAAACTTTTTCGGCGCCGGTTCCGGATGGCGAGACATGATGTGTTTAACAGTATTTTGGAGGGAGTGGTGGAGTATGACGATTACTTCTCCTCCTATCAGAAATGTACTTTACCTATTTGGATGATTGAATACGAAATTTCATGTGATCTTGTGGATGAGTATGTCCGCGTGAGTGATTCCACATGCCTTGCATCATTGTATAAGTTCTGCAAAGCTGTGGTAGCATTGTTTGGCCCAGAGTACTTGAGAGAACCAATTGCTGCAGTACAGCCTGGTTGTTGGCGCTCAATGAATCGAGTCTTCAGTGTTTGCAAGGCTTTCAAAAGGCAACTCCCCAGATGTCAACTTTGTGGTCAATGGCCACCAATACAACAAGGATGCTACCTAGCTGATGGTATATGTCGACTATTCTGAAGACAATCTTCAAGCCGGTGGAGAGAAGAGGGTTAGGTTTGCCCAACAACAAGGGAATCCTAAGAAGGATCTAGAGCGTGCTTTTGGTGTGCCCCAATCTTGATTGACTATTGTTCGGCACCCTGCTAGAACATGGAGCACTCAGAAGATGTGGGCGGTGATGATTGCCTGTGTTATCATGCACAACATGATCACAGAGGATGAGCGTGATGACAGCCGCTTTGACCAAGGGTGTGATTTTCAGGGTTAAAATGTTGAGCCTGAGCATGAAGCAGCAAACTTCACTAGGAATTTCATCAAGAAATGCATGATTGGACGACTCACACTCAGTTTTAAAATGATTTGATTAAGCATATGTGGACTTACGGAGGAAGCCAATACATGTATCAGTTCTTTTTCTTTCAATGTATTTGGTAGTACAATTTTAAATTCACTTGGTTGCAAACTATGAGATGTTTATTTATTGTGATTTAAAACTATGTGACATATTTAGTTATAAGCTGTGTTTGATATTTTTTTAATTCGGACTTATATGCATTGAATGTCTAAATTATAAAAACTAGATGATACCCAGCGCGTTGCTGCGGAAATATGAGTAAGCAATTCAGTGTGGATATATGGAAGAATTATCTATAGGAATACATGAGTATGGTCCCCAAAAAATACATGTTTTCAATTAAGATAATCTTGCGTTACTCCAAGCAAAAGAAAAAAGTAAACCATGCATTATACACTTGTACGTAACCAAACTCAGTTAGTTTCTTTATAAATTGTAGCGGTCCTTAATGTGCGAAGAAAGAATAAAATTAATTAAATTGCAATAAAAGGATTGTTGTAGATACGGATGGATGATTGATGAAAATAGTTGACTACATACAAATGTTAGTCTTCTGAAGTCAATTATCAAACGACCAAATCAGCAAATATAAGAGAACATCAGTCCATGCATGTAAAAAATTAGATAAGATGGTTTGATACACAAATCATGTTGAACCACCATTAAGGTTTAGAACGTCATAGGACCAAAACTAAAATACATCCCTGTTACAAATCCAATTTATGAGAAGTCAACACACAATATGTACTTTTACTAAAGGAGGATCACCCCCGTCCTTGCTACATTGTGATGGATAAACACAGTATGATAGTGGGCAATAATCTAAAGAAGAGAGGAGAGGAAAGCCTTAAAAACAGACATACCAGAAAGTTGAAGTGGAATGCACTATATATTAACCAAAAAAATAATGATGTCTGCATGCTCACAAATAAGAATTCAAAGAAATGTATATAAAAATGCCCCAGTTTCCGTCATACTAATCTGTGGGAATGGCATTATCATAAGTAAACCACATGCATGAGAGAGTAATCAAACCTACAGAACAGAATAATGTAAAGGTCGCCACAGCATACACCTTCACCTTACACCATAACTCATAGTACAAAAAAATGTTTTTACCTTGTGAAAAGGTTGTAAGGAATTAGTATTTCTTAGAACTATTTTCCTCAAAATCCTCAGCAGCAGCCTCAACATAGGACAATGCCAGAGTTGCGCCAGCACCATCTTCTTTGCATCCCCTTTCAATGCTCAAGGCAATTCAGTGAGAAAGTTCAGAAAATACTATGACTGTGAACTACCTTTTGTGGGTAAGAAGCATATTTGTGCTTCCTGAAAAGTGAATGACAGAGGTGCTTCCGAGAGAAGCATGAATGTGTTTCCCAGAAAATCAAAAACACAGTTGTGTGTGAAGCACAAATGTGCCGAAAAGTGAAAAAGCATAGTTGTGCTTCCCAAGAAAGTGAAAAGCATACTACCTTCGTCCTTAAGGCTGGCCATAGTGGGGTAACATAGCAAGTAACATAACATATCCCGAGACAAGTTTGCTTATGTGGCAGCTAGTTAATAAGGAGAGAGGTGTTTGGAGTAACATATTGTGTTACCATCACATATCGTTCCCACAAAAAATTTGAGTCTATAAGCTAATAAATGCAATAATATATGTTACTACTTCTATGATACTTTGCACTATAAGGATAGTAATATAAACTAGTGTCATATGCATGACACTAGTCTAAGTTACTCCCCACTATGACTAGCCTAACTTGTTGGAGGGTCAAACTATCTTAAAGTTTGAACGAGTTTGTGCAAAAATATGTCAATGATTGTGAAACCAAATAGGTATATGACGAAAATATATTTTATCATGAATCTAATGCTACTAATTTGATGGCATAAATACGGTCAAACATAAAAAAGTTTGACTTTCCAACAAAGTTGGAAGTACTCTCTTTCATGGACGGAGGGAATAGTTGTGCTACTGATTTCAGGATTTTGTACGATTACGTTTCTTTCGGTTTTATTTTTAAAAAAAATCGTCAGAACCTATGAACATGGGATCTAATTTCGAAGATCTCAACGCGATAAATGCAATGGTGAAATGGTTCATGATTTGGACCCACGGTTCAATAGATAAACATTTAAAAAAGAACCTACGAAAGAAGCATAAATATTCCTAGGTTGCACAAGAGTCGCACATACTGTACGCCACTTCTCACCACAAGATGAGGTGAAGAGTGACATTTGCAAGAGATGCCCTGTAATTAGTGATTTCAAAAAGAAATATATATTTCCTTGCAAAAAAACAATATTGAAGCAGGTCATCCATTCATTATCAAGTGGGCCTCGGGCCACCCGTAGCGTCAACATCGCCGGGTGTGTGGAGCTGACAGAGCCAGAAGAGCGATGCTAGACGTACATAGATTTTTACGTGTTTTTTACGGGAAGACATACGTGAGTCCGCAAAAAAAAACGGGAAGACATACGTGGAAGATTTAAGGTAATTAAGGCCAGAATTATAGACAAAAATGAACATACACTGCTTATCGTTCGTATATAACCTACTCCCTCCGTTCCTAAATACTTGTCTTTCTAGAGATTTCAACAAGTGACTACATACGGTACAAAATGAGTGAATCTACACTTTAAAATATGTCTATATACATCCGTATGTTGAGTCCATTTAAAATGCCTAGAAAGACAAGTATTTGGGAACGGAGGGAGTAATAATTAGTTGGAAGTTGAATATTCTTTGGTTCGCTATAAGGGCGAAGTGCGATATAAAACGGAAATGTTAACGCCCACACGTGTGGGCGTTTGCACATCGCACACACGCCTCCATCACCACTCATTTTGCCACGTATGAATAGATGACATCAGCAGAAATTTTTTTGGTTTTCGGCTTAAAAATGTTGTATCTCCTAAATAAAAAAGCAAACTAAAAATTCGTTTTCACCATTAAATCCATCTCGACGAGATCTTCAAAACTAGACCCCATGTTGATATGTTTCGACGAATTTTTTTTGCCAGAAGTTGCCACGATGTTTACACTGCAGTTGCCATAGGGCTTAAACTAAAGTTGCCATGTGGCAATTTTAGTTTGTAGATCATGGCAATTTTAGTATTTTGATGATGGCAACTCCAGTACTTTGACCATGAAAATTATTTTTTTGTATGAACCATGGCAATTTTACGTGCATGTATCATGGCAATTTTAGTTTATGGTTCATGGCAAGTCTAGTTTCTTAATTCCCCGTTTTATAAATGTCAAAATTTACTTTTAAATGTAGAAAAAAAATAGCTGAAACATATCATGGCAACTTCAGTGTAAACATCATGGCAATTCATATGCAATAGACATGGCAACTTTTATTCTAAAAAAAATTCATCAAAACATATCAACATGGGATCTAGTTTCGAAGATCTCATCGCGAGGGATTTAATGGTGATAACGGATTTTCAATCGGATTTTTCGTTTAAGAGATAAAACATTTTGAAAACTGAAAATCCAAAAAGATTCCTGCATGCATGCATGCGATGACGTGGCAATCTATTTACATTAGAGACGTGTGGTGCGTCTCCCTTCCTGCCACACGTGTGGCAGTTAGCGCGACCCATATAAAAAGAGGAACGCGGGCGGGACGACGTGAAGAACAGAGGAAGCTTCGCACACCTGTCGGGCCGAGGACTGAAAGATCATCTATTATTTCAATAAATAAAAGGCCATCTATTATTCTGCACGCACGTGATAAGCAAGCGCAGCATGCACAAGGGTTCAAAAGTCAAAGCGCGTGGTCTGTGCGAATAAACGTGCACAAAAACTATGCTCCCTTGCATGCATGGATTTACGGGCACCCTTTGGGCACTGGACATACCACTACTCATAAGAGTATATATATTCCATTTGCATGCTGCCTGGCCAACAGAAATGTAGATCGAACCTGCCAGACGCAACGGTGTGTGATCGTTTCGTCTCCTCCTCCACCGCCCCCACGTATCAGCTCGAGCGTCAGGCAAACTTTGCAGCCACGCACTCGCCAGCCGCTGGCCGACGATCAGCGTGAATGCTGTTGCCGGCAGGCGGCAGGGCAGCTTGCCGCACGCTTCACACACACGAACCAAGCAAGGAGGTAAACTATAGTACTAGCATACATGCTGCTTCTGTTCGCTCTGATGCGGTAATGCGTACTGCCCTAGTTCATAAAACGGAATTAGGCATCTTACTTTATCTTTCGTTCCAGTTAGACATAATTTTAGGTATCTATACCACTATATAGTGTAACTTAGAATATCAGCAGTTGGATTGAGCCAATCCAACGGCTGAGAGGTGGCAAATCCGAGTAGTATTGGCCATTGGATATTCTCAACACCACATCAAATTATGCCACGTGTACTAATCTAGAAGATTCCACGCGTGTGCTTATGCCCAAACCTAAAATAGAAAAATTTCCTCTGTTCTAGACTCTTCCGTACTTCAATTCTCCAAATTTTCTCTCTTAAAAGAATTGGCATTCATGTTTATTCTATCATTTATGTTGTACAATACGCACGTAATACACACACTTCTCAATTTTTTAGACTCTTCCATATTTCATTTCTCTCAAGTTTTTCCTTCCAAAAGAATTTACATTTATTTGTACTTTACATATTATTTTTTGGGTTCAAAGCTAATGCAACATCTTCCTAGAGTCCAATTTATTAACATATGGATTATTCAACTGCTCTTTTATATTTCACATGAGTTTTGTGTAGTATATACCACATAGTCATTAAGTATTATGTAGGTATAATTTTATTTCGAGTGGAATGAGCGATGTGACTTAAACCTAGATCTTAAATTTTATTTGCGTGATTCCAAATGTATATGTTTGCCTATTGTAATGTTGTATGCGGATATTTGGTCGCATTTCACTCTCATGTGCAAGGCACGTGTACCTTTGATAGTTTAAACAACAAAATAGATTGTTTTCTAGTACTTTTGATAGTTTCAACAATAAAATAGATTGTTTTCTGTTCCAAAATTATTCTTTCAACTTTGAATTCCGTCTTTTGTTTTCAGAAACACTGTAGATTAAAGATTTGATCTCTGGTGGGCTGGAATACCACTGTCTTATAAGCATCTAATATTCAGAGGTTGGTTCCCTTAAACCCCCTTGTCCAGTGCTGAAAATTCAGAATCCAACCAACCACAAGCCATAGAGCAGAATATCACCAATGACAATCCTAGTCAAGGTGGCGTGAAAAAACTTGATGAAAATATTATGCTTGTAACAGGAAAAATAACTTTGATGTTAGCTGAGAATGTTGTCTCTACCCGCCTCCCTTTATGTACAAATCCTGAAAGTAGTGGAATGCTACTGACCTTATATTTCCAAAAGCTGGAACATAAAATTATACTAGTAGTGTATTATTATTATTATTATTATTATTATTATTATTGTTGTTGTTGTTGTTGTTGTTGTTGTTGTTGTTGTTATCATTATTATTATTATTATTATTATTATTTTGTGGAGAAAAGTAGTGTATTACAAACGAGTCAATTGGAATATCCCATGCCTGTCGTTGGCTTGGTTCTAGGGCTGAGTGAAGTGTGTGTTTCTACGGAACCATAAATAACCGCATGTTTCCCTTCTAATTTGCTGTTTAAATTTTGCACCACAGGAATTTCCACGTGGTATAATTTGGACTTTCCCAAGAACCTCCTCCTAGTATTATCCTCAAAGAAAAGAAAAGAAAAGAAAAGGAGAAGGAAGCCGTGTGGATCAAGTCCAAGTTCACCACACATATATATGCTATGATAGGGACGACACTATGAACAGGGGGATTAAGTAGATGCGGATGGAATTATTACTGCATAGTCAACTGAATTCAAAGACCCATGTGCAAAACGTGAAAGAGGAACGCGCACTAGACAACGTGACAAAAGAAACGAAGTTTCCCGGCCTGGGCGTCGGCCGGGCCAGCGAAAACACTCACGCACGCACGCACGCGGTAAGCAGCGAGCTATATACTCCCATTCCACTTGCTTAATTTGTATGGTTAGCCATGCTCGAACTACAAGTGGGGAAATGCTAACTGATCTTTATTTCCAGCTGGAGCATGGTAATAAAATAGGGGTCTCGACTCGACGTACGCCAATGTTGAATAGTACTACTACGTAGTACTTCATCCATTTCAAAATAGATGACCCAACTTTATACAAAAGTTTAGTACAAAGTTGAGTCATCTATTTTGAAACGGAGGAAGTACTATTAGGCACGCATGGAACGTTGCACACTCATCACAGTTCACACGTGAAACTTGACTAGTACAGTAGCATTACTTAGGGCATGTACAATGGTTCTATCTTAGCAATGCCACGTAGGATAAATGATGATGTGGAGGAGAGAGAATTCATAAGAAAAGGCTTGTCTTTTCTTATTTAAGAGAAGACAAGAGATGATCTCTTAGCACAATATGTCTCACCACGTTTTTAGGAATAGCTAGTTATGAAAGATAAGACTAAAAGATGACCCATTGTAGACATGTTTTTTTGTCATTTCTTAATTACATGCAAGACTTAAGATAAGGCTATCTTATCAACCATTGTACATGCCCTTACTCACCGAGGCCCGACCCGAGGAAAGCGGATCGAGTCCGCGCGAGACAACATGTGACGAATATACAGGAGGAAGGTTCGTCGCACGGACGGCGGCCCGTCGGGTCTACGAAAACACGCACGCGCGCGATTAAGCAAAACACCGCATACGGGTTCTGTGTGGCCGAGGTGGCGTGGTTGGTGGTGGCTTGGTGACTTGGAAGTGTATAGGGTTGGTGGAGCGCGAGATTGGTGACTTGGAAGTTTTGTAAAACATCCGTAAACGACTGTACGCCTAGGATTATTGCTCTCATCACCTTCATGTTCCTCCACTTTGCTGCCGACATGATGCATTTCAAGGCGCAATTCGTTAGGCAGGAGCTCCCATGCATGGAGCGATAGATCCTAGCACGTCCTCGGGCCTGTTTTTTATTTCTGCTGGCCCGGGCCGTACGTGGAGTTATATATACACACATGCAGCCAGCCGGCCATGCCATATTCACCAGACTACAACGAACAACCCTACCTAAGCTCTCTCTCTCTCTCTCTCTCTCTCTCTCTCTCTCTCCCGACGTACGCCGGGCCACGTGCCCCCTTCCTCCTCACCGCCGGTCGGCCAGACGGCCACAGATCGTTTAGACCACGGCGTGCAATCAGTGCAGTGGAGCGAGGAACCTGGATGATGGCGCCGGCGAACCACGGCAACGCAGCGAGGCGCAAGTCCTCCGTGTGGGACGACTTCCACCGCGTCAGCGTCTCGGGCGCCGCCGGAGCGTGCGCCATGGCGACGTGCAACAGGTGCGGCAGCACTCTCCAGGCCAGCACAAAGAAGCACGGGACCTCGCACCTGCGGCGCCACGCCAACAGCAGCTGCTGCGCGAAGCGGGCCGCCGAACGAAACACCAAGTGGGCGGATGAACTCCTGGTCGAGCCTGAGTTGGACTTCGCCGGCCGCCTCATCATCGAAGGAGTGGACGGGGAAGTGGATACGGCGGCCGCCGCAGATGATGGACGTCTTTCCCCCAACGTCATTCCAGGTATGTACGCTGTCTCAACGCTTGCACAGATCAGCAAGTTTAATTTGCCTTCATTAATTGGTCCATGCGTATATATATTCAATTCACTCGCCTGATCGAACCGTTCATGTGTTCCCAGATGCACTGCCCCAGGCACCGGCTTCGTCGTCCACGCGCTTCTTCCAGAAGAAAAGAGAGAGGCAAGTCTTTAATTTCTACAGTGCTAGTACTACTATAACAGTGATTCCCCACAGGAAAAAGACATTAATTTCCCGCAAAAAAAGACATTAGTACTAACTAATGGATCACTTGATAATTAACAGACAGACAGACATTTGACCATTTCCAACTGTAAACGCGCAGGTCTGCCAAGTTGGCTTCGCACGAAGGAGAGACGACAGGCGACGACGACCATTCTTCTCGTGCAAAGGACTGGATGCCGACCGTCGTCGACGACAATTTCCTGCTTGGCATGGATTTTACTTTGGAAGATTGGGAGTGATCCTACACAACTGTATATATCGGTTCACCTAGAATATTAGCGTTACTTTGTTCAATCAGTTTACCTTAATTTGGTTCATTCTTCACTCCGCACACGTAGATCTGTAGGGTGCACCAGCTAGAAGAACGGTGTAGGGTAATTTCATGTGTAAAACGATACCAACATTTGGACCATAAATAATCACCCTCTTTTGTTTCCAAGGGTGCAAAGTTAACCTCGCCTGTATTTGAGCATGTAGCGTGCATTTTTCATTGTGCAAACTCTTTTATCCTAATTCTTTCTCCCTGCTAATATTCTTTGCAACTTGCATCTCCGTCGACTGAACGATCAACTACAAATAGGGAAATACTCAACTAATTAATACTCCGCATAGGAGCCAGTCGGAATATCCCACGTCTCTGCTGGCCGGCCGGCCTCTGGTCTCCTGGCTTAATAAAGTGTTTTCTTTCCTTTGAATTTCCTGTTGAAAATTTGGCACCTCCAGAATTCCTACGAGGTGGACATAATATGGACTTACGTAAGAACCTTTTCCTACTGCAATTTCTAAAAGAAAATGAAAAGAGAAGACAAGAGAAGAGAAGAAAATAGTAGGCCAGTACTTCAAGTCTAGTACGTGTTCTTTGATAGGGACGCGCCATACTGAATAATTTGGCTGTCGCAAGGAATATTGCACGGTCAAGTGAACTCAAAAACCCGTAAGACTAGTCATAACTAGATAGGGAGCGCGCCTTGGCGCGAGGGTGCCGGTCCCAACATTTGGGTCAAGCAGTTGGAAGCAATGCCATCCAAACATAGATAGTGGTAGGGCCTTTGTCTTCGTTATTAATCAAAGAACATGTACTGTGCTTTTAGATGATCATCAATGAGAACTCCTATTTCCTCTTTCCATGTTCCAAGGAGAAGCTAATGCAGCTTGTAGTGACGGATACTTGAAAGCAAAGGATATGTAGCATCCTCAGGCTTCATTTTCCTAAGGATACTGTGAAACCTCTAAAAAATTATTACAATGGGCTAATAAACCTAGGAAAGCTATACAACAGAAATGATGAAGTGGTGTGTTCTTAACGAAAATAGGAACATATTTTTAGAGAACAAATATATATCAATCTATTTAATACATGTAAGAGCAACTCCTTGTGCACACAATGAGGGCGATTAAGGAATGCATTCCAGTCACTTTCAATATAAGGAAACGGAAAGTAGCAGTTCTGATAATTGACAGCAACAGGTAACCATAAGTTAGCTCATCACAAATGAAAGAAATGATTGGAGCTCCAAGGACCAATATGTAGCTTTGTTGTCCCAGTTATAAAATATTAATATCCGCTTCACGGGTACATGAAAAATTTCTCTTATAGTGTGAAATAAACCTCAACACAATTAGTATGCTATGGATCCCTTTATGGATATACTAATAAAACTCTAAAAAGGATACATCACCTCATATAATCCTGACTTACTTGCAAACAATCTGTACTTATCTATTTATGGTCTTCATAATACAGTCAAGCTCTTGCTTTCCTGAATCAGAAACAACAGTCACAACAGTCGGGTAGGACCACCACATGCACCAAAAAAAGGTTAAACACACGCACAAAGGAATAAAGAAGGCACAGGAGCTAAACCCCTTAACTTGTAAACTGAAAATCTATATGTTCTCAACTGATGGTTGAGACAATCAACCACCAGTCCTTTTTGTTTATCCAACAAATGTAAGATACGACAGATTTGCAGGTAAGCACAAGGAGACCATATTATTCAACAACTTGTTGATTCAAATGCAATAGCACTGTCCTTGTTGGCACACTTAAAAATTACAGAGATCTTTATCAAGGATATACATGTGCATTTCATCTCCATTACAGTTTGAACATATAAAAAGAAGAAACAATGAATATCTGTAAGAAAGGACAACAAAATTAAGTGTTAAAAGAATGGAGTGGAAAAATAAAGAGAAGATGAGCTCACCAGCGGCTCCTAACAACTACGACACACGTTGCCATACTAACAAACACTGGCTAGTATACCTTAGGGGTGTGCATATGTTACAACCTGCTACTTAAACAATCTGAACTTGAACCTAACTTCTATTGAATGATTCAAAATGTGGTGCTGCATATACAATACCTAATAGATACTGCTTTAACTAAAAACTAAACCTACAGCTCTCTGATGTCAGAGTAGCATGATTCAATTTGTAAATAAGAATGCGTGTGTCGCACTATTACATACAGGAAACACATGCATTCTCATTTACTATGAATATACTTGGAAGGAATAGTGTGGCCTTTCCAGAAGGAAAATACATCTCAAATACACTTCAGAACCACAGGTATTGGCATAGACACTAAACATACGTATCAAGTCCACTACAAAGCATAAGATGAAGAGGAGCAGGATAAACTTCTATATTACAGAAATGAGTGCAAACTGCAGGCATTTATTCAATATAAAACCAAGGATACGCTGGACTTGAGGCCACAAAGCAAGACCTGAAATAAACATGAAACAAAGACATAAGAAACCATAGCAAATCTCGACACGGGTACAACTTGCAAGACTCTGGGCATGAAGGAAAAACTGGCTAGTCACATGAGAGGAAATTAAACTACATTTTTCTACCCCAACTCCTATTTGTGATCACCTCAAATGCCAAATACACTACAGCCAAGAAAGAAAACATTATCCAGCTAGAGAATATAAACACATGGCGGCTACGGCGATGGTTCGTCCTGCTACTGCCGGTGACCGTGGACGGAGTGCGTGTTTCTCACCGTCTCTAGCGGTGTCGTGCCCAGGAGGTCGTCATAGATCACCCCCCTGCGTGCATCGAGAGGGTGCGCCTGGATCTGCCGGTCAGCAGCGGTGCCGATGAGCTCACCTTGACCCGCCACTCCCCCTGTGCGCACTCCCCCTGTAGCAACATGAGTGGCGGCAACTGCATCCAACTTGTCTATTTTGTCAAAATAAGAAAGCAGAAGGTCATCTGTAAGGAGAGAACACCATATCGCCAAAAATCAAATGCTTAAGCTTGAAAAGGCATGCTTACATCCACTACTTAGAACTGATCCTACCAAGAAGAAACATTTAAAGAAAGTACAGCAAGCACTGACAAAAACATAGGAGCAGCTATTTCAAATAAATTTGAGTGCTAAAAACTCCATTAAAGAAGTGAAAATCTAGTTAGATATATTAATATCTTAGTACAAGTATAGATAATTTGATATCTGATATAAAAGATGCTTTAGTTAACTATGCTCGAAGGACCAAGACTCTAGTCAGATGATTCTAAGATAATATCAAGATGCATTAGAAATAACTCGCATAATATATACCATACAGAAAAAATATACACCTACAACAAAACCTTTTTAATTGGCTGAAAATAAAATAAAATAAAGAGGAGTAATCAGTATCTGTCAGAAATATCAATCAACAAAAAGTGTTGCTCTAGATTTTGATGTGTTAGGCAAAAGAGAAAATAAACAACTGCCAGCTTAATATTGGTTGGGAAGTAAAATCAATGATGTAATCCTGCTAGACTAATAGGAAAATGAATAAGCGTCTACCATATCCAAGTAGGAGCTAGAACCCAAATACTTGAACCTTCATAATATAATACAGTAATAAAAACAGAAGTTTCAGAGTATCAGCACTATATACAAAATATTCTCATTGCTAAAATAAGGATAAGCTGTGTAAGTTCATCCTTATTTAACTCCTCTTTATGTAGGTAGCATATTTTAAACTCTATAGTTGGAAGTTTGTTCAAACTGCAGGATCCAAAAAAATGGAGTGGTGACGTACAGAATTGGGGAAAGCTTCGGAACAAACTAAAGAAAACGAAAGGAAATGTCCGCTCAGTGGCTCGGATTTACCAAGCAACTTAATCACATCAGTCGAAAAATTGTTTATGGATACAAAACGGGACACGCTACATCGGTCACTGAAAGAACATGCCATGCCCCCATGTTTAGTTTTGGTAATTGATGACAATCTCTATGGACTAATGGTTGCCTCGAGTTATATTTGAAGGTTTTGTCCATAGGCTTTTCTTGAAGTCCATGTGTTGATTTCAAGGAGTTTATGAGTTGACCAAGGTGCTATTAAGGAATTATCCAAATATTGGTCATGTGAGTGTTGAGCTTATTGCAAGCATGTCTTGAAGAAGAAGATTGTGTGATCATTCATGTTTACCTTCAAGACATCATCCAAATGAAGAGAGTTGGAAAGATTCAAGGTTGATCAAGACTAAGTCAAGAGTGAATCAAGTTGATCAACTCACAAAGCGTAGAAGATGTACCGAGAGGGATCAAATGATCCAATGATATGGTGAGCATTGTCCATTGCACTTTGTGTACTAACCCATGGTCTATGTGAGAGTTCTATGTGGGGTTAGGTACGTGTCCATGGGCTTGCGTCAAGAGGAAGATATCATACAACCCATGGAAAGGATGACATCAAGTGGTGATCGTCATCATGATTGCCGTGTGCAAGTTCAAGTGGAGCATCACGAAGAGATCAAGTGCTTGAATCTTGCCATCCTTTATGGTGTCAATGGTCTTGTGAAGATGTGCGAAGAGAGGCTCACCCATAGTGGACTATGGGGGAGCAATCATCTAGTCTTCATCGAGCCAACACACTCAAGAAAGGTGGTCCAACTTGAGGGAGTCAAGATCGTCATCATCTAGCTCAAGTGGACCATGTGCAAGGCAAAGGTTTGCCCTTGATAGGTTTTCTCTTTTACCGGTCTCGTGGTGGTAGTTGGGAGACCGGGTTATAGGATTGTTTGTCGTACTATCAAGGGGGGCTCTCAAGTTGGTAGCTTGTTCGTATCGTTTGTAGAGATCTCAAACCATTGCATACTTGCATCATGTTTCTTGGTTCTTGTTTGGTTCTCTTTGTGAGTCTTAGAGCTTATGGTCATCTTGATGACAAGCTTGAGTTCATCGAAAACGGAGTTCGCATGCGTCTTCTATGATGTTTTCGGTGTTGGAGGTTTTGCCGGTATTTTCTGAGGAAGGGTTCTCACCTTTTTCTTATGGGCCTTTTCTAATTTGCTTCTTATTGATATTTCTTTCAAGATTGTGTTAGCCCTTGTTGCTAGATTTCCAACAAACTTGGTTTCATCGAAATCGGAGCTCGTATGCGAAAGTTGTGGCTGTTTTGATATTGCCTGTTTTACATAGAGAGGTTGTACCGCCCCATAGAGAGGTTGTACCGGTTCACCGGTACAACCGGTGTTTGGAGCGGTTATACCGCTCCAGAATTGGTCCGGAGGTTGTACCGGCCATGTACCGCTCTACCACCGGACTAGCTTCTGTTGTGGTGCGGTTGTTGGGCGGTTGTGGGCCGGTTGTTCCGCTTATTGCCTGTTACCGGTTGTACCGGTGCTCATAGCAGTTGTACCGCTCCTATGTCTTTCTGCACATAACGGGAAGATTCGTGGGGACCTATTTAAGGGGGTCTTCTTCCCCAATGGTTCCCCATCTCTTGAGCTCGTTTTTGCCCCCATTGTTGACCTTTTTTGAGCTTGCTAACTCTCAATCCCTCCATGGATTCTTGCTAGTTTTTGAGGGAAAAGAGAGAGGAGATCTAGATCCACACTTCCACCAATCACTTTCTCCTCTATGTGAGGGGAACCCCTTGGATCTAGATCTTGGAGTTCTTTGTGTTCTCCTTCTTGTTCTTCCTCTCACTTTCCTCCCTAGCATTAGTTGCTTTGGTGGGATTTGAAAGAGAAGGACTTGGGCACTCCCTGTGCCCTTGCCATTGCATTTGTGCATTGGTTTGAGTTCTCCACGGTGATACGTGGAAGTTTCAAGTTGAGAAGCTTATTACTCTTGGGTGCTTTGTACCCTTGAGCTTGTTCCTCTTGGGTGCTTGGGCGTCCTAGACGGTTGGTGGTGTTCGGAGCTCAATCATTATGGTGTAAAGCTCCGGGCAAGCGTCGGGGTCTCCAATTAGGTTGTGGAGATCGCCCCGAGCAATTTGACGGGTACCGGTGACTGCCCCCAAGGGTTGCCAAAGTGTACGGGTTCGGTGACCGCCCCCAAGGGTCGCCATTTGTACGAGTTCGGTGACCGCCCTCAAGGGTCCCTTAGTGGAATCACGGCATCTTGCATTGTGCGAGGGCGTGAGGAGATTACGGTGGCCCTAGTGGCTTCTTGGGGAGCATTGTGCCTCCACACCGCTCCAAACGGAGATTAGCATCCGCAAGGGTGTGAACTTCGGGATACATCGTCGTCTCCGAGCGCCTCGGTTATCTCTGACCCGAGCCCTTTACTTATGCACTTTACTTTGTGATAGCCATATTGTTCTTTGTCATATATCTTGCTATCACATAGTTGCTTATCTTGCTTAGCTTAAGTTGTTGGTGCACATAGGTGAGCCTAGTTGTTGTAGGTTTTGTGCTTGACAAATTAACCGTTAGGTTTATTCCGCATTTGTTCAAGCCTCTACCGTAATTATTTTAAAATGCCTATTCACCCCCCCCCCCCTCTAGGCGACATCCACGATCTTTCAATTGGTATCAGAGTGTCGTCTCTCCTTTTAGGGCTTAACCGCCTAGAGAGTAAGGATGTCTACTAGGGATTTAGGATTCTCTGACACTCTTAGTTTCGATGGAACAATTGATGTTTGGGTAATTCGCATGCTTAATCACTTTAGGGTCATAGACCCAAATTTAGAGCGAATTGTAGATATGGGTTTTTCTCCTCCAAAGGATCCCCAAAGATTATCTTTAGAGGATGAGAAAAACTCTTATCTCAATGCTCAAGCTTCTAATGTGCTTTTCGATGCTTTGAGCAATGTAGTTATATTTCAACTCATGCCGTTCCGGGATGCTCATGAGTTGTGGACAAAGCTTCAAGATAAATATGGTCTGTCCAAGTTTTGTAAGGATGATTGTTCTCCCTCCACCTCCGGTCGCGTTGTATTATCAACTTCTTCTACTTCACCTACATGTGGTTTGCCACAAGGTAATGACATGGTGAGTAGTGGTATTCATTGCAATGATGATAATGGGCTTATTGTTGATAATCCTTCATCACTTTCTTATTGCAATGCTTCATCTTTGGACTTTAACACTTCTAGCACTCCAAATGTTTCACATGATTGTGTTGATAGTCCTTGCATATCATGTAGAAATTGCTTGACTAAATCTTATGATGATATGCTTGCTATGTCTTGTTGCCATGATAAAAATGCATCTATTTTCTCGAATTGTTGTGCTAACAATGTAGAGGAAACCGAAGACTCCATGGAACAAGATGTGGTGTTTAATGGTGCCTCAAGGGATCCTACATCATCATCTATTGCTTTTTGCCTTATGGCTAAGGCGTCAAATGTATCTCCTACTTTGTACCCCAATATGTCTCTTGATGATGATGTTGATGCTAATGATGATGAGGATAATGATGAAGAGAATGATAATGTTGCCTCCTTAAAAACTAAGGGGGAAATGATTTTTTAAGCTCTTCATAAAAATAAAATTGCTCGTTCCAACTTCATGGAAATAATGTCCATTGCCATTGATGGCAAGAAATACATTGAGGAGTTGGAATCTCATCTAGAGGAGTATGAGGCCACCATTGAGAAAATGGAAGCTCATGGGCGTGATTACGCAAATGAGATCGCAGAGCTATCTCAAGCTCTTGAACATGAACAAACCACCTCCGAATCTCTTGAGGAGACTTTTGCTCTTGAATTATCTAGAGTGAGGGAATCTCATGATAGAGCTCTTGAGGTGGCCAATGATTTCAAAACTAAAAATGCTAAGCTTGAAGTTTCTCATGCTAGACTCCTTGAGGATTTTGAGCACCTCGAAAATGGCTCAAGGGTCATCAAGGGTGAGCTCATCAAACTCACCGAGTCTCATGCCCAACTTGAAGCTTCTTATTTAAAAGTGCTTGCCAAGTTGTCCTCTCCTATTGTTGTAAATGATGATGCTTGTTCTACTAACTCTATTACTTGTGAAGCATCCATTTTGAAGGAGAATGTTGAGTTACGGGCTCAACTTGAGGTGCTATCTAGCAATTATGGGAAATTGGAAGAAAGCCATGAAAAGCTCTCAAACTCTCATGATGATCTTATAGTATCCCATACTGTGCTAAAGGTAGCTCATGAGGCCATGATTGCTAAGGTAACATCTAGTGAGCCTCATGTGGATACTAGCACTACTTCTAGTCAAAATACTATATTGCCATGTGCTAGTCCTTGTAATTCATCTACTCACAATGTTGGTACATCTTGTGATGAATTGCTTTCCTTGCCTTGTAGCTCTAATGATGAAGCTTATACTTCCTCTAGTACTTGTGTTGAGACTAACCATGTAGATGAAATCAAAGAGCTCAAGGCCCAAGTCACTTCTTTGAAGAAAGACTTGGAAAAGAGTCATCAAGGGAAATCCACACTCAACAATATCTTGAGTGTGCAAAAATCCCCCGATGACAAAGGTGGACTTGGATTCAACTCCAATAAGAAGAAGAAGTCCAAGATGAACAAAAGGAAGGGCCAAGAACAAGTCAAGAATTCGGCCAAGATTGTTTGCTTCAAGTGCAAAGTAGAAGGGCATCATGTTAGATCTTGCCCATTGAAGAAGAAGGCCATTAGTGTCAAGCAACAAGGGAAGAGGGCACAAGTTCAATCTCATGCTCAACCTCAAGTTGAAGAAAGGCCTCTTCCCAAGAAGACTCAAGTTAATGCTTCTCTTGTTGAGAAATCAAGTGAGAAGAAAGTGAAGAGTAGACGTTGCTACTTATGTCGTGAGAAAGGCCACGTCGCTTCTTCATGCACTAGTGGTAACTTATCCAACCCAATTATTATTGATGATATCTATTCTCTTGGGAAGGATAAGGTTGGCAATGTGTTTGCCAAGTTTGTTGGTACTCAAAGTGGTGTCAAGAAAAGAACCATTTGGGTAGCCAAGCATATTGTGACTAACCTCTTAGGACCCAACTTGGTTGGGGACCAACAAGCTCAAACTTGATCAATAGGTTTTGTTGGAGGTCATTGGAGACTTGGCTACATTATGAAGAATTAAGGGGACTTCATCATTCTTGTTGTCTCAAGCCAAGTCAATTGGGTTGTCAAGTTTCTATCTTATATCCAATGTGCCTCCTTGCGGTAACTTGTTCTTAAATTGTTTACATTGAAAGTTACTTGCCCCTATGCATGTTTTGGTTTTGTTCCTTGCATGTGTTTGTATATGTTGTGCTTCCAACTTGCTTATCTTGAGCAATCAAGTATGTGTGTGTTGGTTTGCACATCATGTACGTGTGCGTCATGCGTTGAGCCTTTTTGCTTATTGTTTGTATCCTAGTTGGCTCATGTGAGAGATTAACGGAACATCCCATTTTGGGGGAGTGATGTGCTTTGTGCACCTCACAATTCTATAAATGTGTGTACATGAGGAATACCATCTAGTATTGATATTACAAGATTATCTAGTCGCTAGGTGGTACATCTCTCATGAGAAATTCAAATTCTAAAAATTCCATTGATTATCTCGTGTTGGATCCTCTTATTGCCTCTTGTTAAGTTCTTATTGGTATCACATTATGGGGGAGTAATATGCTATGTGCATATTACAAGCCTAGAAAATGTGTACATTTGAGATATTGTCTCCTAGAATTGATATTGTAAATTATATTGTTCCTAGGTGACATGTTAGCTCTACAAGTGGCAATTTGCTTGTGTTTGTTGTAAAGATGATGTTGGATATCCTTGTTATCTATCACCGGGAATTATTTCCAAATACTTCTTGTCTTTTGACAATTGGTAGTCACTTATGTGTGGTAGAATTTATTGATCATCTTTACATTGGCTTTTGTTTTTATTTGCCTTTTCTCTTGCCAAGAATTGTGTCAACTCCCGTTGTCTTCCATACCACTTGTGGATTGTGTTAATTTCTTGTTCTTGTCTAGTGTTTTCTAGATATAGTGAAAGTGGTGATCCCACCTTGTGCATTTTGTATTCAAAAGCAAATTCTCTATAGTGCACAACTCGTGGGGGAGCTATCCTATTTTCTTTAGAACACTCTTCTTGTGATCCTTATCAAGTGTGTGTGGGTGGAAGGCAAGCCGTTTTCTTTTGGTACCTTGTGCCATCATGAAACTTTGTTGAGAGCTTGGTTTATTTGGAACCATCCTCTCTTTGGGAGTTTGACATCTTTCTTTTTGAGTGTATCAATGGATATTTCATTCCTTGATGTATCTTTTATGGACATCCTCCAAGTGATGATTTATTCATTTGGTATCTTTTCTTCGCTTGGTATTTCTTTGTCTTTTGGTCTCGGTTCTTGAAAGTCTTGAGCATGCATATTTACTTCTTGTAGTTTCTTTGGCATGTTTTCTTTCTTTGACCCAATATATAGGGGGAACTCCACCAAGTCTCAAATTGCATGAGATGTGCATGAAATTCATTTTCATATCTATATGCACATATTTATGTGGAGTTTTGTCCTATATGTTGTTGGTTCTCTAACTCTTTGGTCCCAATGAATTTGGGTACCATTTTGTTTGTGTTGTTGTTCTAGGAACAAGTGGAGATGCATTGGATGCTCGGCTCACTCACAAGGAAGGTGTTGTCACCATGTGCTTATTGGAGTCAAGCTAGGATGATCAATGAACTACTTTGTACCTTCAATTGGTATCTAGTACATCCTTCCAATGTTATCTCGGTAACAAGTATCTTCATATACTTCATGCACACATTTCTTGCATCAACCTTGTGTAGGTTGTATCATGGCATGTTATCCATTCTTTCTTGTGATACTTGTTTCCTTTCTCAAAGCATCCCAACAATGATGTCTTGTTGCTAGTTGTGATGTCTTTGATGTTCATGTGGCTGGTATTCATTTATATACAATAAGACCATATTTAGCAATGTGCTATGCTCTCAAGCAAATATCTTATTGGTATATGTATGACTTCCTTTTGGATATGTTGTTCCTTCGTGTTGTAACTATTTCGGGTGTACATCCTTCTTTATAGATATATATATCATCATGATTTCGTCTACCTAGAATCTTATACACTTGAGAGAAGTTGCATATCTAGATGATATCCTTTCCTTCACGTCCACCTTGTCTTTCTTATGTTATTTCTTTGGTGGCTCCATGAAAGCTTTTTCCTTGAGTGCGTGTCTTCTCTCGTTGCATCTTGATGCGCTCTTGTGTGGTGAAGATTATTTTCCTCATGCTTATCTTTACGAGTTTCTTTTTGCCATCTTAATTGGCATCCCTCGTCTTGATGTGCCTTTCATCTTCTATCTTCACCGCGGGTTGTCACAAGCATAGGTTCTCTATATGCTTATTAGTAAGCTTGTGAACCCATTCGCTAGTTGTGTGTGGGAATGATAGGCCTTGCACCGTGTGCCTCATTCTTTGAAGACTATTGATGCTTAATGCTCTTCTGTACATTAGTCTTCTCAAGTGCATTGCCTTGACTCACACACATCTTTTTGGTTGAGCCCACTCTTAAGTTACCTCTCTTACTTGTTGCTCAACCATGTGTTTGTTGCAAGTACTAGTCTTAGTTTCCTATATGCTCACTTGCACTTGTTGTAAGTTTCTGTTGATTTTGGGGGAGCTATGATCCTATTTTGTGCACTTTGTATCAAAATACAAAAATTCTTGATGTGCACAAATCATGGGGAGCTTCTCTAGTTTCTTTAGAACACTGCTCCACTCTTATCATAATATCCTTTATTCATGTGGCTCGTAGGATCATTGGCCTAGTTGGTTCAATTGGTATCTTTTGATAGCTTGATTCAATTAGTATCTTTTGGTTGCTTGATTGCTTGTTTCTCTCTTTGATTATGTCTTTGTGGCATATCTTCTTTTTGCAATCTTTGGGCCTCAATATAGTTTGTCTTCCTCCAAGTATTTACCGTTGGATATGTGTATTGTGTTCCACTCTCTTGTTGATAAATACACAATTTATGGAGGAACACATTTTATATTGGCCTTCTAAGCTTTTAGCCCATTTTGGCAATCGATGCCAATGGGGGAGAAGTTTCAGAGAGTTTTGTGGATAAGTTTAGAGAGTTGTCTCCTCTTGCTTTGGTTTTGTTCCTTAGCATTTGCATCTCATTCGCATGCACTATTGGTTGTTGCATTGCATGGTGATGAATAATTCCTTATATAAACTCTCTTGAAAGTGATTGTCATCAGTTACCCAAATGGGGGAGATTGAAAGAGCATGCGATGCCCCCATGTTTGGTTTTGGTAATTGATGACAATCTCTATGGACTAAGGGTTGCCTTGAGTTATATTTGAAGGTTTTGTCCATAGGCTTTTCTTGAAGTCCATGTGTTGGTTTCAAGGAGTTTATGAGTTGACCAAGGTGCTATTAAGGAATTATCCAAATATTGGTCATGTGAGTGTTGAGCTTATTGCAAGCATGTCTTGAAGAAGAAGATTGTGTGATCATTCATATTTACCTTCAAGACATCATCCAAATGAAGAGAGTTGGAAAGATTCAAGGTTGATCAAGACTAAGTCAAGAGTGAATCAAGTTGATCAACTCACAAAGCGTAGAAGATGTACCGAGAGGGATCAAGTGATCCAATGATATGGTGAGCATTGTCCATTGCACTTTGTGTACTAACCCATGGTCTATGTGAGAGTTCTATGTGGGGTTAGGTACGTGTCCATGGGCTTGCGTCAAGAGGAAGATATCATACAACCCATGGAAAGGATGACATCAAGTGGTGATCGTCATCATGATTGCCGTGTGCAAGTTCAAGTGGAGCATCACGAAGAGATCAAGTGCTTGAATCTTGCCATCCTTTGTGGTGTCAATGGTCTTGTGAAGATGTGCGAAGAGAGGCTCACCCATAGTGGACTATGGGGGAGCAATCATCTAGTCTTCATCGAGCCAACGCAATCAAGAAAGGTGGTCCAACTTGAGGGAGTCAAGATCGTCATCATCTAGCTCAAGTGGACCATGTGCAAGGCAAAGGTTTTCCCTTGATAGGTTTTCTCTTTTACCGGTCTCGTGGTGGTAGTTGGGAGACCGGGTTATAGTATTGTTTGTCGTACTATCAAGGGGGGCTCTCAAGTTGGTAGCTTGTTCGTATCGTTTGTAGAGATCTCAAACCATTGCATACTTGCATCATGTTTCTTGGTTCTTGTTTGGTTCTCTTTGTGAGTCTTAGAGCTTATGGTCATCTTGATGACAAGCTTGAGTTCATCGAAACGCATGCGTCTTCTATGATGTTTTCGGTGTTGGAGGTTTTGCCGGTATTTTCTGAGGAAGGGTTCTCACCTTTTTCTTATGGACCTTTTCTAATTTGCTTCTTATTGATATTTCTTTCAAGATTGTGTTAGCCCTTGTTGCTAGCTTTCCAACAAACTTGGTTTCATCGAATTCGGAGCTCGTATGCGAAAGTTGTGGCTGTTTTGATATTGCCTGTTTTACATAGAGAGGTTGTACCGCCCCATAGAGAGGTTGTACCGGTTCACCGGTACAACCGGTGTTTCGAGCGGTTGTACCGCTCCAGAATTGGTCCGGAGGTTGTACCGGCCATGTACCGCTCTACCACCGGACTAGCTTCTGTTGTGGTGCGGTTGTTGGGCAGTTGTGGACCGGTTGTTCCGCTTATTGCCTGTTACCGGTTGTACCGGTGCTCATAGCAGTTGTACCGCTCCTATGTCTTTCTGCACATAACGGGCAGATTCGTGGGGACCTATTTAAGGGGGTCTTCTTCCCCAATGGTTCCCCATCTCTTGAGCTCGTTTTTGCCCCCATTGTTGACCTTCTTTGAGCTTGCTAACTCTCAATCCCTCCATGGATTCTTGCTAGTTTTTGAGGGAAAAGAGAGAGGAGATCTAGATCCACACTTCCACCAATCACTTTCTCCTCTATGTGAGGGGAACCCCTTGGATCTAGATCTTGGAGTTCTTTGTGTTCTCCTTCTTGTTCTTCCTCTCACTTTCCTCCCTAGCCTTAGTTGCTTTGGTGGGATTTGAGAGAGAAGGACTTGGGCACTCAGTGTGCCCTTGCCATTGTATTTGTGCATCGGTTTGAGTTCTCCACGGTGATATGTGGAAGTTTCAAGTTGAGAAGCTTATTACTCTTGGGTGCTTCGTACCCTTGAGCTTGTTCCTCTTGGGTGCTTGGGCGTCCTAGACGGTTGGTGGTGTTCGGAGCTCAATCATTGTGGTGTAAAGCTCCGGGCAAGTGTCGGGGTCTCCAATTAGGTTGTGGAGATCGCCCCGAGCAATTTGACGGGTACCGGTGACCGCCCCCAAGGGTTGCCAAAGTGTACGGGTTCGGTGACCGCCCCCAAGGGTCGCCATTTGTACAGGTTCGGTGACCGCCCTCAAGGGTCCCTTAGTGGAATCACGGCATCTTGCATTGTGCGAGGGCGTGAGGAGATTACGGTGGCCCTAGTGGCTTCTTGGGGAGCATTGTGCCTCCACACCGCTCCAAACGGAGATTAGCATCCGCAAGGGTGTGAACTTCGGGATACATCGTCGTCTCCGAGCGCCTCGGTTATCTTTGACCCGAGCCCTTTACTTATGCACTTTACTTTGTGATAGCCATATTGTTCTTTGTCATAGGTGAGCCTAGTTGTTGTAGGTTTTGGGCTTGACAAATTAACCGTTAGGTTTATTCCGCATTTGTTCAAGCCTCTACCGTACTTATTTTAAAACGCCTATTCACCCCCCCCCCTCTAGGCGACATCGACGATCTTTCAGTCACTCTTTACATGAACAATCCAGCATTATCTCAAGAAAAATCTCAAAAAAATCCTGTAGTATTAATTTCTGTAGCTTGAACAAATAGCTGCAACTGGTAGCTTGCAAAAAAATAGAAGTAATAGTATCACAATGAATTAAAACAAGTCATTCAACCGATAACTTGCTGGGAGTGAGTCTTTCTAGTATAACAAAGTGCAACTTACTCTTAACTAGATTAAATCAAAGAACAACAACAAACAATAAAGGTACGAGAGAGAAGAAAGATTTACTTTAAACGGCTATAAACACTGGAGCATAAATAAGCAACACCTTTAAATAAAAAGAAAAAGGATTTAGTGTTCATTGCATAGTGGGCTCAGATTCGCTTTTCCTCGATCATATAACCACCCCGTCATCTCTTATCACCAGATCAATCTGTTTACACAATGGAGCTGCCCTGGTTATCACTCAACAAGAATGACCATCCAAGGACAGATCAATAGGTATCACAGGATCAAAAAGGATTCTAGAGACAACAGGGAGGATCCAACTTGATACCCACAGGTGCCTTGATTGCTCAAAGGCACACTTATTCCAGCCACAGTTAATCATCATCGCCCTAGCACGAACGCCACCGCCACAGACAAAGCGAAATGGCGTGAATGCCCCCGGTAGGACAGGCTATTTACGAGTGGTGGCACGAAATGGGAGTAACTATTCATTCCAGCAGTAACTTTTTTTATCCGACGGGCGAGGTCGTTACAGGGGTCGATCCGACGGCCCAGATCCGATCAAGCCACCTGACCCGACGGCCAGGAATCCCAAACGGCTGAGGAGCCGGGAGGATGACCGGCATCCTTATTTCTTGATGGATTTCTTGATGGATCAGCATATCAATATGTTCTTATGAGGGTGAAACTGCCCTGGTTATCACTCATCAGAAATGACCATCCAAGGACAGAGCCACTAAAATAAGAACGTGATCAAAATAGCTCAAAGAAATGAGGGGGGATCCAAATTAATACCCACAACAATTGCCTCGATTGCTCGAGAGCATGCCTATATCAGCCATAACTGCATCGTAGCCCTAGCCATGTCCCATGCAGTAGCTGAAGCAGAGCAGGAGGAAGATGGAGCTCACCGAGGGAGGTTGTAGCCGAGGCAGTACTTAGTGGGCGCCGGGGTTGCGCCTGAACGCCGTCCAGCCGACGAGGAACCGCTTCCTACACCGCACATCCATGCCGCTGCATCGGAGTTGCGCCTTGCACCGTCCCGCCGATGAGCACGAACGCCACGGGCACCGAGGCGGCCAATGAGAGGATGAGGTGATGTAGCACATCCAGGAGCACAGAAATATGTCGTAGGTACACAACAACCTGTTTTCTTGGAGACACTGCTGCCCCTGCAACATCAGCAGCACCAACCCACAACAACAACACCTGCAAAAGACAAAGAAGAGCGACAATCAGAAGGGTTTAAACAAATATATCTAAAAACATAGATCATAGCAGAGGTAAATAAAGCAAGAGCACCAAAAATTAACTAAATAGACCCAAGAAGCATCATAGCAGAGTACATCAAACCAACAATCAAAAGGGGATAATGGAGTGGAAGACCATAAATTAATCAGTAAGTCTCAATAGTACAACATGAACCAATGGTGACAGGTGTGCTTATCATGTATTGCAGGCTAGCACATAGCAAGGGAAGAAATTTCATTTCACATATGCAACAACAATAAGAACAATTCAGGTTGGTCACCTAACGATACATCCAACTCACACAAATTATCCAATTGCGGCACACACAATTCCTTCCTCAAGGTTTTATGCCTTTTATGTCCTAGCTAAAATTCCTGGTACAAGATAATTAGAAGAACATCACAGTTAATTTCATGTTAGTGGAAAGGAACATAACACAAGCAAACCTCATGAGAGAGATATGTCAGTTCAACTGGAATGGTGCAGCAATTAAATACCCAAACGGTGGCATGCCAGGCTAATTGGTGGTGGTTGTTGTTTTAGCAGCAGACATATACAAATCTAAGGAGGATGGAGAGCATCAAGCTTACCAGGGGCTACGTGGTTGAGCAGCAAGGCTAGGTGAAGCAGCAAAGAACAACATCCCATTCTTCCTGTACAATCCAATGGCCCTTTTCTTCAAGGGCATCTACAAGAGAAGAGCAGACCAAATGTGAGCGCTGGGAATTTGAGAGAGAGAGAGAGGGAGAGAGAGAGAGAGAGAGAGATGGGGAAGAGAAGACAGACCTTGTCGAGCTCACTGAAGAGCTGCATCCCGGGCGAGCAGAAGCACGAGAGAGAGAGAGAGAGAGAGAGAGAGAGAGAGAGAGAGACTTGTTTTCCATTCACGTTCCAATCAGCGGGATCCCCCAATCAGCAGTTCTTTCACGCGGTGAAAGGCGATAAAAATTTCATTCTTCTCAGCTGGGGGTAAAACCTGGGGGGCCTTGTCGATGAGCTCGTGGACGTAGTTCTAGCCGAAGCAGCGGTGGCCGGCATCGTACACGCCGTGGATGACGCCCACGGGCTTCGTCTTGTTCACCGCCACCATGCGCACCGACTCCGACGCGCGCCCCGGCCATGTCGCCGAGCGCCGCGGCCGTGCCCTCCACCGCTGCCACGGACGCCATCGCCGGCGCCGCTGACCCGCCGCGCTCCTCCGTGGCCGCGAGGTCTGAGGGAGGGAGAGGGGAGGAGAGGGCGGGGCGAGCGGGGGCATCCAAACGGGGCGGGGCGGGGCGGGGCGGCGAGGACTGAGGGAGGGAGAGGGAGAGGAGAGGGCAAGGCGATGCGGGCGGGGCGGCGGTGATGCGGGCGGGAGAGGGAGAGGAGAGAGCGGGGCGATGCGGGCGGGGCGGCGAGGACGAGGGAGGGGGCGCGAGTGCGGGCTAGGTCATCTCCACGCGGGTCGGCGCCTTTTATACCCCATGACGTGAAATGACGAAAATGCCCCCGGCGGGGCAGTATAATTACGCGCGGTGGCACTGTGGAGGTGAAACTGTTCATTGCAACAGTAACTTTTTTTATCCGACGGACGAGGTCGTTCCAGGGGTTGATTCGACGGCCCAGATCGCATCAAACAACCAGATCCAACGGCCAGGAAGCCCAAATCGCTGAGAAAGCGGGAGGATGACCGGCATTCTTATTTCTCGATGGGGAGTAACTTAATGTAGTAACATGCATATGTTACCAGCCTATAATACTATCTTCATAGTGGGTAGTAACATATGTGTTGTGCCATGCATCACTTCATTTATTAGATTGTAAACTTATCTTTTCTTAATATGTGTGATGTTATAGTAACTAGCCATGTTACCATATGTCTCTCTTTCTTCATTAATTACATGTCATATCATCTATTTTGTCTAGATAAGTGTGATGTTACTACCTATATTACTCTCACAGTGGGTAGTTGTAATGAGGAGTATCATATACTACCTCCGTATATGATACTACCTCCGTAATGCATAGTATCATAAATTAGTATCTTATGTTACCTTATTCATTGCCATGCATGACACGAAGTAGTACAACATTTAATATGATACGGTACCATGATATGATACCACACCTCTCTTTCCTCATTGTGCCATATCATCCAAAAAATCTAGTTGCCATGCATGATACCGCTTATGATACTTTCATTATGACCAGCCTAAGCAAAACGTGAAGGTTGACTACTAACCGTAGCCGTGGCCCGACCGAGGCCTGCCGCATATCAGCATACGTGAGCGTGCATTACACCCCGTGTTATTCTTCAGAAATTCCGTGTGTTCTTCCATGCATGGAGAGTGAGCGAGTGACGTGTGCTTTTCCTTTCATCCCAATGGTGTACGCATACCATGATGTTTGATATATATTTTTAAAATGAAGACAAAAGCTTTACAAGTTACAAAAATGGTCGTCCGGAATGACCGCAAGCCTACTCTCGTGGCGGATCTCACATGTTTGGCGCCCGCTAAGCCCCAAAGTGCAGTCTCCGTTTTAATCCCACTCGCCATTACACTTGGCACGGATAGCACGTTCCTAAAAACTCAGTGTATTTCTCTCATCCCAAACCTCTGATGACGCCAACAAAACCATGGATGAGACACATTTCCTCACATTATCGTTGGCATTTACCATCTCATGGTGTACTAAACTTTAACCGAGTTGAAGTTGCTCGAATTTTCAAAGTTGATCTGTGTTAGGTCAAGCCAATTCTTGATATCAGCCCAAATCTGTCTCGTGTATGTGCACTTGAAAAGAAGATGAGCCGCCGGTCTCAGCTTGCGAACTTGGCATAAACTATAATTTGGCCATCCGCGAGGCTAAAGCTTATCTGCAGTCCACACTCGGTCTTGGATGACAAGACATGCAAAAAAAAATGCTTTGATGGTGCCAAAATCTTCCAAATCGACGGGTTCAGAAGGGAAGCACCACAGGTCCCCAGTTGGGCCTTGTAGGCTGAAGAAGTCGAGTAATCTCCCGATCGTGTGATTCCATAAAATCTCATCATCAACGTCGTCATTGAGATTTAAGCCCTAGAGGCATCCCCAAAGCTCAAAAAATTTGATGATGTGTTGGACTGAGAGGCCCAAGCTAGTCATGATGTTTAGAATCCAACGGTCGTTCTCCAAGGATTGTTGTATGGATTGGCCCTTTCGCTTGGGGAAAGCAAAGATGGAAGGGGACAATGTCTTTCAGTTTGCGACCCCCAAGACATGGAGAGTGCCAAAAGGACGCCTTCTTGCCATTGCCAATAGTGCGGGGGGTACACTCATAAAGAAATCCATGTCACTTCTGTCGCAAGGGTGACCTAAGCTAACCCAAGCACGCCCCGGATCCTTCCAAGCAAGCCACAGCCATCTGACGAGCAAAGCTCTTGCAAACTTTTCCATGTCTAGAATCGTAATAGAGAGAACAACCATTGCCTACTTTATAGCGATTATTTCTAGCTCACGTCCCCACTATTCAATGCCAAGCTTTTCCAGCGACGCTTCCGAATGGCGATACATGTCTTCAACTGTATTCGGGAGGGAGTGGTGGTGGAGTATGATGATTACTTCAACTGCAAGTATGATGCCCTTGGAAAGGTTGCTTCTCCTTATCAGAAATGTACTGCACCTATTCAGAAGCTTGCATACGGAATTGCTGGTGACCTTGCAGATGAGTATGTCTGCACGAGTGAGTCCACGTGCCGTGTATCATTGTATAAGTTCTACAAAGTTGTGCTTGCAGCATTTGCCCCAGAGTACTTGAGAGAACCAACTGTTGTGGTACATCCCGGTTGTTGGCAATCAATGAATCAAGGCCACGGATGCTTGGTAGCATAGACTTTATGCATTAGGAGTGAAAGAACTGTCCATTTGCTTGGCAGAGGCAATATAAGGGGCATGTTAAAGCTTGCACGGTCATACTTGAAGCAGTAGCATCACAAGATCTCCTAATTTGGAACTATTTTTTTGGCATGGCAGGCTCTCACAATGGCCTCAATGTGCTTCAACGGTCTCCAGTGTTCACAAGGTTTTCAAAAGCAACTCCCTAGATGTCAACTTTGAGGTAACGACCACCAATACGACAAGGGATGCTACCTAGCTAATGGTATCTATTCTCAATGGTCGACTATTGTGAAGAGAATCTCCAAGGCGATTGGAGAAAAGAGGGCTAGGTTTGCTGAAGAACAAGAGAATGCTAGGAATGATTTTTGGTGTCCTCTAATCTTGATAGGCTATTGTTCGACACCCTGCTAGAACATGGAGCACTCAAAAGATGTGGAGGCGATGACTACTTGTGTCATAATGCATAACATAACCGTAGAGGATGAGCGTGATAATAACCCACAACTATAGGAGATCGTTTGTAACCCTTTTCGATAAGTAAGAATGTCGAAGCTAACAAGGAGGTAAATGTAGAATTTATGTTCTCTTCAAATTCTATGACCACCGATACAACTCTATGCACACTAACATTTGCTTTACCTTGAACAAGAATAGAATTACTTTGCAAGAATAAAACTAGAAGTACTTCATGACATAATAACAGTTAGTTTGTTGTTTAAAACTTTTAGAGAACGGTGAGAAAGATTGTCCCTAGGCAATTGATATCTAGATCAGTAATCATTATTGCAATTTTATAAGAGGGAGAGGCATAAGCTAACATATTTTTCTTCCTTGGTCACATGCACTTATTATTGAAACTCTAGCAAGCATCTGCAGCTACTAAACATCACTAAGGTAAAACCCAATCATAGCTTTAAGTGTAAAGTCCTCTCTAATCCTATACGCAACAACCCGCTTACCCGAATTTGTGTTTCTGTCGCTCACACAACTCAGTCATAAGCAAATCATGAACATATTGCAACACCCTACAGGGGTAATCCCACACGTGTGTGTGGCATAGAGGGCACCATAGGACTGCATAGAAAACATACAACTCAAACTAACCACAATCACCAATCAACCCATAGGATAAAAGAAATATACTCACACTAGTAGAAAAGGGGGCAATGGTCCAGGCCGGGCCAGCCCATTAGTCCCGGTTCAATCCACAACCGGTACCAATGGGGGCATTGGACCCGGTTCGTGAGCCACGGGGGCCGGCCGGGCCACGTGGGCCATTGGTCCCGGTTAGTGGGACGAACCGGGACCAATGGGCCTCGCTCCTGGCCCACCACCATTGGTCCCGGTTGGTGGCTTTAACCGGGACCAAAGGCTGCCCTTTAGTCCCGGTTCTGGCCACGAACCGGGACCAATTAGTTGCCTATATATACCCTCGCCCGCGAGCAGAGCACTCCCACTGCTCTGTTTTTTGTGGCCGGCGAGGGGAGAGCTTTGTGGTGCTCTAGCTCACCTCCTATGCACACGAGGTGTTCGATGGAATGCCCGAGCCACACTACTTAAGCTTTCTCCTCTCCAAGCTCGACCTCCAAGCTCCATTTTCCTCAATATTTTTCTAGGTTTAGCGGTCCGTCATGTCCCGTCCCCGTCTTCACCGCCGTCGATCGCCCGCGCCGATCTCGTCGCCGGCACCACCGTGGTGAGCCTCTTGTTCTTATCTTCTTTCTGAAAGGAAAAAAATTCTTACTTGTATGTTTATATAGATACTTGTATAATTTTCTTACTTTTATTATTGCATCTTATATAGTGCGATGGTTTTGGTATCCGCCCCCGTCGGCCCTCGTCCTGTCTATGATTCGGATGTGGTATATATTATCTCTTCATAATTATTGATTCATTTATTGTTTATGACAATTATGCCGACCAACGTGACATAGATTTTATTTATCTAGGAGGTTGTTGAACCGGAAATTCCAACCGACCCTATTGTAGAGAGGTTAAATTTAGTTGAAGAAGAACACAATTTGTTGAAGGAAAAATTAGAAAAATTGAGGAGGAGAAGATGATATTGGAGTTGCATGTTGCCGATGTCGTCGATGATCACAAGATCAAGATGGATGCAATGCGCTTGAAGATTAGAAAGATTAGAAAATATGCCATTCATACCGAGGCTTGGTATCATTATGACGTTGGATCAGTTGTTACATTGGTTGCGATTATGATCGCATTTGTTTTCGCATTGAAATGTTTTACATAATTTCAGTGTATGGTTTAATTAATTTAGATGCTCTGCAGAGCTTTATGTTGTTAGATGAGAACTATGTATGTACTTTGGTTTTAATGTGATGATGAACTTCTATTAATTTGGTCACTTAATTATCTATTCATGATGTTTTGTAATGATTTTTGACACACTTAATTATATATAATGCACGCAGATGAACCGGCAATGGATGTACGGTTCGAGACACACCTCCGAGTACATTAAGGGCGTGCATGATTTTCTCGAAGTGGCTGAGGCAAACAAGCAGAATGGTTTTATGTGTTGTCCATGCCCTATATGTGGAAATACGAAGTCTTACTCTGACCGGAAAATCCTCCACACCCACCTGCTTTACAAGGGTTTCATGCCACACTACAATATTTGGACGAGGCACGGAGAAATAGGGGTTATGATGGAAGACGACGAAGAAGAAGAGTGGCATATTAGTGGGGGCTTCTACCGGAAAACGTTCGATTAACCATTGTGAAGCTATGTGCATTCCTCAATGCAATCTCTCAAAAGGTGATCGATCCAGAAATCATACCAAGGCTAAGGAGTGATGTGGTGCAATGTCTTGCCAGTTTCGAGCTGGTGTTCCCACCATCCTTCTTCAATATCATGACGCACGTCCTAGTTCATCTAGTTGACGAGATTGTCATTCTCGGCCCCGTATTTCTACACAATATGTACCCCTTTGAGAGGTTCATGGGAGTCCTAAAGAAATATGTCCCTAACCGTGCTAGGCCAGAAGGAAGCATCTCCATGGGCCATCAAACAGAGGATGTCATCGGGTTTTATGTTGACTTCATTCCTGGCCTTAAGAAGATAGGTCTCCCTAAATCGCGGTATGAGGGGAGACTGACTGGAAAAGGCACGCTTGGAAGGGACTCAATAATATGCAGGGACGGATCTTCTTGGTCTCAAGCACACTACACAGTTCTACAGAACACTACCTTGGTGATCCCGTATGTCGATGAACACAAGGACAGTCTGCGCTCCGGAGCAGTGCGACGACTGGATTACATGTGAACACATCAGGACTTTCAGCAGTTGGTCGGAAACACGTCTCAGAGGTGACAACACTATTTGTGATGAGCTGTACTTGTTGTCCAGGGGACCATCTTTGACTGTATTGATTTGGAAAGGATACGAGATAAATGAGAATACATTTTACACGATTGACCAAGATCAAAAGAGCACCAACCAAAACAGCGGTGTCCGCTTTGATGCAACAACCGAGAGGGGAAAGGACACATATTATGGTTACATAGTGGACATATGGGAACTTGACTACGGACATGATTTTAAGGTCCCTTTGTTTAAGTGCAAATGGGTCAATCTGTCAGGAGGCGGGGTACAGGTAGACCCACAGTATGGAATGACAACAGTGGATCTGAAAAATCTGGGTACACTGACGAACCGTTCGTCCTAGCCAATGATGTGGCACAGGTTATCTATGTGAAGGACATATCTACCAGACCGAGAAAGAGAAAAGATAAGGAAGCGAATACATCATACGATGAGCCAAAGCGCCACATAGTTCTTTCAGGAAAAAGGGACATCGTGGGAGTGGAGGACAAGACAGACATGTCTGAAGATTATGAAAAGTTTCATGAAATTCCTCCCTTCAAAGTCAAGGCTCACCCCAGCATCCTGATAAACGATGAAGATTATCCATGGTTACGGCGCAATAAGCAAATGACACAAGCGAAAAAAAAGTGAAGACTTTCTCCCGCAACTATTATGATGATACCATGCTAACTTTGTAACTGGCGAGTATGATACCATTGTCCGTTTTGTACATGCACATGCTATGTGGGTCAATTTATGATACCATGCCAACTTTCAACTTTTTCAGAGTTCATTTGAAATGCTTTAATGTCTTATGGTTCGGCCCTCGTAATAATTAAAAATAGCAACAATAAGTATTTTGTTGTAAGTAGAAACAAAATAAAATAAATAAAGCAAGAAGCAAAACAAAAAACAAAAAAAGTGTTTTCAAATTTGAAAACTAATGGCACTAACAGAAAGTTTATAATTTTCCTAAAACTAAAAGCAAAAAGAATTGAAAAATAAAGAAAAAAACAAAAGAAAATAAATAATGCATAAAACAAAACAAAAAAACTGGAAAAAAATTAAAAATAGCAACAATAAGTAAAGAAAACAAAAAAATGCCTCCTACTGGGCCCCCACGGCCTGAATACGACTAGAAACCCTACTATGGGCCAGGATTCAGGCCCGCAGTAGGCCCAGAAGGCCCATCAGGCAAAGCAATAGCAAGTAGGCCCGAAAGCCTGTGGTGGAGAGGAGCTCGAGAGGGGTGCGGCAGTGGGGCTTATAAACCACTGCGCGCCCCTCTCAACTAGCGAGGTGGGACTAAACTTTGGCCCCGACGCGAGCAGCACAGGGGCCTTTGGTCCCGGTTGGTGGCACCAACCGGGACTAGAGGGGGGAGCATTGGTCCCGGTTGGTGCCACCAACCGGTACCAAAGGCCGCCGCTTCCCGCCCTTTGGGCTGCCGAAAAAGAGGCCTTTGGTCCCGGTTGGTGGCACCAACCGGGACTAAAGGGTGCATTAGTCCCGGTAGGTTTCACGAACCGGGACCAAGCTTTGCTATATAACCAAACACTTTGCAAAAATTCAGAATTTCATCGCCAGTTGCCCCCGACGACGCCGACCTCCTCGACGCTGCCAGGCTGCTCCACCTCGCCGTCGCCGCCGTCGCAGCCAAGGCTGTCACCTCCCCGAGCCCGCGCCGTCCTCGTCGCCGGCCTCCCCGAGCCCGCGTCGTCCTTGTCGCCGGCCTCCCCGAGCCCGCGCCTCATCCCGCCCCCGCGCGCCGCCCCGAGCCCCTGCCCCGTCCCGCCCCCGCGCGCCGGCGCCCTCGCCGCCCCCACTGTCGCCATCGTCATCGCTAGCCGCCCCCGCTGTGAGCCGCCGCGCCGCCCCGGCTCTGTTTTTTTTTCATGTTTATTAGTTTAATTTTTTTGTTCAATGTATGTGTGTATGTATGTGGCTATGCGGCTCTGTTTTTTTCATTTTTATTAGTTTAGTTTTTTTGTTCATATATATATATAATGTATATGTGTATGTATGTGGCTATGTGTATGTAGATGTTCAAAATGTATTAAAAAATTGTTCAGAGCATGTTTTTGTTCATATATGTATTTTTTGTTCATATGTGTATTAATGTTTTCATATATGCAAAAGATAGATTTTTAAAAAAGTTAGGATTTTTTTCTGTTCATAGATTTTTTTTGGTGATATTAATTATTGTAGAATATGCAAATGTTTGTATATTCATATGAACAATGCATTAGGCAAAACCTTTGTTTTTTTTGAAATTTTCTATTTGAACATTTCTTTTAAAACAAGCAATACTAAAAGAATGAGAGGAAAAAGGAAAATAAGAAGAGGAAGAAAGGAGAAGAAGAGGAGAGGAAGAAGAGGAGAAATAAATAAGAATAGGAAAAAAGAAGAAAAAGAAGAGGAGAAGAAGAAAGGAATAGAGGAGAAGAAGAAAAATAGAATAGTTTCTATTTTTCTTCTTCTCCTCTATTCCTTTCTTCTTCTCCTCTTTCTTTTTCTTTTTTTTTTCTTCTTCTTCCTTCTTCCTTCTTCCTCTTTTCTTCCTTTTTCTTATTTTCCTTTCTCGAGGGAGAAGAAGAAAAAGAAGAGGAGAAGAAGAAGAAAGGAATAGAGGAGAAAGAAGAAACTTCAACACGAGGGGGGTACTGATACCCCCTCCCCGATAACATTATTTTCCCATGTATATGTATGTCGCGTCGTTGTCGATATAACCCCCTCGAGATAACTTCGACATGAGGGGCGGTCGATATATATACCCCCTCTCGACCGTGATAACTTATACAACGGCAGCACCCCCCTCGGCCCTCTCGCTCGACCAAAACTCTCGAGGACACCCAAACCCTAGAGAGAAAAAGATGTTGGTCTCCTACCCCCTCCCACGCCGCGCCCCTACCCGACAAATTAACTCTCTTGAGGCCACCCAAATTTACCAAGTTAAAAGAGCGTTGTCGTCGTGGCCACCCCAAACCCTTGAAGCGTTGTGTCGAGGCACCCCAAACCCTAGAGAAGCAGCGTCGAGGCCACTAACATGATTCCTTATTGTGATTAGCTAGCTAGTTCTACGTTTGCCACTAATATATATACATCCATCTGTACCATGTTTGAATAATAATTGACATGTTGTAAATATTTGCAGAAACTATGGAGCACTCCCGAGACGAAGAAACAGAAGCGATGTTGGGGGACATAATCGCACAAGGAAGTGATGAAGTTGCGTCATTTCTCAACGACACCGATGGTCAGGAAGGACTGGGTGAAGAAGAGGGCTATGTTCATGATGACTTCGGCCCATTAATGCCGGTACAAGAAGAGGACTATGTTCATGATGGCTCCGGTGACACAATGGAGGTACAAGAAGGAGACCGTGCTGACTGCTCCGGTGACCGAACCGAGTCCGGCCAGGTATATATATATTAGTTAAGCCCGTGCTGACTAGTTAATTGATGCATCCATTGTTTTGGTATATGTACACATATTAATTACTCTCATCTTTCTTCCTTATAATTTCTAGCCCTCCGGATCGAGCACAACTTCGGTAAGGAGATGAGGCCCGAAGAAAAAGTTGAGCTCGGATGAAAAGTTTGAGATCATAGAAATCGCGCCCGACGGCGAACCGATTGAACCCATCCAGACAAAGAAGGCATTTTCTGCTCAGTGCGGGGTTCTTGTTAGGGACAAGATCCCGATCAGCATCCAGCAATGGTATAAGCCTAAGGAGGAAGACCTTGAGGTGTCTTATGTCAATGATATGCAGAAAGAAGATCTTTGGACTCAGGTGAAGGCAAATTTCACCCTACCGCCAGAGGAGGATCCGGAGAAGCCAGTTAAAGAGCAATTAATCAAGTCTTGTGCTCTTAAGAAGATGGCAACCCTATTCAGGAGGTGGAGGAAAGAGCTGAACAAGTTTGTCAACCAAAAAAGACACCAGAATTCATCGGCAAATATGAGAAGATCAAAGATCACTGGTCCGCATTTGTGGCCCACAAGACATCGGAAAAGAGTAAGAAGATGTCGGCGACAAACAAGCAAAATGCTGCGAAGAAGATGCTTCTCCATCGCACGGGGTCAGGTGGCTACCTCAAAGCCCGGCCTAAGTGGTCCAAGGCTGAGCATGATCTACTTGAAAAAGGGATCGAACCAGAGACAATATACTGGCCAGACCATTGCCGGACTTGGTTCTTCGGGGCTGGCGGAACCTTGGACCCTGTATCAGGGAAATGCCATTGGACGGACGAGCAACTGCAAATACCAATCAAGAACCTTCGGCACTATATCGATGCAGCACAGCGAGGGACGTTCGTTCCAGGTAGGGAGAAGGACGAGCTCACAATGGCCCTCGGGAATCCTGAGCACCCTGGACGGACACGAGGCACGCCAGGCTCCATTCCGTGGAAGGTTGGTTTTCCGGACGCAGGGGGTTACAAAACCCATGAGAGGAGGAAGAAACTGGAGCAGGGCCAACTGCAGGCGCTGCACGAAAGGGTAATGGGGCTAGAGGAACGAGAAGGGGAACGAGAAGCAGCAGATCGCAGCAAACGACCTGCCGAAGCTTCCCCCGAAGCTACCCCGCCATCTCAGCGGAGAAGCAGCGTGGCTTCCACCGAGCTGCTTCAGCCGGAGCATGTCTTGACGCCTCCTGCCAGCTATCCCGTGGATGATATCATGGAGTCTCAAAATTGCCACATTATGGCGCGATGGATGAATTTGAAGGTCAAGGCGGCTGTTGGCCAAGTTTATCCTAGTGGACCCGGCACAACTTATCACTGCAACCAATTCCAGAAGGATATGCTAAGGTGATGGTGGATGAAATAACGGAGGGATTTGAGGACCTCCTGCTTGACCACCCTACCGGTGAAGGGGAGACTAGGCTGGGTTCTGCTCTGAAGACTCCATGCCTATGGCGGAAGGAGCTCATCAACCTTCCGAACTGGACGCCTCCGCCTCCTCCTCCTCCTCCTCCGGCGAGTCAGGGCACTCCGCCTCCTCCACCGCCTCCTCCTCCGGCGAGTGACAATCAGGGCACGCGTGGCGGCACTCTGCCTCCTTCTCCGGCGCGTGGCGGCACTCCGCCTCCTTCTCCGCCTGTGCCGGCGCTCCCGAGCAGCCAGCAGCCTCCTCCTTCTCCGCCTCACCAGCAAGGGCGGAAGAGACCCGCCACCGCCCCGGCTGCTCCGGCGCGTCGTAGTCCTTCTCCTCCGCCTCGTAAGCAAGCACGAAAGAAGACAGACGCCGCAGCCGCTCCGTCTGCTCCGGCGTCTAGCAGCACAACCAGAGGCGGGAGGCGATACAGATACGGTCCACCTCTAAAGCCTCTAGAGAAGTTACCGTACGAGAGGACCGAGGAGGAAAACGATACGATTGTGCGGACCCACGTGAAGGAGTTCTTTGAAGGGGTGAAAGCAAAGACACATCCACCTCCGGAGGAGAAGGTAGATCCGGTGAAAGCAAAGCGCACTCTCGATGCCTTGAGGAAACCGGCAAAGTCTTCGCCGAGAACCAACTATGAGCGCATTACTGAACAGACATATCTCCAAGCGGAGCGGTCGGGAAGTACTGTCAGACATCAAAGAGCAAGAGAACGAGCAGCTGCGAAAAAAATTGACCAGCTCGGCGAACAAGCAAACCAATCGTGCCCCCCTCTCAATGTGTCTAGCGGCAACATCGTCGCTAATGTTTCGGGATGGTGGCCGGTTATGGCAATCTACAAGATTACCTGCCTGACGATGCACTTCCTGATTTCATGGAGGTGGAAGAACACAGATACGAGTACGGGAAGCCTCTCGTCAAAGATGAAAAATCTCTAACAACGATGATGCGAAGATTCCATACTTGGTACATGAAAACCTGCAGAGAGTCTGGGGGACGAATACTTTGTATCTGAGAATTAAAGAGGAGCACGACCTCGTTGGAAATGATCTGTTGCTTGTTTCATTTGAGGAGTTCTTCGAGTTCTTCAATCAAAAGGCCCTCGATAAATTAACGGTCTTTTGCTACTGCCTGTAAGTACTATTTCTTTCATTAAGTCTATATATAGCTCGGCTCTTTCACTGCATGTATTTATAATTAATTATCCTCAATATATTATGCAGATTGAAAATCGTCAAGTGCAAAAAACAAGAAATTTATGATATTGGGTTCATTAACACAAATATCATAGATGAATTTCTGGTTGAAAAGGACGTCAAAGAGGCCGAGGACAACTTGCTACAATCGTTGATCAAAAATCAAAACAAAGATACCATACTCTTTCCTTACAACGGCAAGTGAGTGTAACTGTCGTTTGCATATTCGGTTTCCCTTATTACTCGAGCGAGGTTATAGTAATGTAATTGATGAGTTATGCATGCGTGCGCAGGTACCACTATATTCTTCCGCAGATTAAGCTTGAGCGTGGACTAGTAACCGTCTTAGACTCGAGACGGAAAGATCCCAAAACCTATGCGGACATGACTGAAATGCTCAGCAATTAAGTTCAATTGATCATTATCGCACCATATCGGTAAATTTTTGTTCATTTCTTGATATCTCAAGTAATAATGATTATTTTCTTTGTCTTGCAGGGTTTGGAAACAGTTCACCGCAGAAGCTCCGGGACTGCCGAAGGAGCTGCGATATACATACCCGAAAGTAAGTACTACTAGCTAGCTAGTTGCGCGCATCTCCCGTTGATTCTATAGCTATACTTTCATCAATGCCATCTATAATGCTTCATTATCAGTTTGATTGACCTCTATTTCTCGTAAAGTGCTTGTGGCAGGAACAAGGGAATGATTTCTGTGGATACTACGTGTGCGAGTTCATCCACATCGCGACTTTAAAAAACAAGCGGGGCTACTCTCAAAGACAATATGAAGTGCGTAAGCAATAATATTCACAATTTCATTTTATTACACCATCATTTTTGTTGAGTTTCATTCATATATATGTATTAATTAACCCCCTTCTTCAAATCAGACGTGGCAGATGCGGAATGGACTCCTAGAACCAGATCGCATGAAAGCAATTCAAGAGGAATTGGCGGGATTCTTTCTTGACCACGTCATCAATAAAGCCGGAGAATACCATGTGGAAGTTGATTTCAAATGCTAGGAGACTGTAATTGAGAGATCTTACATATTGTACATGTATGTAGCCAGTAGCGTCGGATGTATATGATACGAAAACTTGTTGTTCGACCAATCTCTCGGAGAAGGAGAGGTCGATCAATCATTTCTCTCGGTATGCATGACGAACTTCTGTACTCAATGGTTCCCTTCATTTTCTTACTAGCTAGCGTGTCGAGGGCTATATGTATATAGTACGTAGCGTCGACCAAGCACGGACATAAGAGAGGACACTTCTCTCTATTAATTAGCTAGCTAACACAATATATGAAACACCTAAATTAACCTCCAAACCCCCC
>NC_041385.1:770901670-770936429 GCF_002162155.2 Triticum dicoccoides
AACAAAAACCCCAGCCACTGAAATGCTGACGCGTGGATGCCTTTTGGTCCCGGTTGGTGCCACCAACCGGGACCAAAGTCCCCCCTGCCAGGGCTCGGCGCACCGGCCACATGGAGGACCATCTGTCCCGGTTCGTGTTTGAACCGGGACTAAAGGGTGGAGGTATTAGTAACGACCCGGGACAAATGCCCCCTTTTCTACTAGTGTCAAACATCATAGGATGGCAACATATTATTGGATAATAATATGTAGGGTAATGCATCATGTTTAAGTAGAGATTACAATGGGTAAAGAGAGGTTACACCGCCGCATAGAGGAGTAGAGAGTTGGTGATGACAGCGATGAAGTTGTTGATGTAGATTGTCGTCACGATGGGTCCCCCCGCAGCGCTCCGGTGCCACGGGGAGAGGGGGAGGGAGCCCCCTCCTTCTTCCTCCTTGGTCCGCCCCCTAGATGGGAGAAGGATTCCTCCTCTGGTTCTTGGCCTCCGTGCCCCCGAGGGGTGGGAGCCCATCCAGATTGGACCCTCTCTCAGTTTTCTTCTCTGTTTTCTGGCCGAACACCGGTTCTTACATATTCGGAGATCCATAACTACGATAAGGCTAAAATTTTAACACGATTTTTTCGGATATTAGCTTCCTTGCGCCCGAAAGACAGCTCCAACCGACCTCCGAGGGAGCCACAAGTTTACTCGGCACGCCCTGGAGGGGGGGAGGGGCTTGAGCTTGTGAAGCCTAAACCCGGGCATGGGCAGCCCGGCCCGACGACCCGGCCCGAGCCCGGCCCGAAAAACCCGGGCTGGGCCGGGCCGGGCTCGGGCTTTGTTTTGCAGCCCGAAAGATAGTTCGGGCCGGGCTCGGGCTTCAATTTTTCCGTATTTTGGGCCGGGCTTTCGGGCTTCGGGCCAGGCCTGCACGTGTGCGTACTAAAAAACAACATTCGGGCCGGGCTTTCGGGCTTTGGGCTTGATTTCGGGCCGGGCTCGGGCTTGAAAATATGGAGTTTTTCGGGCTTCGGGCCGGGCTCGGGCTTGAGAAATGAAGGTCGGGCTTTTATAAGCCCGGCCCGACGTTTGCCAGGTTTAGTGAAGCCTATGGGGCCCCTGGCGTTGATTCTTGCGCCAAAAAATCACATATATTTCATAAAAATTCTCCGTAAAATTTTCTTGCGTTTTGACTTAATTTGATATGGATTTTCTGCGAAATAAAAAAATGCAAAAACAGGAATTGACACTAGGCACTAGATTAATATGTTAGTCCAAGAAATCATATAAATTATTGCCAAAAGTATGTCGAAGTAGTACGGTAATGGCATAAAACAATCAAAAGTTATAAGTACGCCAGAGACGTATCACATGGTGACAGCATCTACGACCAAAAGTGTGATTTTCAGGGTGAAAATGTTGAGCCTGAGCATGGAGCGACAAACGTTTGCATAGTTCACCCAATTTCATCAAAAAATGCATGACTAGACAACTCACATTCAACTTTAAAATGATTTGATTATGCATATGTGGACTCATGTGAGAAACGAATAAACGTATTAGCTCATTTTCTCTTGATGTATTTGGTTGTAAACTACTCCCTTCGTTCCATAATGTAGCGCATATAGATTTTCTACAAAGTCAAACATTATAAACTTTGACCAAGTTTATAGAGAAAATTATTCACATCTACAATACCAAATGTATATAATATGAAAGTATGTCTTGTGATGTATCTAAGCACATGTATTTGGTATTCTAGATGTATATGATTTTCTCTACAAACTTGGTCAAAGTTTATAAAGTTTGACTTTTCGAAAAATCTATATGCGCTACATTGTGGAACGGAGGGAGTATGAGATGTTTATTTATTGTGACTTAAAAACTATGTGACTCATTTGGTTATAAACTATGTGTGTGGTTTTTTTTCGAATTTATATGCATAGAATGTCTAAATTGTGAAAATTGATCAAAAATCATTCAGACAGACCAAATGGGTCGGCTGGTTGGGCGATGACGCTTGGAAGCACGTACGCTGTGGAGGCGCCGTGCGAGAATGGCATTGGCACGGCACGACCGCGCCGCGCAGCCCGGCGGCAGCATGAGGGACAAGCACGCCGTCGACTGCTGCAACGAGTACGGTGTCTCCTTCCTCTTCATCGGCGTCCGCCATTTTAGGCAATAAACCTGAACCTGACCTGAGTCCGTAAGGTCATACCTTCCTTCGGTCTACCGTCGGTCAGTCAGCTCGCCACAGAAACTTGCGGATGTTTCTCTCAAAATAGGCCGGACTGACACTGGTGATTTGAGTCCAGTTAGGAGCATTAATGTGACGGCGTCCGAAGCACCCTGGCACGTGACTGACGGAGGTCATGTTTTATCACATTGCTGAGCCAGCTAGCACAAGGTCAGGAAACTAGGGGCCATGTACCCCCTCTGTCCAAAATGTAAGATCATTCTTGACACTATGACAGTGTCAAAAATGATTTTGGGACGAAGGGAGTACTAGATAAACCAAGCAAAAACTGTATTTGTATTCAGACCTCGTCATGGATGTAACTTCCCAGTCCATTCTGACCTTGGCTTGAAGATTTGTGATTTGTGTTTAACAGCAACCTTCAGATGCTGGTTTGTAGAATTATGTTAATTCTGTGGATGGGTAAAGGGTATATATCAGATGTTGTGTGATGTGTCTTCCAGAGAAAGAAGAAGACTATGATATGATAGCTTCCTTTTTTTCCCTGGAATTCAGATGGATATATAAAATTTAGAAGATTTCTACATAGGGAATCACGCCGAAGCAGAGTGGAATTTCAATTTGCTGGAGATACATTTGCAACTGCCAACTGAACAATGTCAAGATGTCCTGCCTGTTTCTTGTTACAACTTGAACAATGCCCAGATCCCTGGTGTTCACTTTGAGCAACTTGCAATGACTCTGGCAGCAGCAATCAATTTGAAATAATAGTTTAACCCAAAAAAGAAAATACATTTGTAAGCAACACCTCCATGCCTCCTCTCTGGCAGCACAGCTGAACTCATTTTTCACCATGTGCACTTAGCTGACAGTCTAACAAACAAACGGTGCGCGATAATGCCCGCCCTCAAGGGCACTCATAACTCGCCGGCGCAGCGAGCCTTTGCAACAATGCACGCCGCCGACCGCTAATGCATACCAAGTTGATTCATGCTAACTACAACAACTTCACAGCACAAATGAAAACTGTAGCTGGACAAACCAGAAAGACCACATTAGACTACTAGAGTACTAGATAGCCCTGCACACAAATGACTGCAAGGTAAAATGAAAAACAAGATGAAGAAATTATTGGTGAAAACAATTTATCCGATTCAATCCGTTACCCCCACCAGCGATCGAGTCACACAAGACTTCTTGGCACAAACAACCTCATCATGTAAAGTCCCCGTGAGAACCAAACCGACTTTCTTCCAGTGAACCAAATTAAACGTCCACAAACAACCTCCAGTTTTGTAGTGAGGCACTTAAAGAAAGAAACGACAACGGCAAAACCAAATTAAACGTCCACAAATTCTCAAATCTAAAGTCCCTGTGAGGATCAAACCGACTTTCTTCCGGTGAACCAAATCGCTAGCCACTGTGATTCCTAGGAATTGGTACCTACAACGACAGTCCGGTGTATATGAATTATTAGCCGCAACAGATTTAAACTTTTTACATATTTTGAAAGTTATTTAGTATTTTTAAAAATTAAATATTTTCTTAAACATAAACATTTTCAAATTTTTGAACAAAACTTTAAAAACTTGAACATTTCGAAACAGGAATATTTTTTGGGCTCAAACATTTCATGAAGAAATTGAAAACAACAATTATTACCAAAACAATTTTTTAATGCAAACATTTTCTAAAAATAGGAACAAAAAATGAAAAAACAAACATATTTTGAAGTTATTGAATTTTTTTCAAAATGTGAACATTTTTAAAAAATTCCTTGAAACATTTTGAATTTGCAAACAAAATTTGAAACCATGAACATTTTCGATTTTTTAAAAAAATCGGAAAATCTAGGACATTTTTTCGAAATTCCTGTTTTTTATGAATTTGTGAACAAAAATTTAAAATACGGTCAGTTTTTTGAAATCCTCCAAACATTTTTTGAATTTGCGATCAAATTTTCAAAACATGAACAATTTGGTTGGGTTTGGAGTTTTTACGACCAATTCAAGGCACGATGCCAACTTGCTTTGGTTTTCCAGAAGTTTTGCATTTTCTAAAGTTTTCTTTGTAAAAAAAGATCGATAAATGGCAGGACGTGTCGCAACTTGCATACGGTGTCGAAACTCATTCAAACTTGGCATGAATTCCTATCATGGGCATGCCCGCCTGGTGGCAAAAGTTAGAGGATGTCCACGAAATCACATGTTCAACGAGGAGTGCTTGGGTAGGCCAGAAGTGTTCGTCTGAGAGCATGTTGTTGTTCGACATCTTTAAATTGGCCCCAATTTTTTCCCATGACCTTGTATGACCAATTCAAGGCACCATGTCAAGTTGTTTTGGTTTTTCAAAATTTTGTGCATTGTTGCATATGGTGTCGAAAATCATTCAAACCTGACATGTATGCCTACCATGGGCATGTTCACCTACTTGCAAAAGGTGATGTCATTTTAAGGATGTCAAAACATAGATCATGTTCACCGGAGAACATGGTCTATTTTGCAAACAGGTTGGGCTGGCCCAACATTTGCGGATTTGAAAATTTTCATTGATTTTAAAAAAATGAATTTGAAAAAGTTCTTACATTTCCAAAAAAATTGAGGTCATTTTAAGGATGTCAAAAACCGGACCTGTTGGGCTGTCCCAACGTTTGCGAATTTGAAAAAGTTCATTGAATTTGTTTTCAAAAAAACATGAATTTGAAAAAGTTATTAGATTTCCAAAAAATGATTTTTTTAAGAAATTGAAAAATATTCACAAATTTGAGAAAAACTTCACATTTTTTTAAGTTCACGCATTTGAAGAAACAAAAAATAAAAAAAGGAAAAGAAAACTAAAAAACCCGGAACAAAACAGAACAAAACACGGTTTTAAAAAATACATAAAAGCACGACCTGAAAGTTCACGAAGTTATATTTGCCACATAAAAAGCGAAAAAGACAACAACTGGTCATAAGAAGCAACCTATCTTGATTGGTTACTAGAACTTGAAGTAAACCTTGAGGGTTGAAGTTTGAATCTCCCTCGGCACACGTTTTTTGAAGATTGAAAATAAAGTTATAAAAAGCTAAGGGTATCAAAAATATGGTAAGATGTACAACACAATAATACACATAGTACAAAAATATGTATGTTATAAATAATCTCACGAGACTAAGTTGGTGTTCTGCATGTCAATATATTTTTCTATAAACTTGGTCAAACTTAAACAAGCTTGGTCAAACTTGGAACCTCGATTATTTTGGAATTGGAGGTAGTGCGTGAGACCCTTTTTCCTCCAATAATTTCCAAAAGAAAAAAAAAGAAAATAGAAGAAAACAGTACGTATTGTTGAGAAAATCTAGGAGTATATGTGAAATGCAGCTTCAAACACCGCCTGAAATTGCAGCTTGGAAGGACGCCGCGGAGGAGGCATCAGAGACGGTCTCCCTCCACTTCACCGGCGTCCGCCACTTTAGGCACTGAACCTGACGTGAGTCCGCAAGGTCCAACTTCTGAGGCCATTCTGATTTGTAGATTTGTGATTGCCAGCAACCTTCAGCACTTGACCTGATTTTCAAATGCCGGCACTTGACCTTCGCTCGAAGATTTGCGATTACCAGCAACCTTCAGCTAGAGCTGCGGCAATTAATTTGGATCGGAGGGAGTAGCGTCGCCACCCCCCTCCGGAATTCAGATGGATGTAGTATAAAATTTACAAGCATTCTATGGAGGGAATCACGCTCAAGCAGAGTAAAGCCTAAAACCTTCACTGGAGATGTCCTGCTTCTTGCATGATACAACTTGAACAATGTCAGATTCATGCTGTTGAATTTATCCTGTCTAAACCATTTAGATTCTTCCATGAAGCAATTATTACAGCAAACCATTCGCAAATTGCAATAATAGTTTAATCCGAAAAAAAAAACACATTTGGAAGCAGCACCTTCCCGCCTCCTCTCTGGCAGCACAGCTCAACTCATCTTTCAGCAGGCACACATAGCTAGCAGTCTTGACAAACAAACACGATAACGCCGACCCTCAAGGACACTGCTAACTCACCGCTTCATCGCGGCAAGCCTGTGAAAGCGATGCTCGCCACTGACTGCTAATGCATACCAAGTTGATTCGTGCTAACTACAACAACTTGAATGCACGAATGAAAACTGCGGTTGGACAAACCAGAAAGGCCATATATACTACTACTAGAGTACTAGATAGCCCTGCACACAGTTGAAGATGGAACAGACTTGAAGAAATTATTGGTAAAAGCATTTTATCCGATTCAATCCGTTACTTCCACCAGCAAATCCAGCCACATAAGACTTGACTTGGCACAAACAACCTCATCATGTAACACCACATCCAGAAAGCATGCCAAGAGAAATGCAGGTTTTTTGGCTGAAGAACTAGCAGTCATGCAGTACAAGAGGGACGGCTTGGTGGTATTAACTAACTTACAGAGATCCTTTCTTCTTTGTAGTACCTGAGGTCGAAAGGGTCAGCCCACCCAAAATCAGAAGCTATCTTGTGCCTGAAGAGTGGACCTGCGACATCAGTGCGTGGGCTCTCGATGATCTGTAGTTTGCAAGCTTTGCTGCTCCATTTCGCACCCGTCAGAGGCTTCAGCTTCACATTCACATCATCATCCACCGAGGAGAAACATGCCTTGGCCACCACGACCACCATCAGCTCCAGCACCCGACCTCTCTCCGCAATGAACTTGAGGAAAGCAACCTCGCTTCTTGACCCTTGGAACTCGTAGAAGAACACCTTCTTCATGCTCTGCACCACGCATTTCATGGGACCGCCCTCCTGCCAGAACTTCAGATTGACCTTGCCGGTGGACTTTTCAGATATGGGAGGGGACTGCACATGAAAATGGTAGCATAATAGTTCAGGTATCTTATCTATGAGCATGCCAACAGTTATATGATTAACTTCACAGTTCTGACAGTGCAAAGTTGTACTAAATCAGAGACGCTTATTTCGGGACTAGTATTCCAAAATTGCCAATGCAACAACTCTATCTAGTTAAGTTAACCAATTATACATAGACATGGAGCGTCTCCAGGTTGGGGAAACAGCGGAGAAAGCCGGGCACTTTTTTCACAGCATTGCGGATACCGAACTGCACGTCTATGGCCAAAATCTGGACACTAAGGACAATGTTCTCCTTGCTCCCAGCCTGCAATGCATCCCAACACCAAGGACAGGGAAACTAAGTCAGATCATACATTGGCAATATCAATTGACACAGCACAGTTAGTCAGTTACATATGCAAATTAAATTAGTAGGATCTACTACCACGATGTCGGTGTTGCTAATCCCCAGCTCTGTCTGTCCTGGCTGAATGTATCCCAGCACACGCAGGTTGGGTGCACCGCCAATCTTGATCCTGGAAGGGCTGTTTATGGTGAACTTGCCGGTTCCAGGCAAGGATACATTTCGCAGGAAGAGCCTCTCCAGGCGAGGGGCATCCACCACTTCGATGTCCTCCAAGTGGGTATAGCCCAGCTGAAGACACCGCAGGCTGTGGCTGACGAGTCGGAGGCGCGCTCCGGTCTGGCTCCACATGATGAGGAGGAACTCCAGGACGGGGCTTCTTTCCAGCAAGAAGGCCAGAGCACGCTCCTCCATGACAGTCATGCACAGGCCGAGCTCCCGGAGATTGGGGAAGCTGGCGCCGCGCGGCACGGCGGCGGTGCCTGGAAGTGTCCAGACGCCGAGATAGAGGCGGGTGAGGGAGGCGCAGCTGAAGAGCGTGGCGGGGAGGCGCAGGTCCATCGGCCAAGGGCGGTTGACAAAGACGAGATCTTGGACCCCCTTGGCGACGAGGGTGTCGATCCAGCGCGCCATCTCGCCTCGGTGCTCGTCCATGGTGCTGCAGGTGAGGTGGACGCAGCGGAAGGGCCCCGGGTGCGCCGCGAGGGCGCTGGACACCGCGGCTGTGACGGCCGGGGAGAGGGAGCGCCGATGATGAGAGGCCCGGACGCGCCGCCGTCCGGAAGCAGGTGGCTGTCGACAAGAGCAAGGGGCGCCGAGCGCCAGAGCGGGCGCCAGCGCGAGGCGAGGGCGGCGGTGCGCGCGGCGTCCTTGGCAGGGAGGCGGGAGATGATGTCGCGGAGGAGCACGTCGGGGAGGCGGCTGATGCGGTCGACGCCGTCGGGTACCCACGAGGCGCCGGCGAGCGAGAGGGGCGCGGCGGGGGAGACGGGCGGGTCCGGGAGGTACTCGTACGCGAAGTGGAGCAGCATGTTTGAGCCGAGGTCCAGCATCGCAGGATCCCGGCCGCAACGCTCTATTCTGGCGAGCATATCGCCCCTGGAGATGCCAAGGAGCAGCTGCTGGTCGCCCATGGCCGCCGGAGGAGGGGGAGAAGGGCGACGGCGAGGGTTTCGGTTTGGGGGAGGAGCAGAGTGGTGGTGGGCAGAGATGTTGGGCCAAACGTTGGGATCAGGTACCTGGGCCCGTTATACGGCGTCGACTCAACAAAGAGTTTCAATATTCTCGAGAGAAGTCCCCTAAAAAAAACTTCTCGAGAGAAAAAAAATCAAATACTCAATACTAACTTCTCGGGACTAGTATTCTAAAATCCCGTATGATTTAAACAATTTGGTGATGAATTATTTATCGCATTGTTCAGTCTAAGGTACTAGAACCAGATACTAGCGCAACTGATTAGGTGGTGTCTATGGTTACCCATGTTGTGAACATAAACTTAATGGCTCACTTATCCCAGAGGAGGCATCCAAGGCTCTTTTCAATATAGGAGTTTTGAAGGCTCAGGGCCCGATGAGTTGCACACTATCTTTTAAGCGCTTTTGGTCGATCATGGAAGATGATCTATGTCAGCAGTAGCACTTTGTTACTATCAATTGCATCATCAGGGAAGAAGACGGTTAAGGAAAAGGACAGGGTGGTCTTGGAGCATGAAAGGTGTTGAGTCTAGATGTACTATGGTGCGACTAATATTGTGTTGGGCGGGAGCAAGCAGTTGGAGGCTTGACTCTTTAAGATCAAAGATGCTCGGTCTCCTGTTCACCAGTCATGAAATTTGACCCTTAGTTAGCAGCACCAAAACTTGAACAGTCCGAAGACAAACAAGGGGCGGGATGAGTTATGGGCCATGGGTGTATTACATTTTCGGTTGAGACTTCGTAGGCCGTAGAGTGTGAGTGGGTTGTAGGCTTATCAAGGTGTTATATCCTACAGTCTATCGTTGTAATCGGGTATCGTGAATGAATATCGAGGCCTAGTGTCAAAGATATACAAATCTAGTCATTTACTAGCAAATGCATATCAATGATTACAATCCCTTCCGCTAATTTGTATGTTATATCCATACATGCAAACATGCACTTTATGTGGGTGAGAACAACAGGGGACGACACAAGACAACTATACAATAGAACTGCTACGCATATATACAATCACCCTAAAATGAGAAAAAATATCAATGCAACGGAAACAAAAATATATCTTAGACAGATAAACTTACCAAATGCCTTAAAAAGACCACATCCCCTGGCGACTACGCTAGGGTTCCCCTTATCCCCTGGCGACCACGCTAGGGTTCCCCCCAAATCTGCTACCCACCACCAAATCTCACGCCCGATTGCTGTCCCTGTGATCTCTGCGTGATTCCCAACTGTTCAGCGCTCCCGTTCGTCGGACTGCATGGCGGGGAGGGGTTCTGCGGCGGCCGACCCGAGAGGCGATGGCGGCGGCGGAGACAACCAAACAGGAACTCAATCAAATCTGATGGATAGGTTTGAGGGATTGAATTTGCATGGAGAGGAGGAGGAGGACCTGGATCTGTCTGGCGAGATCGATGATCTGATAAAGGAGACACGATGGATTGCCATCTTTAGGGTTCACACCTCTAAACCCTTTAGCCATGTCTCGTTGTTTAAAACTTTGAGGAACGCCTGGATCCCAGCTCAGGGGGTGACTTTCAAAACCATAAACCCTAACCGGTTCCTTGCATAATTCTCCTGCCTGGGGGATTGGGACCGGGTGATGAGGGGAGGGTCGTGGCTGTTTAGAAACGCAGCAGTTGTTATAGAGGAATATGATGGAATCACCAATGCTGAAGAATACAAACTGGATCGAATACCAGTGTGGGCAAGAATTGTGGGCATACCTGATGGCCTGATGAAAAAGAAGGATACTGCAGAAAAGATTGCAAAGAAAGTAGGCCAACCGATCTCAGTAATAGTCAATGAAGGTCGTCTAAACCCGACCAAATACCTGAGGGCTAGGGTGTTTGTGATGCTTGATACACCCCTGGTTAGGTTTGTGCCACTGACGCTCAGGGAAAGAAAGAGATATCCAGTTGAGTATGAGAAACTTCCTGATTTTTGTTACTTATGTGGATTGATAGGGCATGTTGTTACAGAGTGTGGTGATGGTATACACAACCCTGAGAGTTGTGAATGGGGTGATTGGCTCTGTCTTGATTTCGATGGCCCGGCAGGGGGAGAGGGAATAATAGAAGTGGTCGAGGGGGTTCAGCTCGAAGAGGAGGGGGTCGCGGAAGTGGTAGAGGAAATGCGGGTGATCCAAACCAAGAGGAAGAGCTGGAGATGGACCTTGATGGTACTGATGGTGCTAGTGCAACTGCAATAGTCCCTTCCGTGCGCAAGCGACTGATAGGGCAGGCTGGCAAGATCAATGGCCCGGCAATGCACACGGGTGGCCTGAGTGGCTCAGGCACGTCTCTGCCGCCAGGATATGTTTCGGAGCAAATTCATCTCCTGGAGAACACTAGCAATGTCGAGCCTGTGGATAAAAGTACGATGAGTACCCCGCAGAAAATTCATGTCCCAAAGAGATTGAGATCAACAGAGAATAGTACATCCAACAACATATCGGCGACTCCCTTCGAGGGTGATCGCCGGGCGCAATGAAACTAATATGCTGGAACTGCCGTGGCATGGCCAGTGCTGCGGCAGAAAGAGCTCTTCTGGATGTCCAGAAGCAGTGGGGGTCGGATGTCGTCTTCCTATCTGAGACGCATCTGAACAAAGCTAAGGCAGGGAAACTACGGAGAAAATTAAAAATGGATTGTATGGAAGTGCATGAGAGTAATGGAGCAAGTGGGGGGCTGCTTCTCTTTTGGAGGAGACATGTGGCAATACAGTTAAGAGACAAAGATAAAACTTCATAGATGTTATGGTGGGAGATGGTATGGATGAGGTATGGAGGTTTACGGGCTTCTACGGGGAGCCGAAGTGGGAAGATAAGCACTTGTCGTGGTCGTGCTTGCTTCATCTACACCAGCGAGTAAATCTTCCATGGATGATAGCTGGTGATTTTAATGAAATTTTGTATTCCCATGAAAAAGAGGGTGGAGCGCCGAGGCCAATGCATATGATGCAAAACTTTTGAGATGCCCTTGTTGACTGTGAGATGGAGGATAAGGGATGCAGCGGTGATCTTTACACCTGGAGGAGGAGGAGGTTAAGGGAACGGCTGGACAGAGCGGTATGTAATGGACAGTTTCATGCTTTATTCCCAAATGCAAAAGTTACTAACACTGCTCATATAAAGTCGGATCACAGACCCCTCTTTATTGACACCGAGGGGGATGAGCAGGTAGCTTCTCAAACCCATCGGAAGTGTTTTGAGTCGAGGTGGTTGCAAGAGGATAACATAATGCAAGTGGTGTCCGAGGCATGGGAACGTTCAGACCCGACAGCGCCAATTGCAGAACGAACAACGAGTGTCCATTCCACTTTGCATGAGTGGGATCGCTCGATTTTGAAGGCACCCCAACGGCGTCTGAAAGAACTGAAGGAGGAGTTGGAAAAGTTGCGGTCGGGCCCTCTCACTAATGAGGTGGGAGACAGGCAGCGAATTCTGTTAATGGAGATATAGCAAAATCTGGAAAAGGAAGAGATCTACTGGGTTCAGCGCAACCGAGCAAACTGGCTCAAATTTGGAGACCATAACACCAATTTCTTTCATAATTTTGCATCGGCGAGAAAGAAGAGAAATTATATAAAATGCCTGATGGACGACTCGGGTGTTTGGAGAGAGAGTAATGATGATATGAGTAGTTTGATTAGCGATTACTTTCAGCACCTCTTTTCTACTGAAGTAAATGTACCAGATATGAATGTTATCAATAAAGTTAAGAGGAAGGTTACGGATTATATGAATGAGTCACTCATTGCACCGTATACAGAGGAGGAGGTAAAAAAGCTCTCTTTAGCATTGGAGACTTAAAAGCACTAGGGCCAGATGGGCTACACGCTATTTTCTACAAAAAATTCTGGCACTTGCTTGGAGGAGATCTCACTAAGGAGGTCCTGGAGGCTGTTAATACAGGCATTATACCTGAGGGGTGGAATTCTACCACTATTGTCTTAATCCCGAAATTGGATAACCCAGAAAAAGTTACCCAATATAGACCCATAAGTTTGTGCAACGTGGTATATAAGGTGATTTCAAAGATGCTTGCGGTGCGGTTAAAGGTTCTCCTCCCAGATATTATCAGTGAGACCCAAAGTGCATTTGTGCCGGGCCGCATCATCAATGACAATGTCATAGTGGCGTTTGAATGCTTACATACGATGAAGAAACGGAAGAAGGGAAAGGTTGGCACTTGTGCAATAAAACTTGATATGCACAAGGCATATGATAGAGTGGAATGGACGTTCCTAGAGGCCATGCTCACCAAGTTAGGGTTTCATGCCCAATGGATTCAGATGGTTATGTATTGTGTGAGAACAGTTGAGTACAAGGTACGGTTTAATTCCAATGAAACACTCCCCCTTTTTGCCAACGAGAGGCTTGAGACAGGGGGATCCCCTCTCCCCCTATATGTTTCTTTTGTGTGCTGAGGGACTGTCAGCATTAATAGCTCATGAGGAATAGGCGGGGAACCTAATTGGAGTGCAGGTATGCAGAGATTCACCAACTATATCCCATCTGCTTTTCGCAGATGACTCCCTAATTCTCATGAGAGCGGATAACCAGAATGCTACCACGTTGAGATCGATCTTGGATGAGTACTGTGCAGCGTCCGGTCAACTGGTTAGTGAATCTAAGTGTTCTATATTTTTCAGTCCTAATACAAAGGTGGAAGTGAAGGCTGATGTATGCCAAATACTGAACATCATGACTGAGTCCATCTCAGACAGATACTTGGGCCTACCAGCCATGATTGGTGTGGACCGGGTGGACTGCTTTAAACATTTGATTGAAAGGATTCAAGCATTGGTAAATGGTTGGAAGGAGAGAACTCTATCTTTTGGGGGAAAAGAAGCTTTGCTGAAAGCGGTGGCCCAAGCCATCCCAACCTATGCGATGGGTGTTTTCAAATTCCCAAAGAAAATATGCAAGGGAATCACTGATGCAATGTCACAATTCTGGTGGGGAGATGAGGAGGATCAGCGTAAGATGCATTGGTTCGCATGGTGGAGGATGTGTATCCCAAAGGAGAGAGGAGGGATGGGATTTCGGAACATTCAGAGTTTCAATTTGGCGATGCTCGCGAAACAGGTTTGGAGATTAATTGATAACTATGATTCCCTATGTGCTCGAGTCTTACGAGCCAAGTATTATCCCACGGGAGATATACTAAACAGCCAGTTAAAAAAGGGTTCATCTTATGTGTGGCAGAGCATATGGTCGGGAATTCAAACTTTCAAACATGGTTGTATTTGGAGAGTGGGGAACGGAAACAAGATAAACATATGGGATGATTGTTGGATTCCAAACAGTGCATCAAAGAAAGTCCTTACAGCCCGTGGGAACCGAGTTCTCACAAAGGTGAACGAGCTCATAGACCCAACTACGGGAGAGTGGGATGAGCAACTAATCCGGGAAAACTGCTGGCTGATAGACGCAGAACGGATTTTGCAAATCCCACTATTTCATGTGCAAACTGAAGACTACGTGGCATGGCATCTAACAAAGAGTGGAGTTTTTTCAGTTCGCTCCGCTTACTATAAACAGTGGGAGATGAGCTATGCATCAGAGGACAGCAGCTTGGTCCGATCAGCTATGGCACCGGATAAAGTCTGGAAAATTTTGTGGAATTTGAAAGTGCCCGCGAAAATTAAAATCCACATCTGGAGATGTCTACATAACACAATTCCCTGCCGTAGTGTGCTAATGAACCGTCATGTGGGGAATATATTTGGATGTCCGTTTTGTTCAGAAGGAGCAGAAGATCTCGTGCATATGCTGTTTAAATGTGCGAGATCGCAAGAAGTGTGGAGATCTCTGGGAGTTGCAGACAATATAAACTTTGCTTGCCAAATGGATTCAGCGGGCTCAGCAACTATAGAGTTTTTTCTCTATGATACATATTTTCGACGACAATATAATGGTTGAGCTACCGGAGTTGTTTACCACAGCCTATTGGTATATTTTGTGGCAACGGAGACAGTTTGTGCGGGGTGAGGAGTTTGCCTCGCCAGCGCGAATGGCCGTAGCAGTGGCAGCTCTATCTCTGAACTATGCCCGTGGAGCACAAAGAAAAATGACACCAAAAGTGAACACCTGGCCAGGGTTTCTCGCTGGTCAGATAGTCATCAACGTTGATGCGTCGTTCAGAGAAGGAGATTATGCAGGCTCTTGTGGAGTAGTCATCCGTGACTACCGTGGAAACTTCATGTCTGCAACGACAGCAACACTCGATCATGTACCTGATGTTGAGACAGCTGAAGCTGCGGCTATATTGGAAGGGATGAAGCTAGCAAAGGAAACTGGGTGCCATAATATCATAGTAAGATCAGATAATATCACGATGGTGGAGGCACTCAAACTGAATGGAGGCTACTCTATGGTGGCAGCGCCGGTGTTGGATGAATGTCGCAGTTATCTCGAAGACTTGGGGAAGTTTACTATTGAGCATTGTATTAGAGAGTCGAATAGTGTAGCTCATGAGTTAGCATGTTGGGGTCGTGCCAATAATCCATCTCGATGGGTTCATGACCCGCCTGATTTCATTGTAAATCTTTTAGCAGACGATGTTGCTATCTTTTGATTAATAAAGTAAACTTTCCCGTCAAAAGAAAACTTACCAAATGCCTTAAGATAGCTTAAGAGAAGCATATGGTGTCCATAACCCTTCTTAGACCACTACCTTAATGTCATCTTTCATCATTAGAGATCACCTATTCCAAATACCACAATATGATTTGCAGCATCTGGATCAAAAGAATAAATAAAGCAAGGTTAGTATCCCAACTATATTCAGAACACTTACATCATAAATAACTACATGTATGCATCGGTATCAATGGAGAGGATATATGTGGGTTTGATTACAACAGAAGCTAGCATACTATAGAGACAACTACTAAATTGAGCTATGTTTACCAGAGTTTGTGACATGGGGTAAGAGAGCACACACGAGTCCATCTAGCTAAACACCACAACAATACACCATCATGAATCCACCCTCGACTCACCCGTGAGGAAGTAATCCATGGCATTCACACTTATCTTGGCAACTTTTATTAACTACTCCCTCCGTCCTATAATATAAGAGCGTTTTGGGCACTAAACTAGCTAGTGTAGAAAACGCTCTTATATTATGGGACAGAGGGAGTAACTATTAAAGTTTTTCTATGATCAACCAAGAATCTCCAAGACATCCATAACCGCAGACACGTCTATTCCAATAGATTTAACCCTGCAGGGATGAACCAAGTTACCCATATACGAATGAAAACCTCTTAATGTTTTTACAATTAGCACACTTCACGAGATATGATAGAAAAGGGTGATCGACACGACACTTCCCCTACGCCGCAGAGAAGTCCAGGGAGTCAGCCCCCTTAGTTGTACCCAATTCATGAGTATGACCGAAGCTCCAAAACGGAGATAACTATTGCGTGACACCGCCAAGCCTATCCCACAAGATAACCACTTGTAAGGCCACTCCTAGGTAAGACCACATGACCATCACGTCCCACCACATCTATTTTACCAACTCGCACTGCAAAATGGAAATCCCTAACTATGTGACTCCTGGACAGATCTTAGGTAAAAGTAGTAGGTCGAGGGGGCCACATACACCTCACGCGTGCTTAGTGCGGTCAGTCTTCGATCAAGATAACAAGAACTTCGGCCCTAGTAGCGTCTTAAGTGGAACAACCCACCATGTTCTCTAACATGGCCTCCCACCTTTTGCCTTTAGTCATGTTTAACATAATTATCTCCAGAAGCAAGCCACAAACATGTATCATGTGTATCTACCAACTGTGATTCGTCACCCAAATGGATCAACGACCCATGCAACCCTAAGCATAGTTACGACAAGAGTGCAGGGCCAACATGATGATAACATATGAAACTTTTTTTTTGAAAAAACACAAGCTTTATTCATTTGAATTAACCATTACAATGTTTATGAGGATCGATACAATTTCATTTAAAGGCTCCTCAAATCAATCAGAAGTCAAAGAAAATCTAGCCAACCTAGCAAGCTCATGAGTAACTTTATTTGCTTCTCTATTACAACGCTCGAGATATAGGAAAATCACTGCAAAATGAAAATAGTCATAAAAAACTGTCGCCACCGCACCCGCTGATTGTCCTCCATCCTTAATAGTATCAATCACCTCCATATTGTTCGAGTTAATAACAAGACGATTGCATCCCGCCCTTTGCGCAAGTGATAGACCAAACATGAGGGCCAAAACTTGAGACGTCTGGATATCCGCACACTAGTCTATCTTCCCATTTCTCCAGCAATGAATTTGCCTTGATCATCCCTCAGGACTGCCACAACCATGCCCCTTATAAGCAATTCATGGTCAAAATAAGCATCAACATTAAGTTTAACAAAACCTCCAGGCGGGCATATCCAGCCCCCTCTTTTCATGGAAACCTTTGGAGAGGAAGTCATAACAAATGTAGTCGTAAGAGCACGAATCCCCATAGAAATCTGATGAGCATTCTAAGTCGTCTCCTTGTGAACCAGTTTACGCCTTTCCAACCACACATACTAGGTGGAAATGTCAATCATTTCACACACATTCTGAATACCCATAATAGACAAATCCTATTCTGGCAAAAGAAGTAGATATTCAAGAACCGCCTCACCAACACAATCTACTGCACATGATTTACTAATAATGTCATCCATTCCCAGCCTGCTCCAGACCTCCCTGACTTTATTGTAGAGGAATAACAAATGCTTTGTATCTTCTAGCCCAAAAGAGCAAGTAGAACAATGGGGTGAGACTTGCATATGTCTATTGGCAATATGAAACTACTAATCATGCTAGGATGGATGTAAAGGCAATATAAGGCGACAAGAATAGGCAATGCAAAGGAATAGGTAAAACTCAATGCCCGGCCACTGCAGAAGATAGAGACTCAATGGATCAAGCAAAGAAAGGGTTCTTGCCTGTATTACAAGGTGTGAAGTTGAGTCAGGCTCAATGCCCGACCACTACAGAAGATAGAGAGAAAATGAAAGATGTTCCCTATGCTTCAGCCATAGGCTCTATCATGTATGCAATGTTGTGTACCAGACCTGATGTGTGCCTTGCTATTAGTTTAGCAGGGAGGTACCAAAGTAATCCAGGAGTGGATCACTGGACAGCGGTCAAGAACATCCTAAAATACCTGAAAAGGACTAAGGATATATTTCTCATTTATGGAGGTGACAAAGAGCTAGTTATAAATTGTTACGTAGATGCAAGCTTTGACACTGATCCGGACGATTCTAAATCGCAAACCGGATATGTGTTTATATATTGAACGGTAGAGCTGTCAGTTGGTGCAGTTCTAAACAAAGCGTCGTGGCGGGATCTACATGTGAAGCGGAATACATAGCTGATTCGGAAGCAGCAAATGAAGGAGTCTGGATGAAGGAGTTCATATCCGATTTAGGTGTCATACCTAGTGCATCGGGTCCAATAAAAATCTTTTGTGACAATACTGGTGCAATTGCCCTGGCAAAGGAATCCATATTTCATAAGAGAACCAAGCACATCAAGAGACGCTTCAATTCCATCCGGAACCAAGTCCAGGTGGGAGACATAGAGATTTGCAAAATATATACGGATCTGAATGTTGCAGACCCATTGACTAAGCCTCTTCCACGAGCAAAACATGATCAGCACCAAGGCTCCATGGGTGTTAGAATCATTACTGTGTAATCTAGATTATTGACTCTAGTGCAAGTGGGAGACTGAAGGAAATATGCCCTAGAGGCATAATAAAGTTATTATTTATTTTCTCATATCATGATAAAAATTTATTATTCATGCTAGAATTGTATTAACCGAAAACATAATACATGTGTGAATACATAGACAAACATAGTGTCACTAGTATGCCTCTACTTGACTAGCTCGTTGATCAAAGATGGTTGTGTTTCCTAGCCATGGACATGAGTTGTCATTTGATTAACAGGATCACATCATTACGAGAATGATGTGATTGACTTGACCCATTCCGTTAGCTTAGCACTTGATCGTTTAGTATATTGCTATTGCTTTCTTCATGACTTATACATGTTCCTATGACTATGAGATTATGCAACTCCCACTTACTGGAGGAACACTTTGTGTGCTACCAAATGTCACAACGTAACTGCATGGTTACAAAGGAGCTCTACAGGTGTCTCTGAAGGTACATGTTGAGTTGGCGTATTTCGAGATTAGGATTTGTCACTCCGATTGTCGGAGAGTATTTCTGGGCCCTCTCGGTAATGCACATCACTATAAGCCTTGCAAGCAATGTGACTAATGAGTTAGTTGCGGGATGATGCATTACATAACGAGTAAAGACACTTGCCGGTAACGAGATTGAACTAGGTATTGAGATACCGACGATCGAATCTCGGGCAAGTAACATACCGATGACAAAGGGAACAGCGTATGTAGTTATGCGGTTTGACCGATAAAAATCTTCGTAGAATATGTGGGAACCACTATGAGCATCCAGGATCCGCTATTGGTTATTGACCGGAAACGAGTCTCGGTCATGTCTACATAGTTCTCGAACCCGTAGGTTCCGCACGCTTAAAGTTTGGTGACGATCGGTATTATGAGTTTTGATGTACCGAAGGTAGTTCGGAGTCCCGGATATGATCACGGACATGACGAGGAGTCTCGAAATGATCGAGACGTAAAGATTGATATGTTGGACGACTAAGTTCGGACACCGGAATGGTTTCGGGGAGTTTCAGACATATACCGGAGTACCGGGGGGTTACCGGAACCCCCCGAGGAGTTTAATGGGCCAAGATGGGCCTTAGTGGAGAAGAGGAGGGGCGGCTAGGGCTGGCTGCGCACCCCCTCCCCCCTCTAGTCCGAATTGGACAAGGAGGGGGTGCGGCGCCCCCTTTCCTTCCTCCTCTCTCCTTCGCTTCCTTTTCCCGTCCTACTCCAACTAGGAAAAGAGGGAGTCCTACTCCAGGTGGGAGTAGGACTCCTCCCTGGCGCGCCCTCCTCCTGGCTGGCCGCCCCCTCCCCCTGGTCCTTTATATACTGGGGCAGGGGGCACCTCTAGACACAACAATTGATCTCTTGATCTCTTAGCCGTGTGCGGTGCCCCCCTCCATCATATTCCACATCGGTAATATCATAGCGGTGCTTAGGCGAAGCCCTGCGTCGGTAGCATCATCAACACCGTCATCACGCCGTCGTGCTGACGGAACTCTCATGCAAAGCTCTGCTGGATCGGAGTTCGTGGGACGTCATCGAGCTAAACGTGTGCTGAACTCGGAGGTGCCGTACGTTCGGTACTTGATCGGTCGGATAGTGAAGACGTACGACTACATCAACCGCGTTGTGCTACTGCTTCCGCTTTCGGTCTACGAGGGTACGTGGACAACACTCTCCCCTCTCGTTGCTATGCATCACCATGATCTTGCGTGTGCGTAGGATTTTTTTTGAAATTACTACGTTCCCCAACAGGTGCTCCGCCAGCGCTGGGCATACGCGGAGCTCCGGGCCCGGTGCCAAGCCGCGCGCCGCACACGTGGACCACGCGAGGAGGGCGGCGTCATCGTCCTCGACAGCGACGAGGAGGACGAGGCTGGTCCGTCCAACCCCGCGCGGGTCGGCGACCCTGGCCAGGGTTCCAGCAGGGACGGCGGCGGCTCCGACGGGGCGCGTGACGACGACGACGACGACGACGACTACACCCGATTTTACAAGCTCCTCGACATGCAGAAGGCGGGCGGCGGCCGCGGCGTAGCAGTAGCAGTAGTTTGCATGTTTAGGCATAGTTTTAGGTGTAGTTTAGGCGTACTTTTACGTGTTTGTACAAACTTCTATGAAATATCACCGAGTTCGTGCCAGGTCGCCGAGTTTGCACAAATTTACATGAAAATTCGCCTAGTTTGCACGTTTCTTGGGGCGGCCTTGGGGCGACAACTGGAAACGCAATCGCCCCCAATGCGCCAACAAATGCCGGTTCGCCTCCAGGCGGCTCTTTTTGGCGTCCTTGAGGGCCTAACGGCTGGAGATGCTCTAAAAAATGGCCTCTCAGGAACCATATCCATTCAAGTAGGCTGTAGAGGGGAAGGAAGATAAAGATAAACGATAAAAAATGTTGATAGCATGAAGCAAAACATATGGAAACTGAAGCAAATGTGTCACAGGTTGCAAAAAAGTATTTCGACCATGAAGATGGGTACAAAAGCTAATATCGTGTTTATTATTACACAGCTGATTAAGTATAAATAAGTGAAGCATTCATTGGTGTACAATATTAGCTTCCTGACACAAACAGTGCTTGGGCGCTGTAACTCTATAAGGAACCCAGAGAAAACCACGCCCTCAACCGAGAAATGGGGACAAGGGAATGTATTGTCCACCTACCTTCGTAAAGAAATATAAAGCTTTTAGTAGTACTAAATGGAGTAGGGCATTTTGGAGACCGAGCTCCATGCAGCCCTTCATTTTGAAAATTTAAAATTCATAAATTTCAGTTTCAAAAAATTCTGAAAAAAATACACATGCATGCAAGGATGTAAAGTGTGTGCGTGACAATTTTCAGAATGAAATACCTTGAATTGCGAGCTGCACAAGAAAACAAAGTCATGGACTTTAAAGATGAAAAGTACATATGCTAAAAAGCCCCAAAATTGTCTTTTTTGTGTAGCTCATATTGTAATGTATTTCGACCTGAAAATTTGCACACATGCACATTATGTATCTAGGTATATGTATATTTATTTTCAGAATTTTCTGAAACTAAAAATTTTAATTTTAAAGTTTTCAAATAATGCCCTCTGTAGATCTCGGTCTCCGTTTGGTATTTTTGTATTAAATGCTTTTATATTTCTTTCTTTACGGAGGGAGTAAGAAATAGGGCGTGCAACCATTATTTGCCCGCAGCATCCTTTTACCCAGCGGGTAAATGGAGGGAACGCTACAAACTGGCCAAATGCACTGACCCAAGACACTACCACAAGGGCCCAAGCTACAAATGGGACCATCAAGATAGCCGGGTACACTGCATTTCTGTACCACACAAACGCACACACAGGGGCACCTCTAGCATTACCACGGCCTCTACCCATGAAACCTCCTGTACCATCACCAGAGCCTCTACCCCTACCACGAGCACCATCACCGGTAACTCGTCCTCGACCACGACCACTCCTGGATCCTCGGCCACCACCGGAACTTCTACCCCTACCACGACCACCACCGGAACCTTGGCCACCACCAAGGCCACCACCGGAACCTCGGCCAGCACCAAGGCCACCATCGGAACCTCGGCCACCACCAAGACCACTGTCGGTGTCAAAACCGGCGGATCTCGGGTAGGGGGTCCCGAACTGTGCGTCTAGGCGGATGGTAACAGGAGACGAGGGACACGATGTTTTACCCAGGTTCGGGCCCTCTCGATGGAGGTAAAACCCTACGTCCTGCTTGATTAATATTGATGATATGGGTAGTACAAGAGTGGATCTACCACGAGATCAAGGAGGCTAAACCCTAGAAGCTAGCCTATGGTATGATTGTTGTAATGTATGTTGTGTCCTACGGACCAAAGCCCTCCGGTTTATATAGACACCGGAGAAGGCTAGGGTTACACAGAGTCGGTTACAATGGTAGGAGATCTACATATCCGTATCGCCAAGCTTGCCTTCCACACCAAGGAAAGTTCCATCCGGACACGGGACGGAGTCTTCAATCTTGTATCTTCGTAGTCTTGGAGTCCGGCGGACGATGATAGTCCGGCTGTCCGGACACCCCCTAGTCCAGGACTCCCTCAGTAGCCCCTGAACCAGGCTTCAATGACGATAAGTCCGGCGCGCATAATGTTCGGCATTGCAAGGCGGGTTCCTCCCTTGAATAATCCAGAGAAGATCATGAACACCAGGATAGTGTCCGGCTCTGCAAAATAAATTCCACATTCCACCGTAGAGAGAATAAAATGTACACTAGTTCAATCTGCTGACGTATTATGCGGCGTGATATTACACCGCTACCAAGCCACTGTTCGAATCGTTTTTTACTACACCACCTCAGCACGTTTAGCGAAGCGGTTTCCTTGGCACGTCTTATCGAAGCAGAGATCGTGTTCCCCTTATTCCGGGATTCTCATCACTACGGACGTGGGTAACCCAACCGTTCCCGTCGCCACGCCTCCTCTATCGAAGGTGAATCCCAAACGGTCACGGAGATGGCTCTTGGTATTTTTCCCCTTTATAAGAGGACCAAGGCTCGTTCTTGTTCTTCAATCTCGCATCGAATCTCCTCCTCGCTCCCAGTTCCAACACCCAGAGCCTCAGATTCGAGCGCTTCGGATCCTCAACCATGTCCGGCTCCGACCTCCAGGGCCAGTGGATGCCCTCCTCCGTCACGGAGGAGGACATATTGAAGTTACGTGAGGCCAAGTACCTGGCCTACGAGGTTTCGCACAGGTTGCCCGCCCAAGGGCAGGCCGTGCCCGCCCCCGAGCCCGGTGAGTTCGTTGTCTTCGTATCCCACCTCCGTCGGGGTTTAGGCTTCCCGACGGACCCCTTCGTGAGAGGACTCATGTTCTACTATGGGCTGGACTTTCACGACTTGGCTCCGGAGTCCATCCTCCACATCTCCGCATTCATTATCGTCTGCAAAGCCTTCCTCCGCGTCACTCCCCACTTCGGCCTGTGGCTGAAGACCTTCAATGTGGAGCCGAAGATGATCGGGGGGCGTCAAGCGGAGTGCGGCGGAGCGGCCATAAGCAAAAAGGCCGATGCCCCATGGCCCGAGGGTTCCTTCCAAGAGGAACTCGGACTGTGGCAGCAGGAGTGGTTCTATATCACCGCTCCGAAGGGCAGCAAGCAAAAGCCGCCGCCTTCATTCCGCCCGGGACCTCCATGCCGACTGATGTCATGGGTCAACCAAGGGCTCAATTGGGGGCCGTCCGAAGACGTACCCTTATTGCAGGGCCGGATGCTAGACCTCCAGGCGAGGGAGATCAATCTGATTGTGGTGATGCAGGTTATGCTAATCAGGCATCTCCTGCCCTGCAAGCGTCGTCCTCTCCGTCTATGGGAGTTCAACCCGGAGGGACTTCGGATTCTCCAACACTTCATGGGTGCGACACCCGTGGAGATGTACAAGTTATTCTTCGGACCACATGTAGCGTGTCCGGAATTGGCCGAAGACGCAGGCCTAAGCCGCAATCGCCTGGATACTCAGGTAAATAGCTCAGAGTCCGGACGTTCTATTTATCTGCTTTTCTAGAGTTCGCCTCCTGACCCATTACTCTTCACAGGAGTGCGTAGCACAATCGAGGCTGATAAGGTGTCCGGCCCCCCTCCCAGAGACCGCACTGGAGCCCGTGCTGGTCAGAATGTTGGAGGTCGCGCCCATGGAAGCGAGCGATGGGGAAAATGGAGGAGCTATTATTTCGCCCAAAGGGGCGCCTGAAGAGAGGGGAATTAAAAACCCCTCCCTCCAAGGGGAGAAGAGGACCGCCTCCGAAGATCCGGAGGCCAAAGCCCCTAAGCGGGGGAAGAGATCCTCGCCGGGGGGTCCGGCGTCCGGGGAGAATCCGGACACACAATCATCGCCAAAGGATCAGCCCTCCAACGAGCCGTGAGTATGAAAAGGGGGAGTTAATTAGTAAGGAAATACCTCCATTTGTGCTTCTGTGGGTGACCGAAATATTTATCTTGCAGGTCGGATCTGCAGCCTTCTCAGATGAGTTCATCTTCGGGGGACCTTCTTCCGAAGATGATGGAGAGCGAAACGCCTCCGTCTGCCGCGCCGTCAGATAAAGCGGACGAGCCTGAAGTATCGTCACGGAGGGTATCCCCGAGTCCGGAGGGGCCAAAGAGTTCGGCACACACTAGTATCCGGCCGGGAGAACTGAAGAATCTGCTTGAGAGGGCGTCCATTTCAGAAGATCACCGTGCGTTGATGCGTATGGTGATTGGAAGGATTTCGTCCGCCGAGAGCGGATTGCGCAATGCCGCCATGAGTTTGCTGGCGGGGTTTGAGGTACACGAAAATGACGCATCCCTTTGTCTATTAATAGTTTTGCACATAAAAATGCGCCCTGTATAGATAGTAGCCCCCGAGACTCGGTAGGTTGTCGAAGACGACAGCGTGCCGAGGATCAAAATCGCAAGTAATTAATGTCGCCATTCCTATGCAGGTGGCGGATAGTCCGAGGGATAGCCGGACTAGTGGAGTTGCCGAGTTAATGCGGCAACTTGACGTGGCGGATGCAGACATCGCGCTTGTCAACCGGCGACTTGACGAGTCGCAAGGTAAATGAGTTCTCCGCAGTTGCTTTATTAAGGGGGTCAAAGCCCTCCTCTTGATAAATTATATGTTGTTGTACAGACGGTGCTGCTGCTGTGGAGAGCCTTCGGGCCGAACTTGCCCAGACTAAGGAGCAAGCCCGAAGGAGTGACGCGGCTGCCTCGAGGGCGGCCGAGGAGTTGAAAGCCGAAAGGGCTGCACACTGCCTAAGCAGGGAAGAGGTGGCCGAATTGGCCATGAAAGTGAAAGATGCTGCCGTCCGCAATGAGGCTCTTGAAAAGGAGCGTTTATCGGAGCGGGAAGACCTGAGGAAGGCCACCGCCGAGGCCAAGGATGCCCGCTCTGCAATGCGGGCCATGAGGGAGGAGCTGCGCCAGACCGGAGATATCGTGGCTGGCAAGCCTTATCTGCTACGTCGCCGGTTTATGGATCAAAGGTATGCTCAATTTGATCGGCTGTGGAGTCCGGAGGATCCGTATATGGACTTAGCGGCAAGTGCGGCTGATGCCGTTGAGCACTTCCGGAGCCAGAAGGATCACAAGACGGAAGAACTATTTTGGTCTCAATTCCATAGTCCGGATCGCTCACTTCCGTTGACCGACCGGTTGGCCGAATGGGCTGAGCTAAATAGGTTGTCCGGACTTGCCATGACTGACATCGTCGCTCATGTCTAGCCAGAGAGGCCCAAGGCGACGAGCTACTTCGGCTTACTGCAGCAATTCCTTGGAGCGGTGCCGCATATCAAGGAGATGAAGCGGTCGGCCTGCATCGAGGGCGCGCGGATGGCTCTTGCCCGCGTGAAGGCGCATTGGACGGAGATGGATGCCACTGCTGTTGCCGCCCAGGGCTCGGATGAAGACCGGCTCCCCGCCGAGCACTATTTCGGGAAAGTTATGCGTGGCGCTCGTGTAATAGAGTCACAGTGCTCAAAAAATGTCACGTTCAAATGAACGTTTTAGCTTGTAAAACGATGATTATGCTATAACTGCTTTTTATACTTGTGCGTCCCAAGTAGTAAAACTTCTCCTATCCGGCCGTTTACGTATACACTTGTATAACCTGAAAGATTGCAGTCTTCGGCTTCAGCCCCCACGCACAAGGTGCGGGGGTGTTCGCAAAAATAGCGTGTTTTCACACTTAATCCGACGTCTCGGTCCTGTTAAGGAGGTGGTAGCGTAGCAAACGAGGCAATCCGGACTATAATGCTTTATCACTTTCACTTAGCCAGTGGAGTTCGAGGGTGGGGCTACGATATAGCCCCTTGGGGCACCGCACTTCTCCGAGTTCAGGGCGCATGTGTGCCTGACCGAGAAACGGTCCTTCGTCAAAGCGGGGAATTCTAAACATTCCGGTGGTCGATCGAGTGGTTGACCAGTCTCTCGCTATATCATGACAGTCAGTTTTCGGCTTTCTCTACTGAGGTGCTCGCCCAGCCGAACTGGGGCACAATCGCAGTAGTTCTCCTGGTGCCGCGTTAGCCGATGATACGGAACGTAAGGCAGCAAAACACAGGAGCCGGGCAAACCCAACATTTGACCAAAGACATGATTCGGAGCTGATGCATATAATGCCTAACTCGAGACGCCGAACACTCCTTGAGGTGTTCGGTCTTTATAATAATGGGCAGAACAATGCCCTAAGCCCCTGGTGTCCAGGTACAGGCATGGTCTTCTGACGCGGCCGATGCCAAAACGTCAGGCTCCGCTTTGGCTATAGGAAGAAACCAACGGATAATAACAACAAGAGACAGTAAAAAAGGTCTACGCAGGGTCTTAATCTGAAAAGAATCCTCACAACGGGTCCCTACTGCACGTCTGCGCATGTGTCTCCGTTGCGCCGTTATCCTGGACGGGTATGCACGTTGTTCATCTGTAAAAAGAGAGGAACGCTCAGTTTGAAAACAATTTGTGCGAAAAATATATGTGTAAAATAAGAAATATAAATAAGTAAAGCGGGGGTTGTATGAACCCGCGGTTGTTTGTGCGCGCAGCCCCCTGTGAAGAGGTGTGCGGCTAGGGAACCCCTAGCCTGCTGAAGCCGGACTCGTCTATCCGAGTCCGGGGTCTTTGAGTGACCCTCGCACTGAAATGATGCCACGCGGACCGGGCATCTTGAGTGTAAGAGACGCGTAATGCGGTATGGCATTGAAACGGACAAAAGCCTTTCGTCCCAATAGTGCTTGATATCCACTTTTAAATGGGACGATGTGAAAAATTAGTTTTTCGCGCCGAAAATTGTTCGGTGATCCGAACACGACTTCTAGTAATATGGAGCCTGTGCACTTGGCGTAAGGTCCTGGCGTCACTCCTTTGAAGGAAGTGATGCTGTGTTGAATTTTTGTAGGGTCTATCCCCATCTGACGGATTGTGTTTGAATACAGCAGGTTTAAGTCGCTGCCTCCGTCCATTAGGACTTTAGTGAATTGTAGTCCGTCTATTATGGGATTCAATACCAGGGGAGTCCTTCCCGCGTTTCGAACGCTTCTGGAATAGTCCAGGTGGTCGAAAGTGATTGGTTTTGATATCCAATCTCTATGGTCTGCTGGGTTGGACCGCGCGAAGCTCTTTTTCGAAAGTGCCGCACTATTTTTCCGTATTATCACATGAAGTGAACTTACTTCTTTGACCCCTTGCGGGAAAGTCTTTTGTTTTCCGGTGCTCTGCTGGTGGGGTTTATCGTCTTCGCTTGACGCGTCGAGCCCCTTGTGTTCGGCATTTAGTCGGCCGGACTGTTTAAAAACCCAACAATCCCGATGGGTGTGGTTTGCAGGCCTTCCGGGGGTGCTGTGGATTTGACATATCCGACCCAAAATCTTGTTTAAGTTAGACAGCTCATCGCCGTCATCCTTAAGAGGCGATGTTTTGTCGTTTGGCCGCGAGCTTTTGAATCCGGCGTTGACTGCCGTGCTCTTTGGGCTTTTCTTTTTGTTCCGGCGCTGCTCTTTTCTGTGCCGTGATTTTCCGTTTCCATCTCTTATCTCGGATGTACTTGGGTCGCTGGTGCTGCATCTTGCTAGCCAGCTGTCCTCTCCCGCACAGAAGCGGGTCATGAGGCTTGTTAGCGCGGTCATTGTCCTCGGTTTTTCTTGGCCGAGGTGTCTGGCAAGCCATTCGTCTCGGACATTGTGTTTAAAAGCTGCTAAGGCTTCGGCGTCCGGACAGTCGACTATTTGGTTCTTTTTGGTGAGGAACCTGTTCCAGAATTTGCGCGCTGACTCTCCGGGCTGTTGAGTTATATGGCTTAGATCATCTGCATCCGGAGGGCGGACATAGGTCCCTTGAAAATTTGCTCTAAACGCTTCCTGAGCTCTTCCCAACTTCCCACAGTGTTTTCTGGGAGGCTTTTAAGCCAATGACGGGCTGGCCCTTTGAGCTTGAGGGGTAGGTATTTTATGGCGTGGAGATCATCTCCTCTGGCCATGTGTATATGTAGTATGTAATCTTCTATCCAGACTCCAGGGTCTGTTGTTCCATCGTAGGCCTCTATGTTTATGGGTTTAAATCCTGCTGAGAATTCATGGTCCAGCACCTCATTGGTGAAACATAGTGGGTGTGCGACGCCCCTGTATTTGGGTGTGCCGCTATTTTCGGACACTTGACGTGTTGCCTTGCTTCCTGGGGCCTTCTTCTTTGGCCCGTAGATGGACCTGGCTGGGCCATCTGTCTTTCCAGGTTCATTAGTTGGTTTATGTGCGGCGCCGCTTTCAGAATTTGGCCTATCATCTGGCCGTCTATCCAACCAGGCAGCCTCTTTATTTTTTGACGGTGGAGGCTCTATGGCCTCCTCGTCGAATTCTGGTAGCAGCTTACGCTTCGGGTAGCTCCTTGATTGGTGGCCATTGCCGTATTTATCTGCGGTTTTGAGCACTTTGCTCCATCTCATTCTGAGTGTGTCTTCCGCTGTTTTGAGCTTCCGCTTTTCCTTCTTCAGGCTTCTTGCAGTGTTGACGAGTCTTTTTCGAAGGTTTTTGCTCTCCGGCGGCGTGTCCGGCATGAGGTCGTCCGGACTGTCGTTTTCGCCAGGCCTGGACTGATTATCTGACTCGTCATGTTCGAACGGTTGCTTATCTGCATGTTCGTCGTCCACTTGTGAGCCCTGCTGTATTACGGGCTCCTTGGGAGCGTTGTTGTCGTCGAGGTGGGACTTAGGGCGGCGTCTGCGTCGCCGTTTTGGTTGTTTATCGGCGGGGTTATCTTCTGCCGCGGCCCGTTGGTCCTCGTTATCGCTCTCCTTTGGGGTATCCACCATGTATATGTCATATGATGAGGTGGTCCTCCCGTGCCTTATAGGCTCTGTTTCTTGTTCGTCTCCGGCATCGTCGTCTATTCCGTCGATGTCTTCGGAGTCATGGTCTAGCATGTCGGTTAGATCGTCGACAGTGGCTACAAAGTGGGTGGTGGGTGGGCTCTGAATTTCTTCGTCGTCCGCACCCCAACCAACCTGGCCATAGTCCGGCCAGGACTCTCCCGATAACGAGAGGTGCTTTAGCGAATTTAGAATGTCACCAAAGGGCGAGTGTTGGAAGATGTCCGCGGCGGTGAATTCTATAACCGGCGCCCGATCCGAATCGATTGGTAGGGGCGTGGGAGGTTCGGAGTCCGGCAAGGAGTCCGGCACCTCGAAATCACGAGTTTCGCGGGGGACAAGATTAATGTTTGGCTCCATCGCCGTGGAAGTCGAAGCCCCCGAGGTGGCGTCTATCCACCGATCCTCGATCTGGGTGATCGACTCCGGACTGATGGCCGAAGCGGATTCATGTGCGGCCACCAAGGCACTGTTCGGCGGCAGAGCTAGATCATGCCCATCGTCACGGTGCGGCACGCTCGGCTGCGGCTTGAGTCCGTCGAAGATCAAGTCTCCGCGGACATCGGCCGTGAAGTTTAGGCTTCCGAATCTGACCTGACGGCCAGGGGCGTAGCTTTCGATCTGCTCCAGATGGCCAAGCGAATTAGCCCGCAGTGCGAAGCCGTCGAATACGAAGATATGTCCGGGGAGAAAAGTCTCACCCTGGACAGCGTTGTTGGTTGAAGATGCCATCAAGCCTATCGGTGACGACACAGAGGAACTCTCAATGAAAGCACCAATGTCGATGTCAAAACCGGCGGATCTCGGGTAGGGGGTACCGAACTGTGCGTCTAGGCGGATGGTAACAGAAGACGAGGGACACGATGTTTTACTCAGGTTCGGGCCCTCTCGATGGAGGTAAAACCCTACGTCCTGCTTGATTAATATTGATGATATGGGTAGTACAAGAGTGGATCTACCACGAGATCAAGGAGGCTAAACCCTAGAAGCTAGCCTATGGTATGATTGTTGTAATGTATGTTGTGTCCTACGGACCAAAGCCCTCTGGTTTATATAGACACCGGAGAAGGCTAGGGTTACACAGAGTCGGTTACAATGGTAGGAGATCTACATATCTGTATCGCCAAGCTTGCCTTCCACGCCAAGGAAAGTCCCATCCGGACACGGGACGGAGTCTTCAATCTTGTATCTTCGTAGTCTTGGAGTCCGGCGGACGATGATAGTCCGGCTGTCCAAACACCCCCTAGTCCAGGACTCCCTCAACCACCACCGGAACCTCGGCCACCACCAAGACCACCACCAGAACCTTGGCCACCACCAAGGCCACCACCGGAACCTCGGCCACCACCAAGACCACCACCGGAACCTTGGCCACCACCAAGGCCACCACTTGAAAAAGCATTGTGCCCTTTTGAAGTTTTGTTTGTTTTGCAAGTCCTTTTGTTGTGTGTCGTTTCATTGCAACCACCGCATTGGTTCCTATCACGTGGCTCCATGAAATGTCCACTACCAAACTCTCTGGTGCTCATGACATCATCCATATCATTCCTGTATCGCTTTGTTCTCCTTCTACCCTTGGGTTGTACCATCATATCCGGATCAGGCCTAATGTTAGGACCGTGATACTCTGGCCACTGCGATGCGTCCAGAAAAGGCTGAAATCTAGACACCCATGTTAACTTATGAGTTTGCAGGTTGAATTCATGCAACCTTACAACTACTCCATCGGAGATATCCACGTTCCTGATGCGGGCCGCCGACATCATGTGTGAGCATGGCCAGTGGTACTTACTAGGCCGCTCACAACTGCAATGTCTTGTCCTAAGAGCCACCTTAAATGAGCGAGCACCATATGATTGTCCATCTCTAGTTGTCCCACCTGGCTCATCCACTTGGTATTTCATTTCTACATTATCGAAACAAGTGACTCGCTGGATGGCTGACTTGTCTCTCTGAAACTCCAGCCACTCGGCAACCTTCTTCGGATATATTTCATTGGGAGGCTTCTCACTATCAGCAATCAACTTGTCGATTTCATCGGAGTGCTTCAAAAAATACTCATTTAGCTTGTAAAAGGTATATTCCACTATTGCCGTCACCGGCAACTGACGGGCACCCTTCAAGACAAAGTTGAAGCACTCAACAAGATTGCTTCTCATGTCACCATATCTCATGCCTCCTTCGTCACATGCCCGTGACCACTTGTGTCTCTCATCAATATTCCTTTCTAAGAAATCTTTCCCACCTTTGTTTGCCTTCTCATAGATTTTGTTCAAGCGTGTCGTGAATGACTTAACGGAGAAGGCTACACATGCGGAGTTAAGATCCTTGCAAAGATCCTTGTTTTTGCAAGCTCTGTAAAAGTTTGCAACGAAGTGCCTCAGACACCATCGGTGGTGAAGCCTCGCATGCCCTGGAATATGAATATCCACGGCCGCCAATATGCCTTGGTGCCGATCGGATATGATGCATACCTCCCGGTTCGGAGGAATGACCGTGCTCCTAACAAGTCTCATGAACCATTCCCAGTTGTCTTGGTTCTCCACGGAGACCAAAGCAAATGCCACAGGCAACACCTGATCGTTAGCGTCATGTGCCATTGCTATCATGAGTGTGCCCTTGTATTTCCCTGTCAAGAATGTCCCATCTATAGACAGAATCGGTCGACAATGCTCAAAAGCTGCAATGCATGGGCCAAACGTCCAAAAGGCACGACGGAACACTCCTTCAATATCTTGGACATAATGGTACATTCCTGGGTTTCTATAAGACATCGCTCCCAGCAACCTGGGTAGCCTGTTGTAAGCCTCTTCCCATCCACCGTACAATATTCTGAGAGCGACTTGCTTGGCCTTCCATGTCTTCCCATACTTGACCTTATATCCGAACTTATCTGCAATCCAACTCAGCAACAACTTCACTTTAATGGTTGGATCCTCGGCTATATGTTTCTGGTATTTATAACCAATGAATTCTGAGGTTAGTTGACAGTGTGTCTTCCGTGCTTCTACGGCCGGCGGTGTGCATTGGTGAGTGGCTTTGCAACTAGTTATCTTCCACCAACCATCTTTCGTGAGTCTTCCATTTGCATCTTTCTACCTCACATTTCACGGTGTATCGCTTGTTGCAGTCCGAGTGAACAACTATGAAAGGCATGTGGTGTTTGACAGCATACTCACACAACCACATCTTGAATTCTAGCATGTGCTCGAACATCAAACCTTTCCTCACGTACGACATCGAAATCGCGTCGGGTGTACTACTTGGGAACTGTCTAGCCTCAATTGTCTTGCTCATGCCACCGTCAACTATAGCCTTATCTGCAAGGCTAACATCACAAAACAAGGGAACTTTGTGATCCCTACCGGTGAATTTTGTGTACCACTCTGCTTCTTTCTCAGTGAAGCCATCCTCGTCCAACTCATTCACTGGGCCTTCATCATCCGAGTCATCCACACAAGCACGCTGATAGATAATGTCAGGATCCATGTCCTGATGCCTTACTTCGGCCTCTACGTCACCAACAATGTTGTGATGCCTCTCATACTCTTCGTCGGAGTCATCACCATCATCTTTCATCGGTGCACTACCTCCGAACTCATATTGGGGATACGCATTGGCTTCAGCTTCAACTTTATGCTCAACAATAGGCGGCACACTACTAACCGGGCTCACATCATCTACTAAGGTTTGGTTCAAGTCAAGACGAAAGAGAGGAGCCTTCACCACCTTACTTGCAAATACTTCGAGTGACTTGACTGCCGAGGATGCAACAACCTCCTTATATGCAACCCAATGCAAATTGGACTTGATAGGCATTGTCTTCATTCGACACTTGTGTGCCGACCCAACATCATATCTTCCTGCTAATTCAACTTGGTCACTTGCATCCACCCACTTTAATCTTATCCGTGTTTCTTCCACAACCTCTTCATAACTAGGAGTCTCAAGAAATATCAATACTTCCTCATGCTTGTCAACAATATCCACATTCATGAATGCCTCTTTGTCAACATAATGAATATTCACAATCTTGTCCATCTAAAAAAGGGGAACATAAGGTTAAAAATGTACAATGCTAAATATACCACATTTCTAACAAAACCACTAACCCTAACCATAAATCTTAACATTAGGCATAACCCTAACCCTAAATCTTAACATTAGTCATAAACCAAACAATAAGGTATGCTCAACAACATCACAATGCAACACACCATTGGAACAACAATACTAAAAACATCACATTAGATATCCATGTTCAAAACTAGGGTTAGGAACAACAAGACCAAATCAATCCAAATAGGCAAATCCAACCAATAAAAATTTGTGAGATGAAGGAGGTTACCTCAACGAAAGAAAATGACACCGGATCCACGGACCAACCCAATCGATTTGCAAGGATTTGAGAGGGGCTAAGTGAGGGACACAAAGGGGGAAAAGGGCAAGAGCTCGGGATAGGCCAATGGGGGAGAAGAGAGTGAGGAGTGAGTGGTGGGTGTAAGCCCCACGGGCACCTAAAATATCTGCACCAGAAACGCCATTGGTGCTGGCGTTTCTAGAAACGCTAGCTGGCTGGGCGTTTCAATCCCGCCAAGTCAGCAAGCAACGCCAACTCGGCCTGGCAGTGGGCCAGGGAAGAAACGCTAGCTTGGTCGGCGTTTCCATGTTCACCAGAAACGCCGCGGGCTCTAGCGTTGCTAAAAGGGTCAAAACGTGAAATACTTTCACATCGGGTTCAGTTTGCGACTAAAAACTCTGACAAGGTCAAAACAGTGATTTCGGCCTTCTATCCCCTGGCAGCAGTTTCTCTTTCACGCACAACCATTTCACAAGCACTTCCTCTGCTGTCCCATGGTAAACAAGCCGCACAGTCATTCAGTATTGAAACAGCCACACGAGTAGTATAAAAGAAGGAACGGTCAAAACCACCACCAACCCAGCGCTGCAGCACGGCCAGGTTAGGGGGCAAAAGAAAGTATTGAGCGATGATTAGTTCGTTCCTTGCTGTTACAGTGAATTTAAGGTGCATGCTTATACGAGCACAGACATGTGTAATTTATTCACGTCAAAGGAACAAGATAGAAGTGATTTGCATCCGGCAAATGGAAATCAGTCTCCGCAAGTATGAACAGCCACGCCGCGGGAGGCCGCTGCTAATTACATTTACCTTTCTGAACCTTTCCCGGGTCTGTGAGCATATTATTATAAGCTAGCACTTGCAACAGTTAGCAAATACTTATTCGCCGGCCATCCCTGCACTCAAGAGAGGATGAGAAACGGCCGGCTACACAAAACGAATCAATCAATAAAGAACAAGGAAGAAATACTCGTGTGGTTCGTCGATGCGCTTGACATGAATGCCGGCGTGCCGCGCGCGCGCACGAACCAGAGCAGAGCCGGAGACCAAGCAAGCATGGCATGCCTACTGATGCCGGGCCGGGTAGCGGACGGGCATGACGAAGGGCGGGTGCCCCGGCCCCGGCGGGAACATCACCGGCGTCCCGACGGCGGCGGGGACCATGTGGCCCATGGGCGCCCCTCCGTACATGCCCACCATCCCGGGATGCTTCATGACGCCGCCGGGCGCCCCCCCC
>NC_041385.1:770936658-770965834 GCF_002162155.2 Triticum dicoccoides
TTGTTGATGCTGGTGATAATGTCATGGATGCTGGAGCGGCGGCGGTCCCGGTTCATGGAGTTGAGGCGGATGAAGTACTTCTGCGCGTGACTGGCCACCTGCGTCGGCAGCTGGGAGATGACGAATTTGCGCGAGATGCTCCGCGAGTCGCCCTTGCCGAACTTGTCTAGCCCCAGCAAGAACAGCCTGCACGCACCCCGATCGTCAAAAAGATGCATAGCTTCCTCTGTTGTCCATGGGAGATCCGAGGTTTCTTTCCTGTATACGTACCTGTGCTCCTCCTCTGTCCACGGGTTGCCCTTGCGCCGCTCCTGCTTGGCCTTGAAGCAGCCCTTCTCAGAGTCGGAGTCGAGGCTCTTCCGGTCCTCGCGCCGGTCCTTGCTAGGCGCGGCGGCAGAGTCCTCCCCTGGAGGGGGACGCGGCCGGCGTCGATCGTGCCGACGTCCTCCACCAGGGCCTCATAATGGCGCCGCACCTCCTCCGTCGACCGCTAGGCCGTGTCGGCGTACGGGAACGAGGTGGGAATCGGCTGCCGGCGACGTGCGCGAACGGTGAAACCCATTACCAGCCCAGCGCTGCCCGCTCTCACAGTTTATAGCCGATGTGGAGGCCTTGGTTGTGCCTAGCAACTCCTTCAACCTTTATATGTTCACTAGATGACCCGTTGCACCAATGGCGCAAAGGGCGAGAGCAAGCCAAGTATTGAAAAAGTACACATAAAAATATTTAGAAACAGATTGAAACAAATGAAAATAAAAAAATTGTTGCTGGCAATGTCATGATTTTCTCTAACCAGTGTAAACATATATAGTCTTCTGAAAATATTAGTAGAAGGGCAGTTGATTACATATATAGAACAAAGTGATCACAAACTTGTTTTGACCAAAGACAGTAATGAGGTCTAAAATGTACATGCAGTATCATACACGAATGGAAATCTAAAGGCTATACATAAAAGGTGACTGCTATTGGTTAGGACATATAGACTGAAGATGACTGCTGTTGGTTAGGACATATAGACTGAAGATGACCGCTGTTGGTTAGGACATATAGACTGAAGGTCACCAGAAACTATCTTGTGTAGTCTTCAGGCGCTGCTCTGACTTCATGCCAATATAGCGTAACCTCTACGTCAATTCTTCAATGCTTGGATTAGCTACTACTTTAGTTCTTTTAATAAAACAGTTTTTACACCAGTAGCAACACCCTTAAGATTAGCAAGTTTCCAGCAAAAGGATCACATGAGTATCACATATCTGTATCCTATATGAAGAGAAACATAAACCCAACAAGATGATATAAAGAAACAGAGGTATCAAAACTGTAATTGCTATAAAAAGATCAAATGGCCTGAAGCAGCAACGCACGGAAGTGCCCTCGCTGGGCGGGAAGCCCAGCAGGGTTTATATGTTCGATTAGTCTGATCAGACTGCACATTCTTCGCATCATCTTCAGTAGCTGCAGCAGCAGCATCCTCAACATCTTGCTTAGTTTCCTATCATGACATGGTAATGATGCTCGTCAGGTGAGGAATGCGTAAAAGGGGAAACGGTAAGAGTGGAATTGAACATGGATACTAACATTTGTTTTGGATGCAGGGTCAACAACATCTCCAGCAAAAGCAGTTTCTGCAGTTTGGGTAGGATCTTTAGGCACAGCCGCAGATGATGTAGTTCCCTTGGTTTTGGAAGGCGAAGTGAAGAGCTTGCGACGAGAGATCCTAGGGCACGGTGATTTGCTGCATTTAAACATAAAATTATATTAGGTGTTACCACAAATGGACGGTCCACAAGAAAAGACAAAAAAATTGTGAAGCATATCATAAGTGGCACAAAAGCATTGTAAACTTTGCTCGAGGAATTTGTATATCTGAAGGAATCCATCACCCGAGTATAACATAAATGAAGTTGGTGTTCAGTTTAAATTTCTACCAAGCAAATGTAAGGTGTTGATGAAGCTGAAACGAAATTAGGGGCAGCAGTGATTAATTAACTCTGCCTATGTTGTCTCAACATAGCCGGTCCCAAGCCCGGGTAAAGGAGGAGGGTTGTGATAGGCTTGGCGAGCCAACGTAAAAACTCAGCCACTCTTATGGAGATGCAACCCAAAAGATTCTCGTTGGGGCGTAACCCTCTCATTGACGCGCCACATCGGAACCCGGGTGTGGTGGAAAATGGGCAAGGGCCGGGCCGTCGCCCCCCAGGTGGCGCGCCGTATCTTGATCCGGATACGGTGGCAAGTGAGCGAGGATCGGGTCGTCGCATCCTTAGTGGCGCGCTACATCAGCGCCCGGATGTAGTGGAAAATGAGCAAGGCTCTTCGCATTTGACTCGACGTGTGCGAAGGGTAAGGAAGCTAGCCGAGCCTAGGAGGATTCGCTTAGGTAGCTGGAACGTAGGGTCTTTGACAGGGAAGCTTCGGGAGCTAGTTGATGCAGCGGTGAGGAGAGGTGTTGATATCCTTTGCGTCCAAGAAACCAAATGGAGAGGACAGAAGGCGAAGGAGGTGGAGGATACCGACTTCAAGCTATGGTACACGGGGACAGCTGCAAACAGAAATGGCGTAGGCATCTTGATCAACAAGAGCCTTAAGTATGGAGTGGTAGACGTCAAGAGACGTGGGGATCGGATTATCCTGGTCAAGCTGGTAGTTGAGGACTTGGTTCTCAATGTTATCAGCGCGTATGCCCCGCAAGTAGGCCACAATGAGAACACCAAGAGGGAGTTCTGGGAAGGCCTGGAAGACATGGTTAGGAGTGTACCGATTGGTGAGAAGCTCTTCATAGGAGGAGACCTCAATGGCCACGTGGGTACATCTAACACATGTTTTGAAGGGGCGCATGGGGGCTTTGGCTATGGCATCAGGAATCAAGAAGGAGAAGATGTCTTAAGCTTTGCTCTAGCCTACAAGATGATTGTAGCCAACACCCTCTTTAGAAAGAGAGAATCACATCTGGTGACTTTTAGTAGTGGCCAACACTCTAGCCAGATTGATTTCATCCTCTCGAGAAGGGAAGATAGGCGTGCGTGCCTAGACTGTAAGGTGATACCTGTGTTGGGGAACGTAGTAATTTCAAAAAAATTCCTACGCACACGCAAGATCATGGTGATGACATAGCAACGAGGGGAGAGTGTTGTCTACGTACCCTCGTAGACCGAAGCGGAAACGTTGACGCAGCGTAGAGGAAGTAGTCGTACGTCCTCCCGGTCCGACCGATCCAAGCACCGTTACTCCGGCACCTCCGAGTTCTTGACACACGTACAACTCGATGACGCACCCTCGATCTCCAATCCAGTAGAGGCTTCGAGGGGGAGTTCCGTCAGCACGACGGCGTGGTGACTATCTTGATGTTCTCCTGTCGCAGGGCTTCGCCTAAGCACCGCTACAATATGACCGAGGTGTAATATCGTGGAGGGGGCACCGCACACGGCTAAGGAACGATCAATGATCAACTTGTGTGTCCTAGGGTGCCCCCCTACCCCTGTATATAAAGGAGGGAGGGAGGAGGTGGCCGGCCTAAGGGGGGCGCGCCATAGGGAGGGGGAAACCAACTCCAAGTAGGTTTCCCTCTCTTTTCCTTATCTTATTTGGAGGGGGAAGGAAGGAGTACTAGTATTAGGAAGTAGTACTAGTAGTAGGAAAGGAAGAGGGGGAAGGAGAAAGGAAAGGGGGGGCCGGCCCCCCTCCCCAATTCGGATTGGGCTTGGGGGGGCGCGCCCCCCTCCCTTGCTCCTTCTCCCTTCCTCCTACATGGGCCCAATAAGGCCCATATACCTCCCGGGGGGTTCCGGTAACCTCCCGGAGCTCCAAACTCTTCCGGAACCTTTCCGGCGTCCAAATATATCCGTCCAATATATCAATCTTTATGTCTCGACCATTTCGAGACTCCTCGTCATGTCCGTGATCATATCCGGGACTCCGAACAACCTTCGGTACATCAAAATACATAAACTCATAATATAACTGTCATCGAAACCTTAAGCGTGCGGACCCTACGGTTCGAGAACAATGTAGACATGACCGAGACACGTCTCTGGTCAATAACCAATAGCGGCACCTGGATGCCCATATTGGTTCCTACATATTCTACGAAGATCTTTATCGGTCAAACCGCATAACAACATACGTTATTCCCTTTGTCATCGGTATGTTACTTGCCCGAGATTTGATCGTCGGTATCCAATACCTAGTTCAATCTAGTTACCGGCAAGTCTCTTTACTCATTCCGTAATACGTCATCTCATAACTAACTCATTAGTTACATGCTTGCAAGGCTTAGGTGATGAGTATTACCGAGAGGGCCCAGAGATACCTCTCCGACAATCGGAGTGACAAAACCTAATCTCAAATTATGCTAACTCAACATGTACCTTCGGAAACACCTGTAGTACTCCTTTATAATCACCCAGTTACGTTGTGACGTTTGGTAGTACCCAAAGTGTTCTTCCGGTAAACGGGAGTTACACAATTCTCATAGTTACAGAAACATGTATAAGTCATGAAGGAAGCAATAGCAGAACACTAAACGATCAAGTGCTAAGCTAACGGGATGGGTCATGTCAATCACATTATTCTCCTAATGATGTGATCTCATTAATCAAATGACAACACATGTCTATGGTTAGGAAACATAACCATCTTTTATTAATGAGCTAGTCAAGTAGAGGCATACTAGTGACTATATGTTTGTCTATGTATTCACACATGTATTATGTTTCCGGTTAATACAATTCTAGCTTGAATAATAAACATTTATCATGATATGAGGAAATAAATAATAACTTTATTATTGCCTCTAGGGCATATTTCCTTCAGTCTCCCACTTGCACTAGAGTCAATAATCTAGATTACACAGTAATGATTCTAACACCCATGGAGTCTTGGTGCTGATCATGTTTTGCTCGTGAGAGAGGCTTAGTCAACGGGTCTGCAACATTCAGATCTGTATGTATCTTGCAAATCTCTATGTCTCCCACTTGGACTTGGTCCCGAATGGAATTGAAGCGTCTCTTGATGTGCTTGGTCCTCTTGTGAAATTTGGATTCCTTTGCCAAGGCAATTGCACCAGTATTGTCACAGAAGATCTTCATTGGTCCCGATGCACTAGGTATGACACCTAGATCGGAAATGAACTCCTTCATCCAGACTCCTTCATTCGCCGCTTCAGAAGCAGCTATGTACTCCGCTTCACATGTAGATCCCACTACGACGCTTTGTTTTGAACTGCACCAACTTACAGCTCCACCGTTTAATATAAACACGTATCCGGTTTGCGATTTAGAATCGTCCGGATCAGTGTCAAAGCTTGCATCGACGTAACCATTTATGACTAGCTCTTTGTCACCTCCATATACGAGAAACATATCCTTAGTCCTTTTTAGGTATTTCAGGATGTTCTTGACCGCTGTGCAGTGATCCACTCCTGGATTACTTTGGTACCTACCTGCCAAGCTTATTGCTAAGCATACGTCAGGTCTGGTACGCAGCATTGCATACATGATAGAGCCTATGGCTGAAGCATAGGGAACATCTTTCATTTTCTCTCTATCTTCTGCTGTGGTCGGGCATTGAGTTCGACTCAACTTCACACCTTGTAGCACAGGCAAGAATCCTTTCTTTGCCTGATCCATTTTGAACTTTTTCAAAATTTTGTCAAGGTATGTGCTTTGTGAAAGTCCTATTAAGCGTCTTGATCTATCTCTATAGATCTTGATGCCCAATATGTAAGCAGCTTCACCGAGGTCTTTCATTGAAAAACTTTTATTAAAGTATCCCTTTATGCTATCCAGAAATTCTATATCATTTTCAATTAATAATATGTCATCAACATATAAAACTAGAAATGCTATAGAGCTCCCACTCACTTTCTTGTAAATACAGGCTTCTCCAAAAGTCTGTATAAAACCATATGCTTTGATCACACTGTCAAAGCGTTTATTCCAACTCCGAGATGCTTGCACCAGTCCATAAATGGAACGCTGGAGTTTGCACACTTTGTCAGCACCTTTTGGATCAACAAAACCTTCAGGCTGCATCATATACAACTCTTCTTCTAGAAATCCATTCAAGAATGCAGTCTTGACATCCATTTGCCAAATTTCATAATCATGAAACGCAGCAATAGCCAACATGATTCGGACAGACTTAAGCATCGCTACGGGTGAGAAAGTCTCATCGTAGTCAACCCCTTGAACTTGTCGAAAACCTTTTGCAACAAGTCGAGCTTTGTAGACAGTAACATTACCATCAGCGTCAGTCTTCTTCTTAAAGATCCATTTATTCTCAATGGCTTGCCGATCATCGGGCAAGTCAACCAAAGTCCATACTTTGTTTTCATACATGGATCCTATCTCAGATTTCGTGGCCTCTAGCCATTTTGCGGAATCTGGGCTCATCATCGCTTCCTCATAGTTCGTAGGTTCATCATGGTCAAGTAACATGACTTCCAGAATAGGATTTCTGTACCACTCTGGTGCGTATCTTACTCTGGTAGACCTACGAGGTTCAGTAGAAACTTGATCTGAAGTTTCATGATCAATATCATTAGCTTCCTCACTAATTGGTGTAGTCGTCACAGGAACCGGTTCTTGTGATGAACTACTTTCCAATAAGGGAGTAGATACAGTTATCTCATCAAGTTCTACTTTCCTCCCACTCACTTCTTTCGAGAGAAACTCCTTCTCTAGAAAGGATCCGAATTTAGCAACGAAAATCTTGCCCTCAGATCTGTGATAGAAGGTGTACCCAATAGTCTCCTTTGGGTATCCTATGAAGACACATTTCTCCGATTTGGGTTCGAGCTTATCTGGTTGAAGTTTCTTCACATAAGCATCGCAGCCCCAAACTTTGAGAAACGACAACTTTGGTTTCTTGCCAAACCACAGTTCATAAGGCGTCGTCTCAACGGATTTCGATGGTGCCCTATTTAACGTGAATGCGGCTGTCTCTAAAGCATAACCCCAAAACGATAGCGGTAAATCGGTAAGAGACATCATAGATCGCACCATATCAAGTAAAGTACGATTACGATGTTCGGACACACCATTTCGTTGTGGTGTTCCAGGTGGCGTGAGTTGCGGAACTATTCCACATTGTTTCAAATGTAAACCAAACTCGTAACTCAAATATTCTCCTCCACGATCAGATCGTAGAAACTTTATTTTCTTGTTACGATGATTTTCTACTTCACTCTGAAATTCTTTGAACTTTTCAAATGTTTCAGACTTGTGTTTCATCAAGTAGATATACCCATATCTGCTCAAATCATCTGTGAAGGTGAGAAAATAACGATATCCGCCACGAGCCTCAACATTCATCGGGCCACATACATCTGTATGTATGATTTCCAACAAATCTGTTGCTCTCTCCATAGAACCGGAGAACGGTGTTTTAGTCATCTTGCCCATGAGGCACGGTTCGCAAGTACCAAGTGATTCATAATCAAGTGATTCCAGAAGTCCATCAGTATGGAGTTTCTTCATGCGCTTTACACCGATATGACCTAAACGGCAGTGCCACAAATATGTTGCACTATCATTATCAACTCTGCATCTTTTGGCTTCAACATTATGAATGTGTGTATCACTACTATCGAGATTCAATAAAAATAGACCACTCTTCAAGGGTGCATGACCATAAAAGATATTACTCATATAAATAGAACAACCATTATTCTCTGATTTAAATGAATAACCGTCTCGCATCAAACAAGATCCAGATATAATGTTCATGCTCAACGCAGGCACCAAATAACAATTATTCAGGTCTAAAACTAATCCCGATGGTAGATGTAGAGGTAGCGTGCCGACCGCGATCACATCGACTTTGGAACCATTTCCCACGCGCATCGTCACCTCGTTCTTAGCTAATCTTCGCTTAATCCGTAGTCCCTGTTTCGAGTTGCAAATGTTAGCAACAGAACCAGTATCAAATACCCAGGTGCTACTGCGAGCATTAGTAAGGTACACATCAATAACATGTATATCACATATACCTTTGTTCACTTTGCCATCCTTCTTATCCGCCAAATACTTGGGGCAGTTCCGCTTCCAGTGTCCAGTCTGCTTGCAGTAGAAGCACTCAGTTTCAGGCTTAGGTCCAGACTTGGGTTTCTTCTCTTGAGCAGCAACTTGTTTGCTGTTCTTTTTGAAGTTCCCCTTCTTCTTCCCTTTGGCCCTTTTCTTGAAACCAGTGGTCTTGTTGACCATCAACACTTGATGCTCCTTTTTGATTTCTACCTCCGCGGCTTTCAGCATCGCGAAGAGCTCGGGAATAGTCTTGTTCATCCCTTGCATATTATAGTTCATCACAAAGCCTTTGTAGCTTGGTTGCAGTGATTGGAGAATTCTGTCAATGACGCTATCATCCGGAAGATTAACTCTCAGTCGAATCAAGTGATTATTATACCCAGACATTTTGAGTATATGCTCACTGACAGAACTGTTCTCCTCCATCTTGCAGCTGTAGAACTTATTGGAGACTTCATATCTCTCAATCCGGGCATTTGCTTGAAATATTAACTTCAACTCCTGGAACATCTCATATGCTCCATGACGTTCAAAACGTCGTTGAAAACCCGGTTCTAAGCCGTAAAGCATGGCACACTAAACTATAGAGTAGTCATCAGCTTTGCTCTGCCAAACGTTCTTAACATCGTCAGTTGCATCAGCAGCAGGCCTGGCACCCAGCGGTGCTTCCAGGACGTAACTCTTCTGTGCAGCAATGAGGATAATCCTCAGGTTACGGACCCAGTCCGTGTAATTGCTACCATCATCTTTCAACTTTGCTTTCTCAAGGAACGCATTAAAATTCAACGGAACAACAGCACGAGCCATCTATCTACAAACAAACATAGACAAGCAAAATACTATCAGGTACTAAGTTCATGATAAATTTAAGTTCAATTAATCATATTACTAAAGAACTCCCACTTAGACAGACATCTCTCTAGTCATCTAAGTGATCACGTGATCCAAATCAACTAAACCATGTCCGATCATCACGTGAGATGGAGTAGTTTCAATGGTGAACATCTCTATGTTGATCATATCTACTATATGATTCACGCTCGACCTTTCGGTCTCCGTGTTCCGAGGCCATATCTGTATATGCTAGGCTCGTAATGTATAACCTGAGTATTCCGCGTGTGCAACTGTTTTGCACCCGTTGTATTTGAACGTAGAGCCTATCACACCCGATCATCACGTGGTGTCTCAGCACGAAGAACTTTCGCAAGGGTGCATACTCAGGGAGAACACTTCTTGATAATTAGTGAGAGATCATCTTAAAATGCTACCGTCAATCAAAGCAAGATAAGATGCATAAAGGATAAACATCACATGCAATCAATATAAGTGATATGATATGCCCATCATCATCTTGTGCTTGTGATCTCCATCTTCAAACCACCATCGTGATCACCATCGTCACCGGCGCGACACCTTGATCTCCATCATAGCATCGTTGTCGTTACGCCATCTATTTCTTCTACGACTATCGCTACCGCTTAGTGATAAAGTAAAGCAACTACAGGGCGTTTGCATTTCATACAATAAAGCGACAACCATATGGCTCCTGCCAGTTGCCGATAACTTCGGTTACAAAACATGATCATCTCATACAATAAAATATAGCATCACGTCTTGGCCATATCACATCACAACATGCCCTGCAAAAACAAGTTAGACGTCCTCTACTTTGTTGTTGCAAATTTTACGTGGCTGCTACGGGCTTAAGCAAGAACCAATCTCACCTACGCATCAAAACCACAACGATAGTTTGTCAAATAGACTCCGTTTTAACCTTCACAAGGACCGAGCGTAGCCACACTCGGTTCAACTAAAGTTGGAGAAACAGACACCCGCTAGTCACCTGTGTGCAAAGCACGGCGGTAAAACCAGTCTCGCGTAAGCGTACGCGTAATGTCGGTCTGGGCCGCTTCATCCAACAATACCGCTGAACCAAAGTATGACATGCTGGTAGGCAGTATGACTTATATCGTCCACAACTCACTTGTGTTCTACTCGTGCATATAACATCAAACCATAAAAACCTAGGCTCTGATACCACTGTTGGGGAACGTAGTAATTTCAAAAAAATTCCTACGCACACGCAAGATCATGGTGATGACATAGCAACGAGGGGAGAGTGTTGTCTACGTACCCTCGTAGACCGAAGCGGAAACGTTGACGCAGCGTAGAGGAAGTAGTCGTACGTCCTCCCGGTCCGACCGATCCAAGCACCGTTACTCCGGCACCTCCGAGTTCTTGACACACGTACAGCTCGATGACGCACCCTCGATCTCCAATCCAGTAGAGGCTTCGAGGGGGAGTTCCGTCAGCACGACGGCGTGGTGACTATCTTGATGTTCTCCTATCGCAGGGCTTCGCCTAAGCACCGCTACAATATGACCGAGGTGTAATATCGTGGAGGGGGGCACCGCACACGGCTAAGGAACGATCAATGATCAACTTGTGTGTCCTAGGGTGCCCCCCTACCCCCGTATATAAAGGAGGGAGGGAGGAGGTGGCCGGCCCAAGGGGGGGCGCGCCATAGGGAGGGGGAAACCTACTCCAAGTAGGTTTCCCTCTCTTTTCCTTATCTTATTTGGAGGGGGAAGGAAGGAGTACTAGTATTAGGAAGTAGTACTAGTAGTAGGAAAGGAAGAGGGGGAAGGAGAAAGGAAAGGGGGGGCCGGCCCCCCTCCCCAATTCGGATTGGGCTTGAGGGGGCGCGCCCCCCTCCCTTGCTCCTTCTCCCTTCCTCCTACATGGGCCCAATAAGGCCCATATACCTCCCGGGGGGTTCCGGTAACCTCCCGGAGCTCCAAACTCTTCCGGAACCTTTCCGGCGTCCAAATATATCCGTCCAATATATCAATCTTTATGTCTCGACCATTTCGAGACTCCTCGTCATGTTCGTGATCATATCCGGGACTCCGAACAACCTTCGGTACATCAAAATACATAAACTCATAATATAACTGTCATCGAAACCTTAAGCGTGCGGACCCTACGGTTCGAGAACAATGTAGACATGACCGAGACACATCTCTGGTCAATAACCAATAGCGGGACCTGGATGCCCATATTGGTTCCTACATATTCTACGAAGATCTTTATCGGTCAAACCGCATAACAACATACGTTATTCCCTTTGTCATCGGTATGTTACTTGCCCGAGATTTGATCGTCGGTATCCAATACCTAGTTCAATCTCGTTACCGGCAAGTCTCTTTACTCGTTCTGTAATACTTCATCTCATAACTAACTCATTAGTTACATGCTTGCAAGGCTTAGGTGATGAGTATTACCGAGAGGGCCCAGAGATACCTCTCCGACAATCGGAGTGACAAACCTAATCTCGAATTATGCTAACTCAACATGTACCTTCGGAAACACCTGTAGTACTCCTTTATAATCACCAAGTTACGTTGTGACGTTTGGTAGTACCCAAAGTGTTCTTCCGGTAAACGGGAGTTACACAATTCTCATAGTTACAGGAACATGTATAAGTCATGAAGGAAGCAATAGCAGAATACTAAACGATCAAGTGCTAAGCTAACGGGATGGGTCATGTCAATCACATTATTCTCCTAATGATGTGATCTCATTAATCAAATGACAACACATGTCTATGGTTAGGAAACATAACCATCTTTTATTAATGAGCTAGTCAAGTAGAGGCATACTAGTGACTATATGTTTGTCTATGTATTCACACATGTATTATGTTTCCGGTTAATACAATTCTAGCATGAATAATAAACATTTATCATGATATGAGGAAATAAATAATAACTTTATTATTGCCTCTAGGGCATATTTCCTTCAACCTGGAGAGAGTGTTGTACCCCAGCATAAGCTGGTGGTTGCTGACTTCCACTTTCGGATTCGTGTCCAGCGGGATAAGCGGGCTAAAGTCGCTAGAACGAAGTGGTGGAAGCTCAAGGGGGAGGTAGCTCAGGCGTTCAAGGAGAGGGTCATTAAGGAGGGCCCTTGGAAGGAAGGAGGGGATGCGGACAATGTCTGAATGAAGATGGCGACTTGCATTCGTAAGGTGGCCGCAGAGGAGTTTGGAGTGTTCAGGGGAAGGAGAAGCAAAGATAAGGATACCTGGTGGTGGAATGATGATGTCCAGAAGGCGATTAAAGAGAAGAAAGTTCAGACGCCTATACCTGCATAGGAGTGCACACAACATAGAGAAGTACAAGATGGCGAAGAAGGCCGCAAAGTGAGCTGTTGGTGAAGCAAGGGGTCGGGCGTATGAGGACCTCTACCAACGGTTAGGCACTAAGGAAGGCGAAAGGGACATCTATAAGATGGCCAAGATCCTAGAGGGGAAGACGAGGGATATTGGCCAAGTCAAATGCATCAAGGACGGAGCAGGCCAACTGTTGGTGAAGGACGAGGAGATTAAGCATAGATGGCGGGAGTACTTCGACAAGTTGTTCAATGGGGAGAATGAAAGCTCTACCATTGAACTGGATGACTCTTTTGATGAGACCAGCATGCGTTTTGTGCGTCGAATCCAAGAGTCTGAGGTCAAGGAGGCTTTAAAAAGGATGAAGGGAGGCAAGGCGATGGGCCCGGATTGTATCCCCATTGTGGTGTGGAAAAGTCTCGGGGACATAGCGATAGTATGGCTAACCAAGCTTTTCAACCTCATTTTTCGGGCAAACAAGATGCCAGAAGAATGGAGACGGAGTATATTAGTACCAATCTTCAAAAACAAGGGGATGTTCAGAGTTGTACTAATTACCGTGGAATTAAGCTGATGAGCCATACAATGAAGCTATGGGAGAGAGTCATTGAGCACCGCTTAAGAAGAATGACAAGCGTGACCAAAAACTAGTTTGGTTTCATGCCTGGGAGGTCGACCATGGAAGCCATTTTCTTGGTACGACAGCTTATGGAGAGATATAGGGAGCAAAAGAAGGACTTGCATATGGTGTTCATTGACTCGGAGAAGGCCTATGATAAGATACCGCGGAATGTCATGTGGTGGGCCTTGGAAAAACACAAAGTCCTAGCAAAGTACATTACCCTCATCAAGGACATGTACGATAATGTTGTGACAAGTGTTCGAACAAGTGATGTCGACACTGATGACTTCCCGATTAAGATAGGACTGCATCAGGGGTCAGCTTTGAGCCCTTATCTTTTTGCATTGGTGATGGATGAGGTCACAAGGGATATATAAGGAGATATCCCATGGTGTATGCTCTTTGCGGATGATGTGGTGCTAGTTGACGATAGTCGGGCGGGGGTAAATAGGAAGTTAGAGTTATGGAGACAAACCTTGGAATCGAAAGGGTTTATGCTTAGTAGGTCTAAAACCGAGTACATGATGTGCGGTTTCAGTACTACTAGGTGTGAGGAGGAGGAGGTTAGCCTTGATGGTCAGGTGGTACCTCAGAAGGACACCTTTCGGTATTTGGGGTCAATGCTGCAGGAGGATGGGGGTATTGATGAAGATGTGAACCATCGGATCAAAGCCGGATGGATGAAGTGGCGCCAAGCTTCTGGCATTCTCTGTGACAAGAGAGTGCCACAAAAGCTAAAAGGCAAGTTCTACAAGAGAGTGCCACAAAAGCTAAAAGGCAAGTTCTACAGGACGGCGGTTCGACCCGCAATGTTGTATGGCGCTGAGTGTTGGCCGACTAAAAGGCGACATGTTCAACAGTTCGGTGTGGCGGAGATGCGTATGTTGAGATGGATGTGTGGCCACACGAGGAAGGATCGAGTCCGAAATGATGATATACGAGATAGAGTTGGGGTAGCACCAATTGAAGAGAAGCTTGTCCAACATTGTCTGAGATGGTTTGGGCATATCCAGCGCAGGCCTCCAGAAGCTCCAGTGCATAGCGGATGGCTAAAGCGTGCAGAGAATGTCAAGAGAGGGCGGGGTAGACCGAATTTGACGTGGGAGGAGTCCGTTAAGAGAGACCTGAAGGATTGGGGTATCACCGAAGAGCTAGCTATGGACAGGGGTGCATGGAAGCTTGCTATCCATGTGCCAGAGCCATGAGTTGGTTGCGAGATCTTATGGGTTTCACCTCTAGCCTACCCCAACTTGCTTGGGACTAAAGGCTTTGTTGTTGTTGTTGTAATGATTAATTAACCGATTAATTAACCCATCCGGTACATGCATTAATTAAACGAAATTAGGTTTTCAGTTTTCACCAACTTGTCCATCTATCCATAAGACTACATGGAACTGAACCGAAAGTAAGGATCTGAACCAAGAATAGCAGCATAGACAAAAGCAAGATTAAACATCATTCTTCAGTCCTCAAGGGTACATGCATTCTCCTTCCTGACTTCGGCTTCCTGCTCTGGTGTGTAGTGCTCTCTAAAAACAGCTACTGCTTACCCCCCCCCCCCCTAGTGAATAGTAACAATTTTAAGAGGATCAACCACAGAGAGAATTGGTTCCTAATTAGAGCAGCTAAAGAAGCAAGTAGCTAACATTAGTACATAGAGTCTTGGAAGTGGGCTACAATATCATGGCAAAATGACAGGAGTATATCATTGCTTGTGGTTAGCATAGTTCTCTCAAAATTTTCATGGCTGGTTTGCTACTACTTCCAATTTTGTCTGTACTGTATTAAATAAGGCCGATCAAAGCATACCACAAATGGTTTTCTGTGCAAAATAAATAGACCAAAAAATGAATGAAACAAAATAAATACACAGCCCCTTACGCATATATGCAGATGAAAGCTTCCAACAATGAAATAATTCCTAGTTTAACCGAAAGGCATTAGCATAGGTGAGAACAAATATTTTCAATGGGCTCTAACAAGAACAAATGGCAGGACCAACAACAACCTCCAACCGAGGAGATGACGAGCCAGCAGAGCAATAGACGAAGACCAAACAGCAGATATAAAAGCAACCTGTGGCAGACAAATCAAATGCCTTAGGAGGGTGAAACACGAACGAAAAGAGTGTATAATCAGCAAACTACATAGACAATAGGCTAATTATGCTTGCAATCAGTATAAATATAATTAGCAACTACTCCTTCTGTCCCATAATGTTAGACGTTTTTTGATACTAGTGTAGTGTCAAAAAACGTCTTACATTATGGGCGGAGGGAGTACTATATATCAATTACTTGAGTGGAATGATATGCCACTTTCATGCATCGTAAATACGACGGCTGCCCCTCTCAACTCTTCTGTGCCTCATCTCATGACTAATTCTACTAATCAGTGACTGGGTTCAGTTGCTGTCCAAATCAAGACAATTACATGAAAGCACAACACAGTACATCCTAATGTAAGATATTTTAACTAACAGAAGCAAGCACCTGTCAATTTATGATTATCTAAGAAAGAACAACAAGCCTGAAACACGGTAGGCACATCAACTAAATTGAGGCACACATATCTGTCGGCACCGCGGCACGGTCACATTTAAAGAATTAATAATTATGAAAAGCCTGTAGTGCATGTCACAACTATAAATACTCTGTTCTCACCTAAAACTATCAGAACAGAGACAAATAAGAACAGAGCTGCCAATATAAATGCAGGTCAATGCAGAACACAACAGGTGAATATTTCCAAAGACAAGCAAATATATCCGTCTAACCCGACACAACATATTCAACATATCATATAACCACTTACGCAGACAGTTACAGCAGGCTTTCATAAAGTGGACTGGAAATCAGGGAAATAGACATGGAATATTTCTCTATAGCTACACGGTTTTGAAATATTTTTCTTCTTGAAGCTAACCAAGCCCGCTGTCTTTTTTTAGCTTTAGATAAATCCGTCAGTTTGAAGTAGAAAAGCAATGACTAAACCGAAAGATCCAAGCAAAGGACCATCTACTTTTTTATAACTAATCAATCCACCTAAACCATGGTTTTCGAGTCGCGACTCATGCGAGTCGCTCTGGGGCAGCGAGTCGGAAGAAGTCGATTCTGCGTTGTGACTAGTCGCGACTCAGAGTCGCGAGTCGACACTAATCTGAGTCGACCATATTTTTGCGACTCATAGACTAGTCATAGACTAGTCGCGACTAGTCGAGCGACTCGAAATCCATGACCCAAACTAAATTACTTTCTTGTCTGTTTTAATAGAACACAATAAACATTTTCCATTGCACTCTTGCTCCAAGCTTACAAACCCTACATATTTTAGGTGTTGCATCCCTCTGATATTGTTGCATAGGTACTTAAACAGCAGCCTAGGAAGAATACTGCTTGGCTATATTCAGGCTAAACTCTAAATCATTAATCTAAGCATCCAGTTTGTGTGCACCTCATTATATTTATGCTCATTTAATGGCAGCGCAGCATCCCATTTTGAATGCTAGCTAAGAATACCCAACTAATCAGACTTTTTTCCTATGAGATTGTAATAAGGAATAATGATGGTAGGTGATCTGATATTATATTCGACTAATAATAAAATAAGTAAGGAGAGCAGGGTATGGAAAGATAGATAGCCTAGAAAAGAAGCATGCCGAGGAAAATGCCAAAGAGATACTATCATAAGCAAGGGCATTTGATGAATTCATTAATTAGTTAAGCCAGTACGAATATACATGACTGAAAAGAATATGTATTTTGTAGTTTGGACAAATGGAGTAACCAAGACAACAATAACTGGGCGTACAGTCTAAATTAAATGAGCCAATTTGAGGAATTGTTATCCTCCAAACAATATTCAGATAATTCTCTGTGCTATGATGATAATTCTGTACTTGCACATTACTCAGCATACCAAGTTCTCCATTCAGGTTCTTCTCTGCACGACACATGAATATATGAGCAACTAGTTTTCTTGGTCCTATTTCTTGGTCCTATTTCTTCTTTCTCATATCTGCAAATATCATGTTTAGGAAACCCACATATTAGTAATTTCAGAGATGTACATTAGAGAAAATGTTCAGCTAACAATCCAATTAGATATACATGTTCATGTATGTTTATACAGAATGCCCAATGAAAATTTAAACTTAGATTGAAAGTTCCCTTCCATTGCATTTGAAATTTGCTCTCTTTACCTCTCCCTATCCCACTCCCACTACCACACATTCATCACACAACACATAGAGAGAGATAGAGGAGCACCTGGTTGGGAACACCGGCGGAGCTACGTGCGGGCAAAACCGTGCCGTGGCCCGCCCTGTCCAAAGGTGAAAAAGGAAACTACGCATGCCCAGTCCAGGTCGTGAGGCGTCAGCACTCAGCAGCCTGCATGCGCAAGGGAGACCTGTCGTGCGTGAGAATATGCACGTGAGACCTGTCGTTCGTGAGCTGTTCGAAGCCTGAATGCCCAGCGTACATCCAATTCCAGAATCAGTCGTAGCAGGACGCTCCAGATTCAGCCAATCACACATGCACTGTGCACAACCTAGTTTCCTTTCTACCCCTTAAAAAACTACTTCCTCTGTCCCATAATTTAAGACGTTTTTTGACACTACAGTAGAGTCAAAAAATCTTACACTATGGCACGGTTTAAAGCAAACATTTCCCTTTTCCTAATTGCACTTCAAGGCATCATCTCAAATTCTAAATTCCAATTTCCGTATAGGCTCCATCAAACTAATCAAAAATCCTATAGGCTATAGTTATCTGAAATTTAGAGTACCGATTTGGTACCATGAATTATTCAATCAATTATTGTTTGTGAAATTTTATAAATTGGAATTTACGTACTAGATAACTCGCAACGGATAAGTCCAGTCAACAAAGAATTGGTTTGGTTTCAAAAGAAAGTGAGATGGTTCAACATTATGCTGGTTTTCAAATTATCTGGGCACTAACTAATACTCCTTTGAAAAAACTCCTAATAGACTGGCCCGCCCAATTATTTCTCTGTAGCTCCGCCACTGGTTGGGAAGGAAGGCGTTGAGCGCATCCGTTCCTCACCATGGGGAGCACCTGTGGTTGGAAGCAAGCCATGAACAACAAGTTGTAAAGGAACTGTAAGAGGAATGAATCCAGGGGAAAATCAGCCCCAAATCAAATCAACCAATGAAGAAATCTGCCATTGTTTTGACCACGAAATTAGACCAGACAAAAGGAGAAATCAACAGAGAACAAATCACACGGGTGCCCGGTTCTATACCTTGCTGTCACCCGCTTGTTTGGCGAGGGCCACCTCGGCCAGTTCCTGCAGTCCCGCCGCCGCCCCGGATGCCGGTCCCGTCGCCTTTCCCTCTTTGGCAGCTGGGCGAGCGACCTCGCCGGCGCAGGCCGACGCCGGCCGGCGACCTGTCCCGTCCGCTGCCGAGCCTCCCTCTCCTATTTCCTCTCTCTTTCTCCCTCCTCTCGTCATCCGTCACTCCTCTTTGCTCTCTCTTTCTCCCTCCTCTCTCCTGCACGGACCGGTCCATGGCACTGGCGCTGGATCGAATCAAGCGCCCCCGCCGTCGCCCATTGTCTGCAGGTCAGATCTGGCGGGATCCCCTACTCCTCCACCCCAGCGAGAAGACCGGCGGCGGCTGACGAGGGAGGACGGGGTGGTGCTGCGCTGAGCAGTGGCCATACATGGGCAGCCCAGTTGGGGACGGGGACGACGGCCAGGGTGTGCAGAGGCGACGGAGACGGACTGGGAAGGAGGAGAGGAGGCGGGGATTGGGGGAGGGTCGGGGGAAGAGGAGGCAGCGGATTGGGGAAGGAAAAGGAAGACTCTATAGGGTCCCCATCGACGGACCCACGACCCCAGGGCCCGCCCGTCAGCGACAGAGGCTAGGCAGGGAACGAAGTGAAACTGAACGCAATTTGCAATTGTTGGCCGCGTGGATGGCCTGAGAGGGGCGGCTATCCTAGCGTCCTTTATAAGTTTAATTAATCACATACAATAATTGACAGCCAGCCTTAGGCTGGTCATAGTGGGGAGTAACTTATACTAGTAACATACATACTCTCTCCGTCCTTCAAAGAGTGTACTTCCAACTTTGTTGAAGAGTCAAACTATCTTAATGTTTGACCGAGTTTGTGCAAAAATATATCAATGCTTGTGAAACCAAATAGGTATATGATGAAAATATATTTTGTCACAAATCTAATGTTACTAATTTGATGTCATAAATGTTGTTGTATTATTGTATAAATACTGTTAAACATAAAAAGGTTTAACTTTCTAACAAAGTTGGAAGTACACTCTTCAAAGGACGGAGGGAGTATGTTACTAGTCCATGTTACTACCTTCATAGTGGGAAGTGTCATAGGTGTAGTAACATACATGTCTTCATTTATTGCTTTGTAGACTCATTTTGTATTGAGAACCGCTATGTTATGGTAACATATTATGTTACTTTATTTGTCTCTCTCCTCTTTAATTACATGACACATCATCTTTTTTGTTATGTGGCATCTATGTTACTACTTATGTTACTCCCACTATGACTAGCCTTAGACTAGTCACAGTGAGAATAACTTCAGTAGTAATATCGTGTCCAACTCAAAAAATTTGCTTATGTGGCAGTGAGTTAATGAGGAGAGAGATAGTTATAGTAACTTAGCTAGTTACTGTAACATCACATGTCCCGATGCAATATGAATCTATAACCAATCTGCAACATGTATATGCACATGAGGCCCTAAAATTAAAGCAGAAACAGAACATATACGAATTGCAACAAATAAAAGGATTGCTTGCTGAGTAAGGGCCTCTTTGATTCATAGGATCGCAAAAACACAGGAATAGGAAAAACGTAGGATTGAAATGGCATGTCCACTGGATCCCTATAGGATTTGAGTTGATTGTGTCATGGAAAAAACAAAGGATTTCTTTAAGAGGTTGGAGTGGATGTTAGAATTTCTGTGAAATGTAATACAGATGAATTCTTAGGAAAAAATTCCTACATGATTCAATCCTACGAAACAAACGGCCGACGTAGGAAAAATTCCAAGGATTCTAATCCTTCGAAAATCCTACGAAAATTCTTTGAATCAAAGAGACCCTAAAAGAGAAAGTCACGAACACACTCCTGAACGTCTTGCACATACCGTGGAGGTTGAGCCGGTCCAAGACGCAGCATGCCTAGCATGTTGATGTTGCGCCAAAAATTGGGTCGGCGCGGGCGCTGCCGCAGGAATGGTACATGTACGCGCCTCCCGTGAGGAAGTCTGGCTATGCGCGTGGAGGAATAGTGGAAGGGGCTTTGTGCAGGGCAGCAAGGATGTCAGCGAGGGAGGTAGGAGGGAGGCGAGGTCTGCAATGAGAGCGCCAACGAGGGCGTCAATGAATGCTCGTTGTCACCGTCATTCAACTTGTCTTATCCCTCCGTTCCTAAATACTTGTCTTTTTAGGCATTTCAACAAGTGACTACATACGGAGCAAAATGAGTAAGTCTACATTCTAAATATGTCTACATACATCCGTATGTAGTAGTCATTTGAAATGTCTAGAAAGACAAATATTTAGGAACGGAAGGAGTAGAACGTAGCGGATGGGAGATGAGCACGACATTGACGGAGTTGGCTGTTGCGACAGCAACACATGGGCGAGCTAAGTCGGAGTGAGAATCGGCGGTGACGCGGAGCATGCTGGAGGTGGATGTCGCGGGGAGAGGATGAAAGAACGATGCGGGGAGCGATGGGATTGGGTGGTCCTGTGGGCGAACTGCGACAGGTGGAACCCTTGCCGGGTCGAGAGGAAGAGAGCGGGGAGGCAGGGGTCGAGGAGTTTGCTGCGCCTGGCCGGTTTGGGTGTTGGGAGATCTAGAGACAAAAAAAATCAGGTGCGAGATAAACCCCAAAATCTCTACTGCTAAGAGCATCTCCAACAGCCGCGCTATATAAGCGCCACGCTATAAATTTTTTTTTTGCGCGCACGCAACCGCTTAATTAGGAAGCTCCAGCGGAGGCGCAATAACCGCGCGCGCGCGCATAAAGAGTTCAACGCACGGTCCGAAACGCCATCACGCACCATTTATTTGTTGTGCCCGCTCCCGTGTGCTGCACACTCGAACGCTCGCTTGCGGCTTCCACCTACCCCGACCCAGGCACTGGCGCCGCCGCCTGCATCACCCCATTTGTTCCGGCGACCATTCTGGCGCTTCCCCGGCCTATCACCGCGCCGCCGCCACTTCCTCGTCTCCCACCAGTCGCCACCGCCCCTCGCGCGCGCCATTCCACTGACGAACAGCGTCCGGCCATCCACTGTCGCTCGGCACCCACAAGGTGTTCGACAAAACGCTTGCAAGGTCTGTATTGCTTCAACTTCACATTTTTTTACATGAATTTGGTGCATGTTGTTTGTAGTTTTTATTGCCTGGTTTAAATTGAACATTGTAGATGAGTTCGTCGTATGATTCTTCCGAAGAAGAATTTAATATTGAAGAGGAGGAGGATCTTGCAATGATCTAGCTATGCACATCAATAAAAAACCGAAGCACGGTGGTTCGATTATGGGTCGGAAGAAAATTTGGAGGGAAAGGATTGATGCCCACAATAGATTGATGAGGCACTATTTTGTGGATAATCCCGTGTACCCCGAGTCGTACTTCCGACGCCGGTTTAGGATGAGCACCGAGTTGTTCAAGCGCATTGCAGACAAACTAGCGAGCCATGATCGGTTTTTTCAGCAAAGAAAGAATGCCGCCGGAGAGCTCGGGCATAGCACCTTTCAGAAGGTGACAACCGCTTTGCGTATGTTGGCATACGGTATTCCGGCTGATCTAGTTGATAACCACTTGGCCATGGCTGAGAGTCACGCCATCATGTGTGCCAAGCGCTTTGCAGTTGGAATTGTGCAAGTGCTTGGCCCGGAGTATTTGAGATCTCCCAATGCTGAAGACTGTGCAAGGCTTTTGGAGATGAACAAAGCTCGCGGGTTCCCAGGTATGCTTGGCTCAATAGATTGCATGCATTGGAGTTGGAAGAGTTGTTCTAAGGCATGACATGGGCAATTCCACGGCAAAAAAGGTTCCACTATAATCCTTGAAGCGGTGGCCGATCAAGAGACTTGGATTCGGCATGCTTTTTTGGAATGCCTGGATCTTTGAATGGCATCAACGTTGTTAATCGGTCACCACCTATGAATAAGATTGCAAATGACGAACTGCCACCGGTGCAGTTTGTAGCAAATGGCCATACGTACAACTATGGCTACTATCTTGTGGATGGCATCTACCCAAAGTGGCAAACATTTGTGAAGCCGCTGAAAACCGGAAGGTAAGAAAAATCTTGATTTTCACAATGCTCAGGCGGCGGCTAGATTAGATGTGGAGAGAGCTTTTGGGATTTTGCAAGCCCAATTTGCTATTGTGAGAGGACCGGCTAGATTTTGGGATCAAAAGATGTTTTGGTACATCATGCACGCTTGTGTGATCATGCACACCATGATCATCGAGAATGAGCGTGGTCAAGATTTAGACTACTCTCAGTATGAGTTTTTGGGACATCCCGTGCGAGTGCGGCGGAGGGCTGCCATGGTGGCCCGTTTTGTTGCCTCATATCAATGTCATTCGACGTGCCGAAACGCATGATGATCTTCAGAAAGATGTCATCGAAGAGTGGTGGGAATGAAATGGCCGATAAAGAGCATCATGATTTGTGCATTTGATGTTGCATGTTCGATGTGGTATTGTCGAACTATTTGTCCTGTTGCAAGATAAACAATTTGTTTGAGTTGTAATAATAAAATTAAACTATTTATTGTTGATTTATTTTATTTGTTTTTGATCTTTTTGTTGTGTTTGAAGTGCATACGTCGTGCGTAGTATTTTTTTGCAGCGGCTGCTGGAACGGCTCGTGCGAGCCGCTGGAGCAAGCGTTCCTCGCGTGCAAAAACTCACAATCAGCGTGCTGCAAACGCTTTTTTAGCGCGTTCTAAAGATGTGGTCTTTTTTGCAAAATCAGTGGGGTGGAAGGCCTTCGATCGATGGGGCTGTGCGAACGAACCAACGACGACCTACGTACGATATTCCTCACCCAGGGCCGAGGAAAAGCGGTACGATGCAGGAAGGTTCGCAGCACGAGCGTCAGTCGGGCCGACGAAACGATTCGCAACGATAAGCGGCCAACCTTCTGCCACCCCACCGATCAGCGTTGCTACACACACGACAGTGTCCAGCCGATTTGTGCACGATCCTACTGATCTAACCACACATGCATGGGACAAAATGCAGCAGAACCGCTGGATGAGGCATCGTCCATGAATCGGCCAATGAGTATCGGCTGCATAGTACTTTCGCTAACGCCGATCGGCAGGCATTCCTTGCCGAGTGCTGCTAGACGGACGACACTGCTCGGACGATTTTTGGAGAGTGATGCTACGGAGCCAACGTTTATTAGGCGAAACTGCTTCACACACGATAGTTGATGCACGATCAAGTGCCCAAATCTTGACCACAGATATGTCGTCTGTATAGCAGCGCCGTTTATTAGGTGTAGCAGGCAGCCAAGGAACGCCCTCGTGCGGTCGGGCCTGCCTTTGGATTGGCCCGTATGCAGCAGTATATATACACTTGTGGACGACAGCGAACAAACCCTCTCTCCCTCCCTATCGACGGCGGGCCACGTGCTCCTTTCCTCGTCGCCGCCGGTCGTTTAGCTTAGCTGCGCACCACGGCGTGCAGCGGAGCAAGGAGCTTGGATCATGGCGTCCGCGAACCACGGCAGCGCGGGGAGGCGCAAACCGTCGGTGTGGAACGACTTCCACCGCGTCGTCATCTCCGGCGCTGCCGGAGCGTGTGCCATGGCGACGTGCAACAGGTGCGGCACCACCCTCCATGCCAGCGCAAAGAAGCACGGGACCTCGCACCTGCGCCGGCACGCCAACAGCAGATGCTGCGCGAAGCGGGCCGCCGAACGGGACGCCAAGTGGGCGGATGAACTCCTGGTCGAGCCTGAGCTCGACTTCGCCGGCCGCCTCATCATCGAAGGAGAGGCAGTGGATGGTTGCGGGCATGTGGCGGCCGCCGGAGATGATGGACGTCTTTTCCCCAACTTCAACTTCATTCCAGGTATGTACGGCGTCACAACGCTTGCACAAATCAGTAAGTTTATTAATTTGCCTTCATTAATTGACCCATGCGTATATATATATTCAATTGAATCCCCTGATCGAACCGTTCATGTGTTCCCAGATGCGCTGCCCCAGGCATCATCTTCCTCCTCCACGCGCTTCTTCCAGAAGAAAAGAGAGAGGCAAGTCTTTAATTTCTACAGTGCTAGTACTATAACAGTGATTCCCCACAGGAAAAAGACATTAATTTCCCGCAAAAAAAAAACACATTAGTACGTACTCCCTCGGTAAAGAAATATTAATCTACACACTCTTATATTTTTTTACGGGGGAGTACTACTAATGATCACTTGATAATTGACAGACAGACATTTAACCATTTCCAAATGTAAACGCGCAGGTCTGCCAACTTGGCTTCGCACCAAGGAGAGACAACAGGCGACGACGACCATTCTTCTCGTGCAAAGGACTGGGACTGGATGCCGACCGTCGACGACAATTTCCTGCTTGACATTGATTTTACTTTTGAGGATTAGAAATGATCCTACACAATTGTATATATATCGGTTCGCCTAGAATATTAGCGTTACTTTGTTCAATCAGTTTGCCTTAATTTGGTTCATTCTTCACTCTCGGCACACGGAGATCTGTAGGGTGCAGTAGAAGAGAGGTGTAGGGTCATTATGTGTAACGATACCAACTCTTGCGCCGTAGATGATCACCCTCTTTTGTTTCCATGGGTGCAAAGTTAACCTCGTCTCTATTTGAGCATGTACCGTGCATTTTTCATTGTGCACTCTTTTATCCTAATTCTTTCTCTACTGTACTGCGAAGGAGCCAAACGGAATATCCCACGTCTCTGCTGGCCGGCCGGCTTGGTTTCCTGGCTCAATAAAGTGTTTCTTTCCTTTGAATTTCCTGTTGAAACTTTGGCACCTCCAGAATTCCTACGCGGTGGGCATAATTATGGACTTACGTAAGAACCTTTTCCTACAATAATTTCTAAAAGAAAAGAAAAGAGAAGAGAAGAAAATAATAGTAGAATAAGAATTTGGCTCTCGCAATGAATATTGCACAGTAAGGCTAGTCATAGTGGGGATTAACTTAGACCAGTGTCATGCATATGACACTAGTCTATATTACTATCTTTATAGTGCAAAGTGTCATAAAAGTAGTAACATATATGATTACATTTATTAGCTTGTAGACTCAACTTTTCTTGGGAAATGCTATGTGATGGTAACATAATATGCTACTCCAAATACTTCTCTCCTCATTAACTAGCTGCCACATAAGCAAACTTGTCTCGGGATATATTATGTTACTTGCTATGTTACTTCCACTATGATCGGCCTAAGCAAAACGTAAAGGTTGACTATTAGCCGTGCCCCCACTGACGAGGACATATACCTAGGGTAGGGTCTTAGGCCTCACCTAGACACCTCACCCAAGGACACTGACCTACAACCAAAAGACATTCAAGGACCAACGGAAAGTACCGACTGGAATTACCCTGAAGTGCAATCCACTCGGCAGAAGACTCCACTCGGATACCCCAATTCCACTCGACCACAGCATAGTCACTCGACCATATGGAGAACCACTCGGAGTACAGAAGATCTAAAGTCACCCCAGGATGGCAACAGTCAGGTTGTAGTCTTAAAGAACATTTATGGCTGGCGTTACCAGTAACACCTCATCTTAACTCACATTGAACCCTGTGTAACGGAGGTCTGAGAGGGTCCTGGCGCACTCTATATAAGCCACCCTCCTCCTCTGGCACAAGGGTTCGCACCACTTGTAATATTCATGCATATCCAGTCGACACAGCCTCAGGGCACCAAGACATAGGGCTTTTACCTCCTCCGAGAGGGGCCTGAACTCGTAAATCGTGCATGCACCACCTCGCCGTAGCTAGGACCTTGCCTCCTCCTACGTACCCCCTTACTGTCAGACTTACTCCCACGACAGTTGGCGCCCACAGTGGGGCAGGCGTCTAAGTGACTTCCGGTGAGGTTGCGAATTTCGTTCTCTGACAACGGCAGTGGTATGGCGTTGGGCCGCGAGATTCGTCTCGGCGCGCTCGTTTTCATCGCCGACGACTCTGCCTGGCTTCAAGAAGCTCCCTTCAACGTCAAGGCCCTTCCTGTCCGCGGGGCGACGCACTTCCGTGCGAGTGCTTGCGGAGTTCTTCTTCGACAGTCGCTGACCCAGTATCGGTCGGCCCTGGTGGCATCATTGCTCCCTCATGTTAGCGGTCCGGCCGTTTGCGGCTCTGGCGGTGGGTGAAGCATGCGGTGGCTCATCAATCGACCATCCTCCAAGTCGCGGCAATCGATACCGATGAATCTCTTTGTGGTTTGTTCGATCTACCAACTGGTCACTCAGATTCTCTCTCCGAGTGCGAGAGCAATGACCCAGCGGTAGAAGTTCTCGTGGTCACTTCTCAGCATGGCCCGCCCGGATTTCACCGCAACGGTGGCGGTGATGGCGGCGCTGGCCCGTCACAAGATCATGATGAGTACGTCCTCGAGGCCCTCACTTCGGAGTAGAGGGAAGAACTGCATCATCGCAATGTCCAGGCTCTCCAGACCCCCATCATTGGGGAGACCTCCGAAGCTCGGGCTTTGGAGGCCGTTCGCTTGGCCACCTTGGATGAGTGCACGCGTTTGGAGAATCTGCAGAAGGCATTCGACGAGCGCGCTCGTCAGCGGATTCCGCACGACGGCTATTTCTGACTGAAACTCAGGTATATTGTACCCCGATCCAGAATGTTGCAGCAACAACACACATAGCAGAGTCAATTCAGCCATCACGTTCAGAAGCTGGTAGAGGTTTAGAGCAGATTCGTGCATTGCTTAAAGCCGCTGGGGAACAGTCTGCCGTTTCCCAGTCACGCAACAGAATTCATAGTAGATCAGTGGTTGCGGACATAGTTCAGTCAGCACATAGTCCGAGGTCACCCAGGTGTCGGGAAGATCGCGGTCCCCACCAGGACCAGTACCTGGAGCGGGGCCATAAGCAGTTTGATCATCAGTTTTCTCGTGATGACCACCGTCGAGTGCTTACGTCCCCTCCGAGGGGCGGGTCATACGCGCCCCAGCGTTATGATGATAGGCACCCGAATGGTGATGAGCGGAGAGCCCCCGTCGACCCAAGAGAGTCGTGATTCGATGCAAGATCACTTCTTGTGCAAGGTTTGGTCGACAGAGGCCGAGCGAACAGAGAAGTGCAAGGCAGAGATCGTCGATTGGGAACAGAGAATTCATTTCTAATGTTTCAGTATGGCCATACTATCAGCTAAGATCACTCCCAACTTTTGGTTGGCAGCATGCATAAGTAAGTTCACCAGAGAATCGAAGCTAGATACCTGGCTGGAGGACTACCGAGTGGCTGTGCATATTGGTGGTGGCAATGATGATGTAGCTATGAAACACCTCCCCCTGATGCTTGAGGGTTCGGCCAGAGCTTGGTTGACTCAGTTAGCCCCTAGGAGTATTTTCTGCTGGTATGATTTGGCCCGAGTGTTCATCAAAACATTTGAGGGCACTTGCAAGCGACCTGCTGGGCTGACTGAATTGCAAAATTGTGTTCAGAAGCCAAATGAAACTTTGAGAGATTTCATCCAGAAATGGACCATCCTTCATCATACGGTGGAAAATGTGTCAGATCACCGGGCGGTTTGTGCCTTCAAAGAAGGCGTCAGATACAAAGAGCTTATCCTGAAATTCGGTCGATCCGGAGACATGACTCTAACCCGAATGATGGAGATAGCCACTCAGTACGCCAATGGTGAAGAGGAAGACCGACTCTGCAACGGCAAGGGGAAAATAGTCGTCCAGGACTCTGGAACTGGGAATTCCAGTCGGAAATAGAAGCGTAAAGATGGACCTATAGGTCCTGCTGAGGCTGCAATCCTGAATGCAGGAGGAGGAAAGTTCAAAGGAAAACCCGAACCGCAATGGAAACCCAAGAAGGTGAAAGATCAGTTGGGACAGGACGTCCTGGATTTGCCGTGTTACATACACACGAAGAAATATGAAGAGGGAAATTTGATTCAACCCAAGCATACCACTCGGCAGTGCCGACTTCTGATTCAGAGCTTCCGAGAAAATCAGTCCAGTGAGAAACAATCTGATAAGGAAGATGAAAAAGAGGAAGATGATGGTTACCCTAAGGTCAATGCTACCTTGATGATTTTTGTTGATGTGGAAAGAAAAAGTCGACTGAAAGTCATTAACAAAGAAGTGAATATGGTTGCTCCGGCAACTACGACGTACTTGAAGTGGTCGAAGACTCCCATTATATTTGACCAATCAGATCACCCAGCGCATGTTGCTAACCCTGGGCGGCAAGCGCTGGTGGTCGACCTAGTCGTTGGGGGCACCCGACTGACCAAGGTCCTTATGATGGCGGAAGTGGGCTGAACATTCTGTACGTTGAGACCCTGGAAGGGATTGGCATTCCGATGTCTATACTCAGTGAGAGCAACAAGCAGTTCCACGGTCTCATTCCTGGGAAAAAGACAAAGTCACTCGGGCAGATTACTCTTGATGTTGTTTTATGTAACATCCCAAATTTTCAATTTGGAATGTTATACATTAGATCATCATTGCATATCATATTTTATTGCATTTTGGCTTGATCCTAGAAATTTTACGCGACTCAAGGACCCACGGAGAGAGTTGGGGATTTCCTTATTTTCATATTTGAGTTTTTCTCAAATTTTGAAAAGAGGATCGTTTGATTTTAATTATTTTCTCTTCGAATATTTCTTTTATAAAAATAAAAGAGAGGGGATAAAATGACTTTCCCAAAATGAAGAAATATTGGAGATTTAATATTAAAATCAAATAAGAATTTTATTCTGAGTTTTATCGCTATTTTATTAGAACTAGGAAAAATATGCGTTTTTCAAAATTGCATTAGAGACCCAAATAAATGTTCACTTTGTCCGCTATATTTTTAGAGGACGGGGAAATTTTATTTCAGAATTTTTGAAGTCCGTTTAGTATTTCTTTTATTTGTTTTTCTGCGCGGAATTATTTAAAAAAAACGAAACCGACTTAACGGGTCGTGGGCGACCCGGACTCCTGTCGCCTCAGGCTTTAAAAGCCACCCCACCGAGCCCACCAGCCCACCGCCGCCACCTAACCCTAACCCTAGCCCGCGCCGCCGCCGATCCGCGCCGCCGCCGCCAGATCCGCCGCCGCCGACGCCGCGCCGCCTCCCGTC
>NC_041385.1:770966409-770986294 GCF_002162155.2 Triticum dicoccoides
CGCCTCCCGTCGCCGTCCAGTCGTCGCCCCGCCGCCCACCGAAGCCGCTGCCCGCCACCGCCGCCGTCCCGCCGAGGTAGCCGCCGGAGCCGCCCGCCGCCGCCGGTTTTCTTCGGAAAACCGTAGGTTTTTTAAGAACCCGCGCTTATTTTTATTATAGATCGGTTTTATTTTTTTCGGTTTAACTTTTTAGCGAACGCTCGTTCGTTCGTTCGTTTTAACAAACGATTTTCACCGTTTAGCCGCAGACAGTGAACGGTCGTTCGTTAGCCTGTTCGTCAGTTTTTCTTTTTCCAGGGATTTTCCGTGATTATTTCGATCGCGATTTCCGCCCTGATTTTAGTTTTAGTTAATCTTTTCGCTCGTTTATCGGAATCGGGCGATTCAAGCGCCTAGATCTTCGTATCGAAGCTCTCTTTCTGTTTAACCAACTTAAACAAGGTTTTGGTACTGTAAAATTTGACTTAATTCCAGTTTAGTAAACGAAGCTTGTTTCTTTCACAGTTTGAGTTTCGTTGCTTCGTTTGATTTGATTATTTTTGCAAATCGGAGTTCTTAAGTTGAACTTTCTGGTTAGATCTCTTATTTGAGTTTAACTCGTGCTTCTAGTTGAGTGCTCATTGTATGCTTGTTTGGTTGCGATAGAGTACCCGGAGTGCGAAGCGTGCTACTATGAGTCTCTAGGTTTCACGGATCATCAGCAAGGCAAGTAACACTTTGATCATACCTCTTTACTACCCAGTTTTATTGCATTAGATCAATCCTCAAACAATTGCATGGTTAGGATCTGATTAACATGTGGTTTTTGGGAAGTAGATGAGGTAGTACCTACTGTCCAGTTTATTGTCAAACCTTTGGGAGTTACTTCTACGTTGCTTATATTGCTATATTATGCTTGTAGACGTGGATTGGGTGAGTGTATCCATAACAGATGTGAGTATTATTATTTAAAGGTTAACTTAAGGTGGCTACTTTGAAGGAAATATGCCCTAGAGGCAATAATAAAGTTATTATTTATTTCCTCATATCATGATAAATGTTTATTATTCATGCTAGAATTGTATTAACCGGAAACACAATACATGTGTGAATATATAGACAAACATATAGTCACTAGTATGCCTCTACTTGACTAGCTCATTAATCAAAGATGGTCATGTTTCGTGACCATAGACATGTGTTGTCATTTGATTAGTGGGATCACATCATTAGAAGAATGATGTGATTGACATGACCCATTTTGTTAGCCTAGCACTTGATCGTTTAGTATACTGCTATTGCTTTCTTCATGACTTATACAAAGTTCCTGCAACTATGAGATTGTGCAACTCCCGTGTACCGGAAGAACACTTTGTGTGCTACCAAACGTCACAACGTAACTGGGTGATTATAAAGGTGCTCTACAGGTGTTTCCAAAGGTTCATGTTGAGTTGGCATAATTCGAGATTAGGATTTGTCACTCTGATTGTCGGAGAGGTATCTTTGGGCCCTCTCGGTAATGCTCATCACCTAAGCCTTGCAAGCATGTAACTAATGAGTTAGTTATGAGATGAAGTATTACAGAACGAGTAAAGAGACTTGCCGGTAACGAGATTGAACTAGGTATTGGATACCGACGAACAAATCTCGGGCAAGTAACATACCGATGACAAAGGGAACAACGTATGTTGTTTTGCGGTTTGACCGATAAAGATCTTCGTAGAATATGTAGGAACCAATATGGGCATCCAGGTCCCGCTATTGGTTATTGACCAGAGATGTGTCTCAAGTCATGTCTACATCATTCTCGAACCATAGGGTCCGCACGCTTAAGGTTTCGATGACAATTATATTATGAGTTTATGTATTTTGATGTACAGAAGTTTGTTCGGAGTCCCGTATATGATCACGGACATGACGAGGAGTCTCGAAATGGTCGAGACATAAAGATTGATATATTGGACGGATATATTTGGACACCGGAAAGGTTCCGGAGAAGTTTGGAGCTCCGGGAGGTTACCGGAACCCCCCGGGAGGTATATGGGCCTTATTGGGCCCATGTAGGAGGAAGAGAGAAGGAGCAAGGGATGGGGGCGCGCGCCCCCAAGCCCAATCCGAATTGGGGAGGGGGGCCGGCCCCCCCTTTCCTTTCTCCTTCCCCCTCTCTTCCATCCTACTACTAGTACTACTTCCTAATACTAGTACTCCTTCCTTCCCCCTCCAAATAAGATAAGGAAAAAGGGGGGAAACCTACTTGGAGTAGGTTTCCCCTCCCTATGGCGCGCCCCCCCTTGGGGCCGGCCACCTCCTCCCTCCCTCCTTTATATACGGGGGTAGGGGGGCACCCTAGAACACACAAGTTGATCATTGATCGTTCCTTAGCCGTGTGCGGTGCCCCCCTCCACGATATTACACCTTGATCATATTGTAGCGGTGCTTAGGCGAAGCCCTGCGACAGGAGAACATCAAGATCGTCACCACGCCGTCGTGCTGACGGAACTCCCCCTCGGAGCCTCTACTAGATTGGAGATCGAGGGTGCGTCATCGAGCTGTACGCGTGTCAAGAACTCGGAGGTGCCGGAGTAACGGTGCTTGGATCGGTCGGACCGGGAGGACGTACAACTACTTCCTCTACGTTGCGTCAACGCTTCCGCTTCGGTCTACGAGGGTACGTAGACAACACTCTCCCCTCGTTGCTATATCATCACCATGATCTTGCGTGTGCGTAGGGAAATTTTTGAAATTACTACGTTCCCCAACATACTTTAATACACATCTGGTGGATTGGGGCACCTGGGGAACCTTGCCTTTTTTTGGATATCCCAGGGTATCGTGTGATTATCCTATGTCATCACCATGATCTTGCGTGTGCGTAGGAATTTTTTTGAAATTACTACGTTCCCCAACAGTGGCATCCGAGCCTAGGTTTTTATGGTTTGATGTTATTTGCACGAGTAGAACACAAGTGAGTTGTGGGCGATATAAGTCATACTGCTTACCAGCATGTCATACTTTGGTTCAGCGGTATTGTTGGATGAAGCGGCCCGGACTGACATTACGCGTACGCTTACGCGAGACTGGTTTTACCGCCGTGCTTTGCACACAGGTGACTAGCGGGTGTCAGTTTCTCCAACTTTAGTTGAACCGAGTGTGGCTACGCCCGGTCCTTGCAAAGGTTAAAACAGCATCAACTTGACAAACTATGGTTGTGGTTTTGATGCGTAGGTGAGATTGGTTCTTGCTTAAGCCCGTAGCAGCCACGTAAAATTTGCAACAACAAAGTAGAGGACGTCTAACTTATTTTTGCAGGGCATGTTGTGATGTGATATGGCCAAGACGTGATGCTATATTTTATTGTATGAAATGATCATGTTTTGTAACCGAAGTTATCGGCAACTGGCAGGAGCCATATGGTTGTCGCTTTATTGTATGAAATGCAAACGCCCTGTAATTGCTTTACTTTATCACTAAGCGGTAGCGATAGTCGTAGAAGCAATAGATGGCGTAAACGACAACGATGCTACGATGGAGATCAAGGTGTCGCGCCGGTGACGATGGTGATCACGACGGTGCTTCGGAGATGGAGATCACAAGCACAAGATGATGATGGCCATATCATATCACTTATATTGATTGCATGTGATGTTTATCCTTTATGCATCTTATCTTGCTTTGATTGACGTTAGCATTTTAAGATGATCTCTCACTAAAATTATCAAGTAGTGTTCTCCCTGAGTATGCACCGTTGCCAAAGTTCGTCGTGCCGAGACACCACGTGATGATCGGGTGTGATAAGCTCTACGTCCATCTACAACGGGTGCAAGCTAGTTTTGCACACGCAGAATACTCAGGTTATACTTGACGAGCCTAGCATATGCAGATATGGCCTCGGAACACGGAGACCGAAAGGTCGAGCGTGAATCATATAGTAGATATGATCAACATGATGATGTTCACCATTGAAAACTACTCCATCTCACGTGATGATCGGTTATGGTTTAGTTGATTTGGATCGCGTGATCACTTAGATGACTAGAGAGATGTCTGTCTAAGTGGGAGTTCTTTAGTAATATGATTAACTGAACTTAAATTTATCATGAACTTAGTACCTGAAAGTATTTTTGCTTGTCTATGTTTGTTTGTAGATAGATGGCTCGTGCTGTTGTTCCGTTGAATTTTAATGCGTTCCTTGAGAAAGCAAAGTTGAAAGATGATGGTAGCAATTACACGGACTGGGTCCGTAACCTGAGGATTATCCTCATTGCTGCACAGAAGAGTTACGTTCTGGAAGCACCGCTGGGTGCCAGGCCTGCTACTGATGCAACTGACGACGTTAAGAACGTCTGGCAGAGCAAAGCTGATGACTACTGTATAGTTCAGTGTGCCATGCTTTACGGCTTAGAACTGGGTCTTCAACGACGTTTTGAATGTCATGGAGCATATGAGATGTTCCAGGAGTTGAAGTTAATATTTCAAGCAAATGCCCGGATTGAGAGATATGAAGTCTCCAATAAGTTCTATAGCTGCAAGATGGAGGAGAATAGTTCTGTCAGTGAACATATACTCAGAATGTCTGGGTATAACAATCACTTGATTCAACTGGGAGTTAATCTTCCTGATGATAGTGTCATTGACAGAATTCTTCAATCACTGCCACCAAGCTACAAGAGCTTTGTGATGAACTATAATATGCAAGGGATGAACAAGACTATTCCCGAGCTCTTCGCGATGCTGAAAGCCGCAGAGGTAGAAATCAAGAAGGAGCATCAAGTGTTGATGGTCAACAAGACCACTAGTTTCAAGAAGAAGGGCAAAGGGAAGAAGAAGGGAAACTTCAAAAAGAACGGCAAGCAAGTTGCTGCTCAAGAGAAGAAACCCAAGTCTGGACCTAAGCCTGAAACTGAGTGCTTCTACTGCAAGCAGACTGGTCACTGGAAGCGGAACTGCCCCAAGTATTTGGCGGATAAGAAGGATGGCAAAGTGAACAAAGGTAAATGTGATATACATGTTATTGATGTGTACCTAACTAGAGCTCGTAGTAGCACCTGGGTATTTGATACTGGTTCTGTTGCTAATATTTGCAACTCGAAACAGGGACTACGGAATAAGCGAGCACTGGCCAAGGACGAGGTGACGATGCGCGTGGGAAACGGTTCCAAAGTCGATGTGATCGCCGTTGACACGCTACCTCTACATCTACCATCGGGATTAGTTTTAGACCTAAATAATTGTTATTTGGTGCCTGCATTGAGCATGAACATTATATCTGGATCTTGTTTGATGCGAGACGGTTATTCATTTAAATCAGAGAATAATGGTTGTTCTATTTATATGAGTAATATCTTTTATGGTCATGCACCCTTGAAGAGTGGTCTATTTTTATTGAATCTCGATAGTAGTGATACACATATTCATAATGTTGAAGCCAAAAGATGCAGAGTTGATAATGATAGTGCAACTTATTTGTGGCACTGCCGTTTAGGTCATATCGGTGTAAAACGCATGAAGAAACTCCATACTGATGGACTTCTGGAATCACTTGATTATGAATCACTTGGTACTTGCGAACCGTGCCTCATGGGCAAGATGACTAAAACGCCGTTCTCCGGTACTATGGAGAGAGCAACAGATTTGTTGGAAATCATACATACAGATGTATGTGGCCCGATGAATGTTGAGGCTCGTGGCGGATATCGTTATTTTCTCACCTTCACAGATGATTTGAGCAGATATGGGTATATCTACTTAATGAAACACAAGTCTGAAACATTTGAAAAGTTCAAAGAATTTCAGAGTGAAGTAGAAAATCATCGTAACAAGAAAATAAAGTTTCTACGATCTGATCGTGGAGGAGAATATTTGAGTTACGAGTTTGGTTTACATTTGAAACAATGCGGAATAGTTTCGCAACTCACGCCACCTGGAACACCACAATGAAATGGTGTGTCCGAACGTCGTAATCGTACTTTACTTGATATGGTGCGATCTATGATGTCTCTTACCGATTTACCGCTATCGTTTTGGGGTTATGCTTTAGAGACGGCCGCATTCACGTTAAATAGGGCACCATCAAAATCCGTTGAGACGACGCCTTATGAACCATGGTTTGGCAAGAAACCAAAGTTGTCGTTTCTTAAAGTTTGGGGCTGCGATGCTTATGTGAAGAAACTTCAACCAGATAAGCTCGAACCCAAATCGGAGAAATGTGTCTTCATAGGATACCCAAAGGAAACTGTTGGGTACACCTTCTATCACAGATCCGAAGGCAAAACATTTGTTGCTAAGAATGGATCCTTTCTAGAGAAAGAATTTCTCTCGAAAGAAGTGAGTGGGAGGAAAGTAGAACTTGATGAGAGAACTGTATCTACTCCCTTGTTGGAAGGTAATTCATCACGAGAACCGGTTCCCGTGACAACTACACCAAATAGTGAGGAAGCTAATGATATTGATCATGAGACTTCAGATCAAGTTTCTGCTGAACCTCGTAGGTCTACCAGAGTAAGATCCGCACCAGAGTGGTACGGTAATCCTGTTCTGGAAGTCATGTTACTTGACCATGATGAACCTACGAACTATGAGGAAGTGATGATGAGCCCAGATTCCACAAAATGGCTGGAGGCCATGAAATCTGAGATATGATCCATGTATGAAAACAAAGTATGGACTTTGGTTGACTTGCCCGATGATCGGCAAGCCATTGAGAATAAATGGATCTTTAAGAAGAAGACTGACGCTGATGGTAATGTTACTATCTATAAAGCTCGACTTGTTACGAAAGGTTTTCGACAAGTTCAAGGGGTTGACTACGATGAGACTTTCTTACCCGTAGCGATGCTTAAGTCTGTCCGAATCATGTTGGCTATTGCTGCATTTCATGATTATGAAATTTGGCAAATGGATGTCAAGACTGCATTCTTGAATGTATTTCTAGAAGAAGAGTTGTATATGATGCAGCCGGAAGGTTTTGTTGATCCAAAAGGTGCTGACAAAGTGTGCAAGCTCCAACGTTCCATTTATGGACTGGTGCAAGCATCTCGGAGTTGGAATAAATGTTTTGATAGTGTGATCAAAGCATATGGTTTTATACAGACTTTTGGAGAAGCCTGTATTTACAAGAAAGTGAGTGGGAGCTCTGTAGCATTTCTAGTTTTATATGTTGATGACATATTATTAATTGGAAATGATATAGAATTTCTGGATAGCATAAAGGGATATTTGAATAAAAGTTTTTCGATGAAAGACCTCGGAGAAGCTGCTTACATATTAGGCATCAAGATCTATAGAGATAGATCAAGACGCTTAATAGGACTTTCACAAAGCACATACCTTGACAAAATATTGAAAAAGTTCAATATGGATCAGGCAAAGAAAGGATTCTTGCCTGTGCTACAAGGTGTGAAGTTGAGTCAAACTCAATGCCCGACCACAGCAGAAGATAGAGAGAAAATGAAAAATGTTCCCTATGCTTCAGCCATAGGCTCTATCATGTATGCAATGCTGTGTACCAGACCTGACGTATGCTTAGCAATAAGCTTAGCAGGAAGGTACCAAAGTAATCCAGGAGTGGATCACTGGACAGCGGTCAAGAACATCCTGAAATACCTGAAAAGGACTAAGGATATGTTTCTCGTATATGGAGGTGACAAAGAGCTAGTCGTAAATGGTTACGTGGATGCAAGCTTTGACACTGATCCGGACGATTCTAAATCGCAAACCGGATACGTGTTTTTATTAAACGGTGGAGCTGTAAGTTGGTGCAGTTCTAAACAAAGCGTCGTGGCGGGATCTACATGTGAAGCGGAGTACATAGCTGCTTCTGAAGCAGCAAATGAAGGAGTCTGGATGAAGGAGTTCATTACCGATCTAGGTGTCATACCTAGTGCATCGGGACCAATGAAGATCTTCTGTGACAATACTGGTGCAATTGCCTTGGCAAAGGAATCCAGATTTCACAAGAGGACCAAGCACATCAAGAGACGCTTCAATTCCATTCGGGACCAAGTCCAAGTGGGAGACATAGAGATTTGCAAGATACATACGGATCTGAATGTTGCAGACCCGTTGACTAAGCCTCTCTCACGAGCAAAACATGATCAACACCAAGACTCCATGGGTGTTAGAATCATTACTATGTAATCTAGATTATTGACTCTAGTGCAAGTGGGAGACTGAAGGAAATATGCCCTAGAGGCAATAATAAAGTTATTATTTATTTCCTCATATCATGATAAATGTTTATTATTCATGCTAGAATTGTATTAACCGGAAACATAATACATGTGTGAATACATACACAAACATATAGTCACTAGTATGCCTCTACTTGACTAGCTCATTAATCAAAGATGGTCATGTTTCCTGACCATAGACATGTGTTGTCATTTGATTAGTGGGATCACATCATTAGAAGAATGATGTGATTGACATGACCCATTTTGTTAGCCTAGCACTTGATCGTTTATTATACTGCTATTGCTTTCTTCATGACTTATACAAAGTTCCTGCAACTATGAGATTGTGCAACTCCCGTGTACCGGAAGAACACTTTGTGTGCTACCAAACGTCACAACGTAACTGGGTGATTATAAAGGTGCTCTACAGGTGTTTCCGAAGGTTCATGTTGAGTTGGCATAATTCAAGATTAGGATTTGTCACTCCGATTGTCGGAGAGGTATCTCTGGGCCCTCTCGGTAATGCTCATCACCTAAGCCTTGCAAGCATGTAACTAATGAGTTAGTTATGAGATGAAGTATTACAGAACGAGTAAAGAGACTTGCCGGTAACGAGATTGAACTAGGCATTGGATACCGACGATCAAATCTCGGGCAAGTAACATACCGATGACAAAGGGAACAACGTATGTTGTTATGCGGTTTGACCGATAAAGATCTTCGTAGAATATGTAGGAACCAATATGGGCATCCAGGTCCCGCTATTGGTTATTGACCAGAGATGTGTCTCAAGTCATGTCTACATCATTCTCGAACCGTAGGGTCCGCACGCTTAAGGTTTCGATGACAATTATATTATGAGTTTATGTATTTTGATGTACCGAAGTTTGTTCGGAGTCCCGGATATGATCACGGACATGACGAGGAGTCTCGAAATGGCCGATACATAAAGATTGATATATTGGACGGATATATTTGGACACCGGAAATGTTTCGGAGAAGTTTGGAGCTCCGGGAGGTTACCGGAACCCCCCGGGAGGTATATGGGCCTTATTGGGCCCATGTAGGAGGAAGAGAGAAGGAGCAAGGGAGGGGGGCGCGCCCCCCCAAGCCCAATCCGAATTGGGGAGGGGGGGTCGGCCCCCCCTTTCCTTTCTCCTTCCCCCTTTCTTCCATCCTACTACTAGTACTACTTCCTAATACTAGTACTCCTTCCTTCCCCCTCCAAATAAGATAAGGAAAAAGGGGGGAAACCTACTTGGAGTAGGTTTCCCCTCCCTATGGCGCGCCCCCCTTGGGGCCGGCCACCTCCTCCCTCCCTCCTTTATATACGGGGGTAGGGGGGCACCCTAGAACACACAAGTTGATCATTGATCGTTCCTTAGCCGTGTGCGGTGCCCCCCTCCACGATATTACACCTCGATCATATTGTAGCGGTGCTTAGGCGAAGCCCTGCGACAGGAGAACATCAAGATCGTCACCACGCCGTCGTGCTGACGGAACTCCCCCTCGGAGCCTCTACTGGATTGGAGATCGAGGGTGCGTCATCGAGCTGTACGCGTGTCAAGAACTCGGAGGTGCCGGAGTAACGGTGCTTGGATCGGTCGGACCGGGAGGACGTACGACTACTTCCTCTACGTTGCGTCAACGCTTCCGCTTCGGTCTACGAGGGTACGTAGACAACACTCTCCCCTCATTGCTATATCATCACCATGATCTTGCGTGTGCGTAGGGAAATTTTTGAAATTACTACGTTCCCCAACATACTTTAATACACATCTGGTGGATTGGGGCACCTGGGGAACCTTGCCTTTTTTTGGATATCCCGGGGTATCGTGTGATTATCCTATGGACCATCACCCAGGCTCAAAGGGATAATAAGATTGTTCATGCTAGAAACTTTCGTGTGCAGCCACAAGCTATTATGGGCTCTAGCATAGTTGAGTAAGTTGCAAGACTTCTTTCAGTGGTGGGCTAGCAGATGTAGGGGAAAGTAGGTGTAACTGTCCACCCGGAGTAAAGAGTTATTGTTTCAGAAAGACTGTGTCTCATTTCTCCGACCATGGATATATTCGAGTCTTGTGGGGAAAAGTGCACAAACCTCTGCACAGTATATAAACTAATCATGGTTAGCCGTGTCCCCGGTTATGGACGTTTTGAGTATCTAGTTCTTGGATTATCATGTGGATCTCATCACTCTTAATATAATTTGATTGAGTTTAATGATGATGCTTAATTGGGATTTAGTTGGGTGAACCTTCTCAATGTTTAACAATCACCATGATAGTTAAACAAAATTTATTCCTTTGTTGTAGGAAAAAATTGGCTTTATGCAAAACTGTAACCATAGAGCTTTCCACCAGCCATATATGCATGTAGTGATAGCATTATTCTGTTCATTACTCTCTTGTGTTACATTGCCAGCATATTCCATGTGCTGACCCGTTTCAGGCTGCAACGTTCATGTTGCAGACTTTTCAGACGACGAGTAAGGTGCCTTAGGTCGTGATCTTTCACTCAGTGATGTCTTTGGAGTTGATGGACTCACTTTATCTTCCAAGCCTTCCGCTGTTATCGTATTTAGATGGTCGTAAGCCATATTTATTGTAATAAGTTCTCTTTTGAGACATTCGATGTAATAAATGTGTGATTGCTACTCTGTTATAAATCCTTCAAGTACTGTGCGTGTCAGCATTACCGATCCAGGGATGACACTGATGCACAGAGATCAGACTATTTGAGGTTCGGTCGCTACATTTTCGGTGATTCCAAGAATTACCGCAAGGAAAGGTTGACATTTGAGGTGGTGGATTTCCACAGTGCTTATCATGCCATCCTGGGCAGACCCGCGTATGCTCGTTTCATGGCTCGACCATGTTAAGTATACCTCAAGTTGAAGATGCATGGTCCCAGAGGTGTGATCACAGTCATAGGAAACAGACAGAGAGCAGAAGAGTGCCTTCAGAAGGGCTGCAAGATTGCAGATGAGCAGATGACAGCTGTAGAGATGCAGGAATACCAGAAAACTGCAGATCCGAGTGATTTGCTGCGGTCCAAGAAGCCTGCCTCAGAGTCTGCATTTCAGTCGGCAGGGGAAACCAAACCTGTTCATATCCACCCGGAAGACCCCAATGCTGCTCCGACTCACATATCAACGATACTCGACAGCAAATAGGAAGCCGCGCTCATCAAGTTCCTCCGTGAGAACTGAGATACCTTTGCATGGAAACCTTCTGACATGCCGGGTGTACCCAAGGGGCTGGCTGAGCTTGCTTTCGATTAAATCCTATAGCTTGCTTCCGATACGTTTCAACTCCACAATTATGATCTCTTCGTTGCGCTTCCTGTAGATCAACCATCTACCACCTCCGAACAGCCTAGCTCTGATATCACTTGTTAGAATAAATCCGAGACCACTTTGTCGATCATCCGAGGATCAATCAATCACACAAGCACGACATCGAGATTTGTTAACGAAGTTCACCGATATAACTACATCCCCAGGGCCTGGCTATGGGAGCTTCTCCCCATGATACTGTTACAATGCCGCATCTGGTCGCCCTAGACGCCGGCACATGCCGCCGGCTTCCCCTGCGTTTCTGTGATATTATGTTGGCATAGGTTACATCGTGTGTCTACCCCACTATATATGAGAGGCCTAGGATACGAGTGTCTTGTTAGGACACGACTCCATATCCTATCTAAACACAATACAACTCAAAGTCCAACTGTGTAACCTACCTTGTACACTATATTCGACAAAACTCTAACATGATTATGTTAGTATATAACCTACTAATTATTTGAAAGTTGAATAATCTTTGGTTCGCTAAGAGCGAGGTGCGATAGTATATAACCTATATAATAAGGAGACACGTCTCGAAAAGGGAACTTTTCTTCGCGTCTTCTTGTTTGTCACTGGTTTCCTGGAGCACCCGGTTGTGCAGGTGCAGCAGCGCCGCCCCGTTTTGGCGGCCACCGTGAAATCTGAAATGCGACGAAAAACGCCAAAAAGAAGGAAAGCGAAAAGCGTCTCGGTTTAAAAAGAGGAACGTGGGCGAGACGAGGTGAAGAATAGGGGAAGCTTGGCACACCTGTTGAGCCGATGATTAAAAAGATCATCTGTTATTCTTCGCGCACGTGATAAGCAAGCGCGGCCTGCAGAAGGGTTCTAAAGTCAAATCGCGTGGTAGGCTCGAATAAACGTGCACAAAAACTATGCTACTACCTTGTATGCATGGACTTACGGGCACTGGAGACACACCAGTGCACAAACATTGCAGCGACGCACTCGCCAGCCGCCGACGATCAGTGTGAGTGCTATTGCCGGCAGTCGGCGGGGCATCTTGCCGCACGCTTCACACACGAACATGCTGCTTCTGTTCGCTCTGATGCGGTAATGCGTACTGCCCTAGCTCGTAACAGGGAATTAGGCATCTTATTTTATCTTTTGTTCCAGTTAGACGTATATTTAGGTATACTTTTCACAGTTAAACAATAATATATATTGTTTTCTTTTTCAAAATAATTCTTTCAACTTTGAATTCCGTCTTTTGTTTCCAGAAACACTGTAGATCTCTGTCTTATAACTATCCAATCACGGGTTGGTTCCTTCAAATCCCCCTATCCAGCGCTGAAAATTCAGAATCCAACCAACCACAAGCCACTGGGCAGAATATCACCAATGACAATCCTAGTCAAGGTGCTGTGAAAAACCATGATGGAAATATTATGCTTGTAACAGGGAAAATAACTTTGATGTTAGCTGAGAATGTTGTATATGCCCCCCTTCCCTTATGTACGAACCCTGGAACTAGTGGAATGCTACTAACCTTATTTCCAAAAGCTGGAACATAAAATTATACTAGTAGTGTATTATTATTATTATTATTATTATTATTATTATTATTATTATTATTATTATTATTGTGTGGGGAATAGTAGTGTATTACAAACGAGTCAATTGAAATATCCCATACCTGTCGTTGGCTTGGTGCCAGGGCTGAGTGAAGTGGGACAATGCTACACCTACGTAAGGGATTTTACGTCATCTACGTAATGGGTTAAGAGGTAGCTTTTGATTGGACGAATTAGGGAAGGGGGGCCCACCTAGTTAAAATCAGGGGAGGGGGGGGTATTGATTAGGGATGGAAAGAAACTTAACCTTACATATGTCTTTACCAGAGTGGAGTGTGTGTTTCTATGCAACCATAAATAACTGCATGTTTCCCTTCTATTTTTACGTTTAAATTTTGCACCATAGGAATTTCCACGTGGTATGGTTTTGACTTACCCAAGAACTCCTCCTACTATTTATCCCCAAAGGAAAAGAAAAGGAGAAGGAAGGCATGTGGATCAAGTCGAAGTTCACCACATATGCTGTGATGGGACCCCACTTTGAATAAGTAGTTTGCAGATGGAATTGTTGCTGCATAGTCGACTGAATTCAAAGACCCATGTGCAAAACATGAAAGAGGAACGCGCGAAGATTCGCGGCCTGGACGTCGGCCGGGCGAACGAACACACGCGCGCACACACGCGGTAAGCAGCGAGCTGTATGGACATTCCCCCACTCCACTTGCACACTGGACACAGTTCAAACGTGAAACTTGACTAGTGTGCTACTCACCAGAGGCCCGAGGAAAGCGGGATCTCGCGCAGAGACAACGTGTGACAATGTGCTCTACGCGCAGCAGGAAGGTTCGTAGCACCGACGTCGGCCGCGCCGGTGAAAACACGCTCGCGCGCGATAAGCAAAAGCAGCGCGCGTTCTGTATTATCAGAGGCCCGTAACCGTAAAACCCCGTGCGTTTAGAATTTCCTTACCAGAGCTGGCATGGTTGATGGCGGCTTGCTCAGGGGCGTAGCTATGTAGAGCTAGACGGTGTCACCGGCACCGGGTCCAATTTGAACTCACTTAATGTAACCCATTGATTTAGTGTGTAGATCATTGAATTATTTGTCATGTAGGCATGTATTCTTCTATGTGGACACCAGGTAATCTTCAATCTGGATCCGCCTCTGGGCTTGCTTGATGCAAATAAACGGCCCAGCGTCTCTGGCCACCTTCTCTCTTGTTCTACTTTGCTGCTGGCCTGTGCCTTGACTTGAATTGCTAGGATGCATTCCAAGGCGCAATTCGTTAGGCAGGTGCTCCTATGCATGCATGCATGCATGGAGCGATAGATAGATATTTGCACGCCCTCGATCGGGCTGTTTTTTGGTTGGCCCGTACGTGCCGTGGCATCCCTCCGTTTCACAATACATGCCTTCCATTTGTTAAAATATAGATGTATTTAGACATATTTTAGTATATAGGTACATCCATTTTTTAACAAATAGAAGTCAAGTATTTTGAAATGGAGGGAGTATATAACACATGCCGCCAGCCGCCCATGCCATGTCACCAGACTACAGCGAACAACCATAGCTAAGCTCTCTCCCTCTCTCTCAATCTTAATTTGCCTTCATGAACTAACCCATGCATTGCATACATTCAGTTCACTGGCCTGAGATGGACCTTTTTATGTGCAGATGCGCTGCCCCAGGCACCGTCTTCGTCGTCCACGCGCTTCTTCCAGAAGAAAAGAGAGAGGCAAGTGTTTACGTGCCCAGTGATCACATGTTCTACAATACTCCCTTCGCCCTATAATAAGATCGTTTTTTACACTAGTGTAGTGTCAAAAACGCTCTTATATTATGGGACCGAGGGAGTACAAACGTACTATAACCTTCTCGTAGAAGAAAGGAGAGACGCGCTTCTTCCACTACGACATCAGTCGTAGCTTAATTAATCACTTCATAATTGACAGCCATTGACCATTTCCAACTGTAAATGTGCAGGTCTGCAAGCTTGGGTTCGCACGAAGGAGAGACGGCGGACAACGATCGACCATTCTTGTCGTGCCAAGGACTGGGCGGCGACCTTTGACAAGTCCATTATTTGCTTGGACCTTACTTTTGGATATGGTGATATATGGTGATTGATTCATACTCGTTTAGATCAGGGAGTTGTATATAATTATATACTGATTGGTTGACCTAGAATATACTCCCTCCGTCCGGAAATACTTGTCATTGAAATTAGATACATCTATTTTCATCCATTTTGATGACAAGTAATTTCGGACGGAGGGAGTATATGTTTACCTTGGTTTCATTCTTTACTCAGCAGAGCACACATAGAGCTATATACAGGGTGCACTAGGTAGAAGAGCGGGCAATTAATTACGTGTAGCGATGCCAACATTTGTGCCACAGATAGTCATCCTCTATTTTTATTCGAGGGATGCAAAATAACCTCGTATCTCAGCATGTTGCGTGCATGGACGGCGGCCTATTTGTTTCTTCCTGTTCATATTCATTAGGCCTTGTTCGGCTGAGGTGGATTTTGAAAGGGATTGGCAGGGATTGAGGGGGATTAAATCCTCTACAAGCCAAAATCCCCTCCAATCCTCTTCAATCCCTTTGGAGGAGGATTAAACGAACAAGGCCTTAGGGAGTACAATTTTCATCTCCATCGATTAACTGGTCAACTGCTACGCCCTAAAGGAAGGAGCCAATAGGATTATCCCATTCCTTTCCCACGTCCCTGGCCGGCTTGGTTCCGTGGATCGGTGAAGTGTATATACAGTATGTTTTTACGCAAGAAAATTGTACAGTAGATAGTAGGATGTTTCTTTCCATTGAATTTCCTGCTGAAATCCAGCACCTCTCGAGTTCCAACGCGGTAGACGACATAGTATGGACTTACTACGTACGTGAGAACCTTTTCCTACAATTATATCAAAAAAAGAAAAGAAAATATAAGGAAATAGTGGACTAGTATACTGAACTCATCAAACAGTGAAACAAACATAAGCAAAACGTGCAAGTTCTGCTGAAATCCAGCATCATTGCGGGAGCAAGGCACTTGAATAACATAATGCCGCGAGAGTGATTGTTGTAATTTGGCCTTTGGCCTTAACCTCTAAAACTTCTCTCTTAATCAATGAAAATGGCAAATCTTTTGCCTAGTTTAAAAAAAAAACGTGCAAGTTGACCATTAGCCGTGCCCAACCGAGGACGGCAAGCCAAACGTTGAAGTTGACCATTACCGATCATTCTGAAATCAAATGAAAAGTCTGAAACTCTCTCTTGTTCTCTCAACTCTCTCGTTTCTCTCTTCCCCATCCCTCTTCTCCTACCAACCCGCCATGAATCCAGTGAGATCCACTCCAGGGGCCTCACGCTCACAGTCCTGCAATTATCTCTCTCAAACACATGGGCAGTGTGATCTTCAAAACAAAATACGGAGAGTGGCCTGCTGCTTGTTACGATTAGAACTCTCCCTGGTGTAGAAATTTGAGCAATTTGCACGCTGATAGCATGCCAAAAGAGTTGTATCACTGTCTAAACCATTCAGATTCCTCCATGGGGCAATTACAGCAAACTATTGCCATGAGAGTTTAACCCGGACAAGAAAAACATGGAAGCAGCATCCTGCTGCCCCCTCTCTGCCAGCACAGCTCAACTCATCTTTCACTATGCATTGCCAACAGTCTAACAAAACAAACGGGTGTGAATCTGTGATGACCACCTCAAGGGCACCCCTAACTCACCTCGTCGCGGCTAGCATGGGCAACGATGCCCGTCGATCTGATGGTGAGACCAACGCCTAATGCAGTTAGAGGCGCCCAAGCTAAACGAAATTCATTTATGCTAACCATAACAACTTTGACAGCGTAAATGAGATTGTAGCTTCTGGAGTGGGTACCTAAGGTCAGATATAGTTAATTTAAGCAGAAACTGTGTTTGCATTCAGACCTCCACACGAATCAAACTTGTGAGGCCACTCTGACCTTTCCAATTGCCAACACGTGATCTCATCTTGGCTTGAAGATTTGTGATTACGGGCAACCCTCAGATGCTGGTTTGTGGAATTCTCTTAATTCTGTGGATGGGCAAAGGGTATCATATCCTGTCTGACGTGTAGCTTCCGGACAAAGAAGAATTCAGTTGCTGGAGCTCAGATGGGCGTATATAATTTAGAAGCATTCTACAAAGGGAATCACGCCGAAGCAGAGTGAGGTTTCAATTTACTGGAGATACATTTGCAACAGCCAACTGAACAATGTCCAGGAGTCCTGCTTGTTGCATGTTAGTACAACTTGAACAATGCCCAGATCCCTGGTGTTGAATTTGAGCAACTTGCATGCTGTCTGAACGATTTAGATTCTTCCATGAAGCAACTGTTACAGCAAACAATTGGCAATAATAGTTTAAGCCGCGCAAAATAAAAAAACATTTGTAAGCAGCACCGTCCTCCCGCCTCTCTGCTAACGCAACTGAACTTATATTTCCCTGTGCATACAATAGCTAACACCTACTCCCTCCGTTCGGAATTACTCGTCGTGGTTTTAGTTCAAATTTGAACTAAAACCACGACGAGTAATTCCGAACGGAGGGAGTAACAGCCTACGGCGCAGCGAGCCTGTGCAACAATGTGTGCCACCGACCGCCAAGGCATATACCAGGTTGACTCAAGCCAACTACAATAACTTCACAGCATAAATGAAAATTGCAGTTGGACAAACCAGAAAGACCATATAAGACTTTGACTGCAAAGACGGAACAGACTTGAAGAAATTGTTGGTTTTATCCGATTCAATCCGTTACTTCCACCAGCAAATCCAGCCACATAAGACTTGACTTGGCACAAACAACCTCATCATGTAACACCACATCCAGAAAGCATGCCAAGAGAAATGCAGGTTTTTTGGCTGAAGAACTAGCAGTCATGCAGTACAAGAGGGACGGCTTGGTGGTATTAACTAACTTACAGAGATCCTTTCTTCTTTGTAGTACCTGAGGTCGAAAGGGTCAGCCCACCCAAAATCAGAAGCTATCTTGTGCCTGAAGAGTGGACCTGCGACATCAGTGCGTGGGCTCTCGATGATCTGTAGTTTGCAAGCTTTGCTGCTCCATTTCGCACCCGTCAGAGGCTTCAGCTTCACACTCACATCATCATCCACCGAGGAGAAACATGCCTTGGCCACCACGACCACCATCAGCTCCAGCACCCGACCTCTCTCCGCAATGAACTTGAGGAAAGCAACCTCGCTTGTCGACCCTTGGAACTCGTAGAAGAACACCTTCTTCATGCTCTGCACCACGCATTTCATGGGACCGCCCTCCTGCCAGAACTTCAGATTGACCTTGCCGGTGGACTTTTCAGATATGGGAGGGGACTGCACATGAAAATGGTAGCATGCATAGTTCAGGTATCTTATCTATGAGCATGCCAACAGTTATATGATTAACTTCACAGTTCTGACAGTGCAAAGTTGTACTAAATCAGAGACGCTTATTTCGGGACTAGTATTCTAAAATTGCCAATGCAACAACTCTATCTAGTTAAGTTAACCAATTATACATAGACATGGAGCGTCTCCAGGTTGGGGAAACAGCGGAGAAAGCCAGGCACTTTCTTCACAGCATTGCGGATACCGAACTGCACGTCTATGGCCAAATTCTGGACACTAGGGACAATGTTCTCCTTGCTCCCAGCCTGCAATGCATCCCAACACCAAGGACAGAGAAACTAAGTCAGATCATACATTGGCAATATCAATTGACACAGCACAGTTAGTCAGTCACATAGGATCTACTACCACGATGTCGGTGTTGCTAATCCCCATCTCTGTCTGTCCTGGCTGAATGTATCCCAGCACACGCAGGTTGGGTGCACCGCCAATCTTGATCCTGGAAGGGCTGTTTATGGTGAACTTGCCGGTTCCAGGCAAGGATACATTTCGCAGGAAGAGCCTCTCCAGGCGAGGGGCATCCACCACTTCGATGTCCTCCAAGTGGGTATAGCCCAGCTGAAGACACCGCAGGCTGTGGCTGACGAGTCGGAGGCGCTCTCCGGTCTGGCTCCACATGATGAGGAGGAACTCCAGGACGGGGCTTCTTTCGAGCAAGAAGGCCAGAGCACGGTCCTCCATGACAGTCATGCACAGGCCGAGCCCCCGGAGATTGGGGAAGCTGGCGCCGCGCGGCACGGCGGCGGTGCCTGGAAGTGTCCAGACGCCGAGATAGAGGCGGGTGAGGGAGGCGCAGCTGAAGAGCGTGGCGGGGAGGCGCAGGTCCATCGGCCAAGGACGGTTGACAAAGACGAGATCTTGGACCCCCTTGGCGACGAGGGTGTCGATCCAGCGCGCCATCTCGCATCGGTGCTCCTCCATGGTGCTGCAGGTGAGGTGGACGCAGCGGAAGGGCCCCGGGTGGGCCGCGAGGGCGCTGGACACCGCGGCGGTGACGGCGCGGGGAGAGGGAGCGCCGATGATTAACGGCCCAGAGGCGCCGCCGTCCGGGAGCATATGGCTGTCGACAAGAGCAAGGGGCGCCGAGCGCCAGAGCGGGCGCCAGCGCGAGGCGAGGGCGGCGGTGCGCGCGGCGTCCTTGGCAGGGAGGCGGGAGATGATGTCGCGGAGGAGCACGTCGGGGAGGCGGCTGATGCGGTCTACGCCGTCGGGTACCCAGGACGCGCCGGCGAGCGAGAGGGGCGCGGTGGGGGAGACGGGCGGGTCCGGGAGGTACTCGTACGCGAAGTGGAGCAGCATGTTTGAGCCAAGGTCCAGCATCGCAGGATCCCGGCCGCAACGCTCTATTCTGGCGAGCATATCGCTCCTGGAGATGCCAAGGAGCAGCTGCTGGTCGTCCATGGCCGCCGGAGGAGGGGGAGAAGGGCGACG
>NC_041385.1:770986491-770993150 GCF_002162155.2 Triticum dicoccoides
CGAGGGTTTCGGTTTGGGGGAGGAGCAGAATGGTAGCAAAGTGGTGGTGGGCAGAGATGTTGGGCCAAACGTTGGGATCAGGTATCCCTGGGCCCGTTATACAGCGTCGACTCAACAAAGAGTTTCAATATTCTCGAGAGAAGTCCCCTAAAAAAAAACTTCTCGAGAGAAAAAAAATCAAATAATCTATACTCAATTTTTTTTAGGAATACTGTGGTTTTTGAAAAAAAAACTTTAGTATTAAATACTTTGAGGTGTTTGGACAAAAAAACTGCAGTTTAACAAACTTTAGTATCTTTAAAACTGTGGTATTTTTGTAGTATCTGAAAAAGAGGCTGGGACCTCTTTTTTTAAAACTGAGAAACCCTGACTCGTTGATCTCTCGTCCATAATATGACTGGCTGCCCTCGATCCTTATGTCTTGGCCACTTTTGCCACTGCTTCTTCTAGACGCGCGAGCTGCACCTTCAGTGCCTGTCACAATGACTTGTCTTTGATGGATCACAAGAGATAACTCGACTATGTGTCCTAGTATCTAGTAGAGAACATGCTCATGTCCAGCATGCATACAGCGGCCGTCAGCACGACTCCACCCGGCGGTGAGTAGCATAGTTAGGTTCGGCTATTGGTGATGATGAATTAAACAATTCATCATCAAACTCCTGTGCCATCATTAAACAATTCACCAGCGTAGTTAGGTTCTGATTTAAACAATTTGATGATGAATTATTTATCGCATTGTTCAGTCTAACGTACTGGAACCAGATACTAGCGCAACTGACTAGGTGAAGTCTATGGTTATCCAACTTAATGGCTCACTTATCCCAGAGGAGGCATCCAAGGCTCTTTTCAACATTCGAGTTTTGAAGGCTCAGGGCCCGATGAGTTGCACACTACTCCCTCTGTAAACTAATATAAGACGTTTTAGGTCACTAAAAAGGGAGTATCTTTTAAGCTCTTCTGGTCGATCATGGAAGATGATCTATGTCAGTAGTAGCACTTTGTTACTATCAATCGCATCGCCAGGGAAGAGGAAGGTTAAGGACAAGGAGAGGGTGGTCTTGCAGCAAGAGAAGTGTTAGGTCTAGATGTACTATGGTGCGACTAATATTGTGTGGGCCGGGAGCAAACGGTTGGAGGCTTGACTCTTTAAGATCAAAGATGCTCGGTCTCTTGTTCACCAGTCATGAAATATTAGTTAGCAGCACCAAAACTTGAACAGTCCCAAGACAAACAAGGGGCGGGATGAGTTATGGGCCATGAGTGTATTACATTTTGGGTTGAGACTTCGTAGGCCGTAGAGTGTGACTGGGTTGTCGGCTTATCAAGGTGTTATATCCATCCCTCAAAAAAATTAAGGTGTTATATCCTACAGTCTATCGTTGTAATCGGGTATCGTGAATGAATATCGGGGCCTGGTGTCGAAGATATACAAATCTAGTCATTTCACTAGCAAATGCATATCAATGATTACAATCCCCTCCGCAAATTTGTATGTTATATGATACATGCAAACATGCACTCTATGTGGGTGAGAACAATAGGTGACGACACAAGACAACTATATAATAGAACTGCTACACATATATACAATCACCCTAAAATGAAGAAAAATAACAATACAAACAAGGGTCTCATGACCAAGTTGCAACTCATACAACGGAAACAAAAATATATCTTGGAAAGGTAAACTTACCAAATGCCTTAAGATAGCTTAAGAAAAGCATATGGTGTCCATAACCCTTCTTAGACCACTACCTTAATGTCATCCTTCATCATTAGAGATCACCTATTCCAAATACCACGATATGATTTGCAACATCTGGATCAAAAGAATAAATAAAGCAAGGTTAGTACCCAACTATATTCGGAACACTTACATCAGAAATAACTACATGTATGCATCAGTATCAAAGGAGAGGATATATGTGGGTTTGATTACAACAGAAGCTAGCATACTATAGAGACAACTACTAAATTGAGCTACGTTTACCAGAGTTTGTGACATGGGGTAAGAGAGCACACACGAGTCCATCTAGATAAACACCACAACAATACACCATCATGAATCCTCCCTCGACTCATCCGCGAGGAAGTAATCCATGGCATTCACACTTATCTTGCAAACTTTTATTAAGTACTCCCTCCATCCTATAATATAAGAGTGTTTTGGGCACTAAACTAGTGTAGAAAACGCGAAAACTCAACAAAAAAATTTGAATTTTTTTGAATTTTTCTAGTATTTTTTTTGAATTTTTTTCTAAGCGTGGGTGCAGATGAGCCCGGGTGCAGATTAGCCGCGCTCTAGAAAACGCTCTTATATTATGGGACAGAGGGAGTAACTATTAAGTTTTTCTATGATCAACCAACAATCTCCAAGACATCCATAACCGCGGACACGTCTATTCCAATAGATTTAACCCTGCAGGGATGAACCAAGTTACCCATATACGAATGAAAACCTCTTAATGTTTTTACAATTAGCACACTTCACGAGAGATGATGGCAGAGGGTGATCGACACGACATTTCCCCTACGCCACAGAGAAGTCCAGGGAGTCAGCCGCCTTACTTGTACCCAAATCATGAGTATGACCGAAGCTCCAAAATGGAGATAACTATTGCGTGACACCGCCAAGCCTATCCCGCAAGATAACCACTTGTAAGGCCACTCATAGGTAAGACCACATGACCATGACGTCCCACCACATTTATTTTACCAACTCGCGTTGCAAAATGGAAATCCCGAACTATGTGACTCCTGGACAGATCTTAGGTAAAAGTAGTAGGTCGAGGGGGTCCCATACCCCTCACGCGTGCTTAGTGCGGCCAGTCTTCAATCAAGATAACAAGAACTTGGGCCCTAGTAGCGTCTTAAGTGGAACAACCCACCATGTTCTTTGACATGGCCTCCCACCTTTTGCCTTTAGTCATGTTTAACATAATTATCTCCAGAAGCATGCCACAAACATGTATCATATGTGTATCTACCAACTGTAATTCGTCACCCAAATGGATCAACGGCCCATGCAACCCTAAGCATAGCTACGACAAGAGTGTAGGGCCAACATGATGCTGACATACGAAACTTTTATTTTTGAAAAAACACAAGCTTTATTCATTTGAAGTAACCATTACAATGTTTATGAGGATCGATACAATTTCATTTAAAGGCTCCCCAAATCAATCAGAAGTCAAAGAAAATCTAGCCAACCTAGCAAGCTCATGAGCAACTTCATTTGCTTCTCTATTACAACGCTCGAGATATAGGAAAATCACATGCAAAATGAAAATAGTCATAAAAAACTGCCGCCACCGCACCCGCTGATTGTCCTCCATCCTTAATAGTATCAATCACCTCCATATTGTTTGAGTTAAAAACAAGACGATTGCATCCCGCCCTTTGTGCAAGTGATAGACCAAACATGAGGGCCAAAACTTGAGACGTCTGGATATCCGTGCACTAGTCTGTCTTCCCATTTCTCCAACAATGAATTTGCCTTTACCATCCCTCGGGACTGCCACAACCGTGACCCTTATAAGCAAGTCATGGTCAAAATAAGCATCAACATCAAGTTTAACAAAACCTACAGGCGGGCATATCCAGCCCCCTCTTTTCATGGAAACCTTTGGAGAGGAAGTCATAACAAATGTGGTCGTAGGAGCACGAATCCCCATAGAAATCTGATGAGCATTCTAAGTCTTCTCCTTGCGAACCAGTTTACGCCTTTCCAACCACAAATACTAGGTGGAAATGTCAATCATTTCACACACATTCTGAATACCCATAATAGACAAATCCTATTCTGGCAGAAGAAGTAAATATTCGAGAACCGCCTCACCAACACAATCTACTGCACATGATTTACCAATAATGTCATCCATTCCCAGCCTACTCCAAACCTCCCTGACTTTATTGTAGAGGAATAACAAATGCTTTGTATCTTCTAGCCCAAAAGAGCAAGTAGGACAATGGGGCGAGACTTTCATATGTCTATTGGCAATATGAAATTACTAATCATGCTAGGATGGATGTAAAGGCAATATAAGGCGACAAGAATAGGCAATGCAAAGGAATAGGTAAAACTAGCTAAGAGGAGAACTACAACATAAGAATTTTGAGACGGAGGGAGTACCAATTTGTGTTGAACGCCTGCAAAAAATTAAGAGAGAGAGAGAGAGAGAGAGAGAGAGAGAGAGAGAGAGAGAGAGAGAGAGAGAGAGAGAGAGAGAGAGAGATGTTGCATACGAAAGAAATCAGAAGCAGAATCTAGAGGAGGAAAGCGGCTGCAGCTCGTGTTGTAGTGCAGTGCAAGAGTTGGGCAGGCCTTCAGTTCAAGGCTGTGGTATGGAGGAGCATGGAGGGTGGCATCCCAGTCCCGTCTGGATGGAGTATATATGGGCGAAGGTGATGAATGAGTTGTCTCCATCTCCCGTCAGTTTGCAGAGGAAATTAATGAAAAGGGTCATGAACTGTTGTCTCCCCTGTTAGTAGTCTGTAAGTGGAAGGCGAAGATGAATAGTCCTGCGTGATTACTCGTGCCATTTTGAGAATAATATAGCTATTAAAATAACAAACAGAATATATTTTTTTAGAGATGAGGTGGCATGAGTGGGGCATATGTGGTGAGGTGGATAGGGTGCATGTCAAGAGAAATAGCATAGTGGGGATGAACTATTTAGGTATTATAGATTGGAATTTGAATTAGGGTTAGATAATTTAAACCATTTCAACCCATGCGATATCTTTGTGTGAGTCTATATACTTTTGCAATTTTGCTAAAGCACATCTAGATGTGCTCTAAGTATTACACATCTAAGTCCTATGCCACTGATTTTACGTGAAGATTCGTGCGGGCATTTTTATTTGTCTTTTTCTCTTTTTTTTAGTTTGATTGAATCACCTACTTTTATATGAAGTTCATGTCAAAATCTTAGGGTATAGCAGGGCACTTTGGGGTTTATTGAAAAAGTGTAATGGTTTTTCCCATTTAAAAGATGAGAGTTAGAATTATCCTCATTTTCAAATTAAAAATCAATTAAACATGATGCTTACGATGCACATTCAATTCCTAATTAACACTGCTAATCCGGGGCAGTTACAATGAATGAAGTGGATCCCTGTCTCTATGCTTCTTCTTCCTCCTCGAGTCTCTTTTTGTACCTACTCCCTCCTAGCCAGGCTACCATGAACCCTAGATCTCATAGTTGGTAGAGCTAGGTATGATGCGTTCCCGCTTTCCTATCCTCTTGATCGTGCTAGTAAACCTTGTCGAAGGTGGCGGATTGCCCTTAGGCTTGATCAGCGTAAATCTGGAACTGGCTTGGCTGATTCGGAGAGGAGGTCGTGGCGGCGCCGTCCAAGCCTAGTGCACAATCTCAACAATGGAGGCGTTTGAAGAGAGTGATTTCGTCCTCATGCCCGTATTATTCTTCAAAAAACATGTGTGTTCTTCCATGCAATTAGACAATGAGGCATGCTTTTCCTTTCATCCCAACAGTGTACTCATGCTCTGCTCTTGCTGTGTTCAGTGCATGGCGAAAATGCCTGCTATTCAGTAAATAGAATCACTTATAAGAAGCAACCCCTTATAAGAGTTTAGGATAGCAGCTTGGAAGGATGCCATGGAGGTGATCACGCTGAAGCATATGAGATCAAAACACAAACGCAGAACAACGCCTCAATTCTAGTTTGAAGTACATTCACAGCAAAGAGTTGTATCGCGCTCTTGCCTAAGCCGTTTTGATTCTACCATGGAGCTATTACAGCAAACCACTTGCAACAATTGTTTGACAAGGAAAAAAGCATTTGCAAGCAGCACCTCCTGCCCCCTCTGATCCTCTCTGCCAGCACAGTTGAGCTCATCTTTCACTATTGCATAGCTAAACAGCCTAACAAACAAACGGACCGCGATAACGTCCTCCAGGGCACTCCTAACTCACCGCCGCGCTGCAAGCCTGCGCAACAACGCATTCCCCCAACGGCTGATGCATAGCAAGGTAATTCATGCCAACTACAACAAGTTCACAGCAGAATTTAAAGTTGCAGTTAAACCAGAAAGACCATATATACCACTCCCTCCATTCCAAACTAAAACCACGACACTTCTTTTAAAACGGAGGGAGTACTAGAGTACTAGAAACTCTCCACACATTTGACTGCAGGGTACACAAAAATGACTGCAAGGTAAAACGAAGAATTATTGGTACAAACATAACATTCTATCCAATTCAATAGGTTACTCCCACCAGCATTCCAGCCACATAAGGCTTTCTGGCACAAACAACCTCATCATGTAACACCACATCACCTAAGATACATAGTGGGAGGAACCCAGCCTCCTCATAGATCAGCGTTTCCTGACCGTTGGATCGATTCCTTGATGTATTTTGGGCCGTCCGATCTAGAGATGGAGAGACGCCGGCCGTTGGATCAAAAATGGGCACTGTCGATCGAAACAGTGTCGAAATGGCCGTGCCACTGCTTGTAAATTTGGTGCCCCACCTAGGGCATTTTCGTCATTTCCTCCAGAAGCATATAAAAAAACAGCCCCCGTTGTAGAACCCTAGCCGCCCCATCCGCGCTGCTCCTCCCGCGAAGAGGCCGCCGCCAGCCTCCTTCCCCGCCATCGGCCACCCCTACCCTTGCCTCTTCCTCCT
>NC_041385.1:770993472-771008682 GCF_002162155.2 Triticum dicoccoides
ACGCAACCCATGACGCCGCCCAGCTCGCCACCCTCGGCCGTCGCGCCGTCGCGGGGCTCCTCCGCCAAGGCGCGCCTGAGGCCGACCGCAGGGCTCCTCGCGCAAGCGCACGGCCTCCGCCAAGGCCGCGCTCGGGGCTGACCAGGAGGCCATGGTCACCAAGCGCCCGCGCAAGGGAACCACGTCGGGGAAGAAGAAGAAGGCGCCCAAGTCCGTCGCTGCTGCACGCCCTCTCTAGCCGCCTCTCATCGTCCTCGCGCTCGGCAAAAGGAGGACGAGGACGTTGAGCGGACATGGGCTGCCACTCCCTCCGCGGACGAGTCGGAGCCCGACGCGGCCGAGCTCGAGCGCTACGGCATTAGCGAGGACCTCCGCGTGTTCGTCAACGACATGACCTCCCCCTGCCTAACCCTAGCTTCTCCTCTACGCCGTCGCCTCCACCACTCGTCCTTCTCCCTCCCCTTCTTCAGCTCGTGCTGCAGCAGCTCATCTGCGCCTCCCTCCTCCTCGCCGGATCGCCACAGGCTGTCACCTGTGCTCAAATCAGTGAGGGGCAGCCGGCAGTGGTGGACGAGGGGATTGACAAACTGCAGCCGGCAGGGAGGGCCTAACCCTAGCTCCTCCTCTGCGTCGCCGCCGCCCGTCCTCCTCCTCCTTCATCCCCTCCCCGTTGGTGGAGAGAAGGAAGTGGTGCACGCATGGCTGCCCGACCCGACCACTGCTCCTCCTCGCTCGAGATTGAAGACGCCCTCGGCCACCCTTCTCTGCCGCCGATTCCAGTGAGAGCACCGTCGATCTTTCCTTAGCCTGGATGTGATGGCCACTGCCATGTTTGAAGCTGGTTGAGGTGAGCTTGCGATTCATTGGTCCTCCCTGGATGCAGTCAACCATTTTCTAACATGTTCAGTTTACTGATGTGGTTTGGTTAACCCTTCACGCATGGGATTGCTTTGCCCCGTGATAGATTTATGCTGTCATTTTTTTACCACTGTTCTGCTTGATATCCATTTTATGTTTCGCTTAGAAATGCACTCCTGCATCTTGAGATGTGTGCTGATCTGTTTTGGTTAACTTCTTCACAGGTCGTTTCGCCTTCTTGATATTCAATTATAGAGCAATGCACTGCTAGCATCTTGAGACACCACAATATGTGAACAGTAGATTAGGTATGTTTGGTCTAGAAATCTGTCCATTGTGATGGGTTATCTCGCTGTAACTTCACGGCTTCATATAATGTTGCTTCCAAGATCCAAAACATCCAGAGTCAGGTATGACTTTTTCTTCCAGTATTTCCATTTCGCACTGCATCTTTCATTTAGAACAACTAGGCGGAATATAATCGGATCAGGGGCTGGTGGTGGTAGTCTGTATGACACTACAAAAAAAAAAAGATCTATGCCATGATTGTACCCAAGTAGTTTTTCAGTTAACTTAGCAAATCAAGTGAGCTGATTGATCAAATTTAGTTGTTCGGACTTCCATTGGTAAATAGATAAAAATGATCTATGTTAATTACTGGTCTTAATCGTCCACCACAAGAAAATATCAGGTTAACAATTACCTCAAGAAGACATCAGAGTGGTCACTCATTTTAGGTGGGGATATGCAATCTGTGCTTTCTTTAATCATGTTAGATTTTTTTTCAGGTTCTCTGATTGTAGAATAGTTTGGTTATGAGCAATAAATTGTTCTGATCAGTTAATTATTGTACCTCTGGTTACTGTTCCTCTTAGTAAGTTTTGCATACGGTTCCTTTCCTTTGATATTTTTCTGCTTTATATTTGTCTATGGATACGAACAAATATGATCATGATTGCTGCATTGCATATGGTTCCTTTCCATTGATGATAAATGGCGAACAACTATGGTATTTTTCCGCTTAACAATATAAGGTTGTCTTATGCCTAACTCGAACCCATATGTCACTCCAGCATCTTTCTTTCTACTCCATATATGGTTCTGGCATGTCTCCTTTATACCTCAGGCCATTCATATCTTGTTTGTGAGATCTGCTAAATTTAATGTTGCACCACACCCACACGCAAGATAGATTTCCATATATTATTACTTTTGACCAACAACAAGTTCAGAATTTTTTGCTGTACTGATTATACCCTGAGATTATTTCTCCCTTACTGCTTTGGATGCTGAAATGTATTTCTGACCCTATACGAAAATATTTGTTTGTGTAAACAATGCATCACAAAGTTTCTTTTGTAGGTTTTTTTTTTTTGATGTATAAACATCTTGACTATGCAAAAGGCAAATGTACATGCTCCTTATTACTTATCATAAACATTTTCCTGGGAGTTCCTTTTTATTGTTTCTCATCTGAAATTGGATTCATACTGATGCCATTCTTACATCTCATTTTGCAACAATTATCTTCTGATATTATGAGTCTTGGGGATTATAAGTGCCATTCAACTGTTCACTCTCATGAGAAAGACGGGTTGGCACTTACTGATGCAACAACCAATGCAAACAGATTCTTGCTGTTCCTTTGCCTCTCGACGTCTCTTTTATTGAAACTGCATTAACTGCTGTATGCCTAATGCTATTTCTGCTTGTCATGTCCTTTCTTTTCAGGTTTGAACCGTCCGTGCCTACTGTGGCCCCAACGACTATGGGCAAGAAAGGCCTGGAAGAAGAAGAACCCTTTACTAGGTATTTACCTTGCCCCAATTGATCTCTTCTTCTTGGGCCTTTGTTATCATTTCACATTGCACCATATCATTTTTCATTGATTCTTGCATCATTTCAGGAACAACGACGTCTTTTGGTGACCTAAGCCTTTTGGAAACAAGTTTTGTAAATGGATGGTTTTTTATCAGTATGGATGTACTAGCGATTCCTCTGCTTGAGCTCCGGCTCGCAGGCACATATTGCCAAATCACTTGGTTGCTTCAGAGCGACGGTGACTGTTATCACAACAATGTCACTGTCCACCCAGACTGTAAGGATACTTGGAGACAGACTGCATTTTAGTCAGGTTGAAACATACTTGGATTCCCTTCCCATCATTCCATTTCTTAATTCCAATTCTCATATTTTTGTACACTGACCTCTACCCATTACATGAGCGTTGTAGGTGCACACCTTCCAAGTGTATATCCTGGACTTGGTGCCTGGAGGTGAAACGAGTAAGTCGATCAGCTGACCTGCAACAACCTTCAAAATGCTTTTGCTCCTTGTGTTTCAGTTTCGGTCAAGGCGATATCCATGTGTAGAGGGTCATAAAGCTTCGGGGCCCTGGTTATTTTGTTTGTATATATGTAAATGAGCTTTGCAATCTGTTGGCGTCTGCACGTTTGTGCTCTGTAGTCTATCATTTGATGTACTCATGAACCTCATCCATGTCAATATGCCTGCTTGGGCCTATGATCAATGTGTGCTGTCGTTATGTGCTCTCTTGTGCATTATCCTGTTATGATTCATATGGTTTCTGCTTTTCTGAGTCTGTCATATTCCATATGATCAACGACAACCAATGCAGTACTCCATATGTTTCTAACGACATCATATATCTTGCGCAGGAATGTAATGATCTCCAGGTCGCTTTGCCGCCTCCTGCTCATGGCCGTCATCGTCCCTTTGGTACGTCTCCTGCCAATCACCTTTCTCCAACTGCGTCTTTCATTTTTGGCCGATTGTCTTGCGCAGGAATGTGTAGCTTTTCTGTCAATTGGAAGTGAGCTTCGTTGACCTGGTAGATTTTATATTAGACTAGCCGCACCTGTGTATTTCTATCAGCTTTTACTATTTGTTCTTCAATGGATCGGTTGCATCAGATTATAGGTACTGTTGACCGTAAAACTATAAATCCAGTTCTGCATGCTTTTGTCCGTGCAACTAAGATCAATTTTCTGATTCATTTATTGTGAAATCTTATTCTACAAGACGCAAAAAGTCATTTCTGTTTGTTCTTAATGTTAATATGTATTCCTGCCTCCGATACCCTCACAAATTTAATGGATTCTCATGTTATTATTTTCTTATAGTTGTATTTGGAGCATTGGCATCTCTAGCCGAGCTGCGCAAGCAGAAAGCGGAGCAGGAGCAGCTCGGGGACGAAGCCAAGGTCTAAAATGCCGAATCTCCCAATAAAGTGGTACTGTATATCGTTCACTCTGCATCTTCTACCTCAACCAGAATATAGCTACTAAACACACCCAGTTAGCCCGAGAATAACTCTAAACCTCTGCTCTCTCTCTCTCTCTGCCGTGTTAACTGATGATGCAGGATGACATAGTTGTGAACTAAGCAGCAAAATGAGGCCAAGAGCATGATGGCGTCATCGCTATCACCCCCTTCAGTGTCTAGGAACCAGGCAAAACGCCATTGACAATGTGTGGGGCGATGAGCGAATGGGCGGCGGCATTGCGCACAATGGCATGACGATCAGATCGGCGACGTGATCGATGCGGTGGACAATGCCAACGATCAGTTCATTATTGTCGATCGTTGTGTGGGATTCTATGTCAATCTTTTTCTGTAAACTTTTGTTTTGTTGATTCCAATTATTTAAGAAATTGTGAAATTTTGTATCTTGTGTAAGTAAATGTCAGTGCCAAGGCGTCTTTTGTATATTTCATGTAATTCTCAGAAGGTTGCAAATGAACTTATTAATTTGTGTTATTCTAAACCTTGAAACTTTTGGTGCATTATATGCTAAGTATTATATATCCAGTACTGATCTTCATGACTTTGTTACCGGATTGGATATGATTCACCCGGCAGGGCTGCGGCAAGCCGCACTTCCTACTAACTTAAACCATGCTTTCTACTAACCAATCATTACTTTTTTGACCACATCGTTTGGACCGGCAACCCGCGCCGGCGCGTTCCTGATCTAGTACAGAAAGAATGCCAATAGAAATGCAGGTTTTTCAGTTGAAGAACACAGAGAGCAACCACATCCAGAAAGCATACCACAGCTTGCCAAGAGAAATGCAGGTTTTTTAGTTGCCGCCAGGTCCGACAAAACCAAGTCTAGCTAGGTAACAACTAGGCTGCAAGCAAAGGTGATATTAACTAACTTACAGAGATCCTTCTGCTTTCTAGTAGTGCCCGAGGAGGTCAAAAGGGTCAGCAAACCCAAAGTCAGAAGCTATCTTGTTGCTGTAAACAGGACCTCCAGGGTTAGTGCGCCGGCTCTTGAAGAGCTGTACTTTGCAAGCCTGGTTGTTCCATTTCACGCTCGCCAGAGGCTTCAGCTTGGCCCTCACATTATCATCGCCAGAGGAGAAACATTCGTTGGCCACCAAAAGCACCATCTGCTCCAGCACCCGACCATTCTCCGCGATGAACTTGAGGAAAGCAACCTCGCTTCTCGACCCATGGAACTCGTAGAAGAACACCTTCTTCATGCTCTGCACCACGCATTTGATGGGACCGCCCTCCTGCCAGAACTTGGGACTGACCTTGCCAGTGGACTCTTCAGATATGCTAGGGGACTGCAGATGAAATGGTAGCATACATAGTTCAGGTATCTTATCTATAAGCAGGCCAACAGTCATATGATTAATCTGATTCATAGTTCAGACCATGCTAGTATAACATAGTATTGCAAAACTGCCAATGCAATAAGTAGTAAAGTTAACCAATTTTACATAGACATGGAGCGTCTCCAGGTTGGGGAAACATCGGAGAAAGCCGGGCACTTTCTTGACAGCATTGCGGTCACCGAACTGCACCTCCATGGCCAAAATCTTGACACTAGGGACAATCTTCTCCTTGCTACCAGCCTGCAATGCATCAAGGACAGAGAAACCAAGTCATACTCTATCATATATCGGCATTACTAATGGACACAGCACAGCCAATTAAATTAGCCCAAGGACATATAATATATATATATATACTACAGATACAGAGACACCCAGGGACAGAGAAACTAAATCAGATCATATATTGACATAGCAGGTATACACATGCAAATTAAATTAGCATTACAAGCGAGCTGCATACCACGACGACGGTGTTGTTAATCCCCAACTCTTGCTGTCCTGGCTGAATGTATCCCAGCACACGGAGGTTAGGTGCACGGCCAATCTTGATCATGGAAGAGCCGTTGTCGTTGTTCCTCTTCCTGAAGGACTTGAGCTTGCCAGGGGGGACAATTTCCCAAAAGAAGAGCCTCTCCAGGCTAGGGGCATCCACCACGTCGATGTACTCCAATAAGGCATGGCCAAGCTGAACGCAGCGCAGTCTCTGGCTGACCAGGCGGAGGCGCACTCCGGTCTGGCTTCCCATGAGGACGAGGAACTCCAGGACGGGGCATCTTTCCAGCATGAATGCTAGATCACGGTCCTCCATGACAGTCATGCAGAGGCCGAGCTCCTTGAGGTTGGGGAATCTGGCGCCGCAAGGTACGGCGGCGGTGTCCGGGAGCCTCCAGAGGCCAAGATAGAGGCGGGTGAGGGAGGCGCAGCCGAAGAGCGTGGCGGGGAGGCGCAGGTCAATCGGCCAAGGGCGGTTCACAAAGACGAGCTCTTGGACCCCCTTGGCGACGAGGATGTCGAGCCAGCGCGATATCTCGCCCCGGTGCTCCTCCATGGTGGTGCGGGTGAGGTGGACGCAGCGGAAGGGCCCCGGATGCGCCGCGAGGATGCGGGACACCGCGGCGGTGACGGCACGGGGAGAGGGAACGCCGATGGGGAGCTGCCCGGCCGCGCCGCCGTCCGGAAGCAGATGGCCGTCGACGAGAGAGAGGGGCGCCGAGCGCCAAAGGGGGCGCCAGCGCGAGGCGAGGGCGGAGGTGCGCGCGGCGTCCTTGGCGGGGAGGCGGGAGAGGATTTCGGCGAGGAGCGCATCGGGGAGGCGGCTGATGCGGTCCAAGCCTCCCGGGGCCCACGGCACGCCGGAGAGCGAACGGGTGGCGGCGGGGGAGACCGGCGGGTGCGGGAGGTAGTCGTACAGGAAGTAGAGCAGATAGTTTGAGCCAAGGTCGAGCGTCGCAGGGTCCCGGCCGTCGCGCTCCATGCCGGCGAGCATATCGCTCATGGGGGTGCCGATGATAAATTGCGGTTCGCCCATGGCCGCCGGTGGAGTGGGGAGGAGGGTGACGGCGGCGAGGGTTTCGGTTTGGGGAGAAACGAGGAATGGTGGAGGAGTGAGTGAGTGAGTGGTGTGGTGGGCAGGGCATGTCGCTAGCTAGGTGTTGGGCCAGACGTTGGAATCAGGCCCAGGAAACAGCTTCGGCTAAAGAAAATTCAAATACTCAACAGTAACTGCTTTTTGGAGTGGAAATACGAAAGAGAAAAATTTACTGTATGCCATTAAACTTGAGCCGGTTGACAATTTGGTACCACTACTTTAAAATACCCTAATTACGGTCCATGTACTTGCGCACAGGGTTCACTTTGGTCCATATATACGTTTTCGTGTACGTATTTGCTAACTTGGCCGAGTCAGCGGCCGCCAGCTCGCTTTGACCGCCCCTGGTTGAGCCGTGGGTGAATACTAGTCCATCCGGGGGGGTGCAAAAATGGCATGACCTGGTCGCACTTGGTCGGACCGACCGCGGACCTGGTCGGCCGCTCGCTTATCCCCTCGCTCTCCTCTTCCTCTCGTCCCAACCCTAGCCCAACTCCCATCCCCGCCGCTGCAGCCATTGCCGACGTCGACGCCCTCCACCACAGCAGCCATTGCCAACGCCCTCCTTCGCCGCCTCCGTCCCCGTCGTCATGTCGTCTTCCAGCTCCGTCTGCACTGCATTGCGTGGCCGCTCTGTTGCTGTACCATTGATCGGGTGCCCGGATTGCGGTGAGCAGGTGAGGTTCTACCGGTCTAGCACTGATGAACACGATGGATGGATCTTCTACAAGTGCGTCAACCATACTATAAGTGCCAGTTCCTAGCTTGAGCCTGATTCATGTCGTGTCAATTCTTAGCAGCAGTAGTATTGAAGTAGAGCACTGATTAAATTAGGCACATTAGTTGGTTAACTAGTCATTGTTGTAATTAATACAGTAGTTTAGACTGACCTTGGTTGCAAAATTACTGACAGAACTAGTTGGTTAACTAGTTTGCCATTGATTCATGCACTCCAAACTTTACTGTCACTCTGTAGGTGAATAAAGATGTAATTTTTTTTCTCAGGTCACTTGTGATTTCTGGCGCTGGGAGCTTGAATATGTGGAGTGTCTGGTTGAAACAAGGTGTCTGGTTGGTGATGCTACTATAGATGCAATTGGTGCAGCTGAGGACATGAGGGAAGAGCTTGAGAGGCAGAGGACTGAATCAATGGCAGGCAGAAGCACAACTGGAAGGGGCATGGCTGGAAGAGGCACTATAGGCAGAGCTAATTATGCCAGCTCCAGTGAGAATAAGTATGCTACCAAGCAGCAAATTGCTATGCTGTAAGGATTAGGCAGAGAGATTTTGCTTCTGCTAAAGCTGCTGATGGCTTTTGTTATAGTGCTTTCTGTGATGTGTTTCACCTTAATTATGAAGAAGTGAAGTGTTGTTAAATGAGTAGGTGTAGGTGTACTAAGAGATCTCTTGTTCTAAAATTGAGCATACTAAATGGTAGTGTAGAGTTCTCTTGTTTGCTCAGTATGAAGTCTTGGTTGGATTGCTTGTTGTAATGGATAATATGTCAGTAATATGAAGACTTGTCCTAATGTTTGAACTATATTGCAATTACCTACAGAAATATGACAGATGTAATATATCAGTAATATGAAGTCTGCTTGACCTAATTGCTTTGAAATGACTGACAGATGTATTTGATGTCAGAAGTGTAGTTAAACTAATTTTGACAGAAGTGCACCTAATTCTGTCAGAATTGTACTTAACCTCATTGCTTTCAAATTACTAACAGAATTAGGCAGTCAGAATTACTGACAGAAGTGTACCTAATGCTGTCAGAACTGTACTTAATCTGGCAGAGCTAATTAGGCACTGTAGGCAGAGCTAATTATGCCAGCTCCACCAACTGTAACTCATGTCAGCACATGTCCCCTTTCTCAACACAACTGAACTACTTGCACCTGCTGCAAACACCCACCCAGCAACTTGCACTCTACATGTAGCTTTGGTCCACCACCAGTCCACCACCACCACCACCACTAGATCTCCTTCTTCCTCATCTTTCATCTTCAATTTCGTGCACCACCAAATCCCTTCTCTCCTCTGTCCAATAGCACCAACAAATCCCCTTCCCATCTTCATCCAGCAGTAACCATGGTGTACTGGGATGATCTTCCCAGTTCCTTTGAAGATGACTCTGTGACCAGCAAGGTTAGTGTGCTCCCCACCCAGTCTAGGGTTTCTTAGCTAGGGTTTCTCTGTCAATTGATTCGAAATGTCTCTCTTTTGTCTAGCCACCTGCTACAATTTCCAAATGTCTCTCTTTTGTTTAGCCACCTCCGGAGTGGCTTGGCTACAGATCTGCCTTGCTTTAGATGTGGCAATGGATCTTTGTGTGAGAAGCATGTGGCATTTGAACCTGTTGATAGTGGCAGAAGGTTTCTAGCTTGTGCACAGAAGGTTAGTAAAAAAAATTTGCATTTGGCATTGTTAAACAGGAAGTCATTTGAAGTATGTTTTAGGTTTCATCATCATGCACAAAACTGAATACTGGCAGTTAACTGAATTTTTTGTTTGGTCTAAATTGTTAGGAGGTACCTAAATGCAGATATGTTGAGTGGGTTGACCCTGAGTGGCCCGATGCTCTGAAGATGAGCCTAAGTAGTATATGGACCATGTATGAAGAGGAGAAAAAACAGAGGCTCAGACAGAATGTTGTGAGTGCTGAAGAAAACTTGAAGGTTCTTGAAGAGAAGAAGAAGATGGAGAATGAGTTGAGGCATTTCAAGCTTGATTTTGCTAAGATGGTGGCTGAGAAGGAGTAGGCAATGAGCCAATTAGGCAGCACACAACTTTCTCTGACTGATCTAAAGGAAGAACTTGAGAAGAAGAAGATGACAGACAAGTCAGTAACCAACATTCATCAGGTCTTCAGGGTTAAAGCAGAGAAAGAGAGGGACCAAGAAGTGCAGGAGAGGGACCAAGTGATTCAAGAGAGGGATGATTTGAAATATGAGAAAAGGAAGCTTGAGTACATGATTGGTGACCTATTCAAACACAAAGAGGTCACCAAGGAGAAGATAAGGAAGCTAAAGGGCATGCTGAATGGATTTGATTGAATTTGTGTCATTGTAAAAAAATGAATTTGTATCTTTCCTAGAATGTGTACTTTCTGTCAAATGAACATGAACCTCCTCCGGGATTTGTCTCATTTGTACTTTCTGTTAAATGTTAACTAAATTGGGTTCAGGTAACTAAATTGTGTTTCTTCTTTTGGAAAGATTTGCTGCTTTCTATGACTGAATTTGTATGCCTGAATTTGTATTGTCGTCCTGAATTCGTACGTGCAATTGATCCCACCAGGAACTCTTTACCGGAGCTAAATTTGACAGATCGAGCACCGGAGCTGCTGGCGACAGCGATGTACCATACAGGGGCAGCAAGGCATCATCACGACGATGCATATGAGCAAGAGGGACGTCGCACAGGCCCCTCCCGAACGGCGCAAACGGCGGTGGCTCAGCATCCGACGATGTGCTCATCAAGCCATCATCGACGCCGACGAGCTCGAAGGACCTCGGCAGCGACGACGAGAGGGTGCGGGAGGAGAGGGAGACGCGAGCTGGTGCGGTCCAACCAGGTGGGCTGGTTTAATGGTCATGGTGTTTTTGCAAAAAAACGGATCAAGTAGTATTCACCATAGGATCGACTACGTGGCGGTCAAAGCGAGCTGGCGGCCGCTGACTCGGCCAAGTCAGCAAATACGTACATGAAATCGTATAAATGGACCAAAGTGAACCCCTTGCGCAAGTACTTGGACCGTAGTTTGGGTATTTTGAAGTAGTGGTACAAATCTGTCACCCGGTTTAAGTTTGGTGACCTACGGTGAATTTTTTTTCAATACGAAATACTAACTTTGAAGCTCACCAAAATATTCTGGAGAAAATAGGAGTTCCTTCCTTTGACTTCAATGTGAATGGGAAAAGGTCCAAAATCAACCCTGAACTCGTAGGTGTTAGCTAAATCGAACCCTCAACTTCAAATCCCAAAAATCAGCACGCCCAACTCACTAATCCCGGTTCCAAAATGAACCCGGACAGCGTTTTGGGTCAAAAAATAGTGATGTGGCAGTAGTCAACCGGGATTGTTGACCTGACTTGTGGGCCAGCCACTGATAGTGTTGACTAGTGGTGCGGTCGTTTTTTGTTTTGAGGATTGGGGAATTTGGGCCACTTGGAGCTAGGGTTAGTAGCGGCAGGGCGACGAGGCACAGAGCACGGTGGCGGTAGGGGACACGGGGCGCAGAGCACGGCGGCGGCAGGGACGACCGTGGCTTGATGTCGTGGACTTCAGGGGCTTCTTCCGCTCCTGGCTTCCGCCGCGCTAGTGGAAGGAGGGACACGGACTCGAGGTCCCCTGTAGCTTACAGGGAGAGCCCAATGGCGTATGAGCCGGCGAAGTTGTGCCACTGCCATCCACGGCGGAAGGCACCGAGATGGATCTCATGGAGCCGTGCTACCTCTTGAGCACTGCTTAGTTTTCCCTTGAAGAGGAAAGGCTGATGCAGCAAAGTAGCGTAAGTATTTCCCTCAGTTTTTGAGAACCAAGGTATCAATCCAGTAGGAGGCTCCTCAAAAGTCCCACGCACCTACACAAACAAAAAAGAACCTCGCGACCAACGCGGTAAAGGGGTTGTCAATCCCTTCAAGGTACTTGCAAAAGTGAGATCTGATAGAGATAATAAGATAAGATAAATATTTTTGGTATTTTTATGATATAGATTGGAAAGTAAAAGATGCAAACAAAAGTAGATGGAAAACTTATATGATAAAAGATAGACCCGGGGGCCATAGGTTTCACTAGTGGCTTCTCTCAAGATAGCATAAGTATTAGGGTGGGTGAACAAATTATTGTCGAGCAATTGATAGAAAAGTGCATAGTTATGAGATTATCTAGGCATGATCACGTATATAGGCATCACGTCCGTGACAAGTAGACCGACTCCTGCCTGCATCTACTACTATTACTCCACACATCGACCGACTCCTGACTGCATCTAGAGTATTAAGTTCATGAAGAACAGATTAACGTATTAAGAAAGATGACATGATGTAGAGGGATAAACTCAAGCAATATGATATAAACCCCATCTTTTTATCCTCGATGGCAACAATACAATACGTCACTACAAGAAATATGTCAACTAGTGACCTTCTCTTAGTGACCCTAGCTGAATTGGTCGTAAATCCACGGCCATTTCGCTTGGAAGGGATCAAACCCTGAATTGTCTTACACCAAAGGGTCATAAAGCAGACAAGAGTGGTCCATGACCTTATTTCTACCTGATTACGACCAATATAAATGGTCATGAGGTTGTGAACGTGGATGCATTAGTACTTATTGCTATGACTAGGCGCCACCTCATCAGTTTTGCCTATGTGTCATGTCCATGTGGCAGTTTTTGCCCTAGGTTGTGAAGCAACCTATATTTCTGTCATTCCGAAAATTCCCAAAAAAATCTCATAAATTTTTTGGGTCATATCTTCGTCAAATATGTAAAAAAAAACCTTCCTTGCCTAGTTCAAAAATAATTCAAAAATATTCATTTTCCTATTTTGTTCAGAAAAACACTTTGTGAAGGAAGTACCACTTTGGCATGTCCAAATGGTATCCATTTTCTACAGTGCTTTCCTATGCCCAAATAACCATCCTCCACCAAATGCCAACTCAATCCGTTCATTATTTTGAGCCCAGCTTCAACATTCGTATTTATGTCCAGTGTGGTACTTTGCAAAGCAAGTACCACCTAGGCTCCTCCTTTTGAGCTGAAAATTTGTGAAGACGGTCTTGTTAGTAACTGATCATCCTCAGCCAAAACTCACGCCCATTAGCCATGTGCATTTCCCGTACCGCTAATCAAACACTTGGCTGCTTATCATGTTTGAGCATCGATCGGTCTCCTCGTGAGAATCTTATGTTGTGATTTTCTTCCTAGCACCTATATGGGGAGTGCCCAACCCACTAGACATGACTAGGCCGCCGAGAACACATGGTAACGCCACGGTCATGCGGTGACCATGCAGCGGGCATGCGAGTTTACGCGCTCTAGAGTTGGGGCCCACGGCCACCGTCCAAACCTCGACGTATCGCCGCCAAACCATGTATTTATGATTAAATAGGTACTTATGTAACTAGAAATGATTTTTAGAAAAAATAAATAGCAAACTATGAGGCAGCCACAGTTCAAATTTGACCCGCTTCCTACTGAATCGGCGGGAATTTGTCTTTTTCACGAGAGGTGGATAAAAGCTTTTGAAACCCAACCATTTGGTCAATTGTGCATTAAATATGGCCTAGTATTTTAGAAAATTGATTTGGTCCAATTTTGCAATAAATATATTGTAGGTCCTTCACAAAAAAAACCTAATTTTGGGCACTCGAAAAATGGAAAATGATTTTTTCGTCCGAAGAAAATGAAAACTTCCTTAGGCAACATTGTTTGCCAATATGCACCCATGTGCACAATATGAGATCATTTGAACAAAATATGTCATGAATTTGGCCATAAGATTGATCATCTGGCTTGAAAGGCATCGATCTCCACACATGATAGCTCGTTTCTGAGAACACTTTTTTAAAATAATTGTCGTATTACAAGTTCACTATTTTTTCTCGTAACTTGGCCACATATAATGACACAATGCGACGGTTTTCCAACCTTTTGATTTTTTTTGAATTTTTTATGCCCATTTCAAAATGCGGTCAAAACGGCGGGCATGACCGTTCCTAGATAGTGGTTTAATCTTGGAAAAAAATTGGTGTTTCTCTGATTAAATAGATACTTTTGTACCTAGAAATGATTTTTGGGAAAAAGAAATAGCAAACTATGAGGCAGCCGCAGTTCAAATTTGACCCGCTTCCAACTGAATCGGCGGAAATTTGTCTTTTTCATGAGAGGTGGATAAAAGCTTTTGAAACCCAACCATCTGGTCAATTGTGCATTAAATATGGCCTATTATTTTCGAAAATTGATTTGGTCCAATTTTGCAATAAATATATTGTAGTCCTTCAAAAAAACCTAATTTTGGGCACTCAAAAAATGGAAAATGATTTTTTTCGTCCGAAGAAAATGAAAACTTCCTTAGGCAACATTGTTTGCTATTCCAATATGCACCCTTCTGCACAATATGAGATCATTTGAACAAACTATGTCATGCATGTGGCCATAAGATTGATCATTTGGCTTGAAAGTCATTAATCTCCACACATGATAGCTCGTTTTTTAGAACACTTTTCTAAAAGAATTGCCGTATTACAAGTTTATTATTTTTCCCGGTAACTTAGTCACATATAATGACACAATGCGAAGGTTTTCCAATTTTTCTAATTTTTTTTGAATTTTTTATGCCCATTTCAAAATGCAGTCAAAACAGCGGGAATGATCGTTCCAAGCTAGTGGTTGAATCTTGGAATTTGTTTGGTGTTTCTCTGATTAAATAGATAATTTTGTACCTAGAAATGATTTTTAGAAAAAAATAAATAGCAAACTATGAGGCAGCCGCAGTTCAAATTTGACCCGCTTCCAACTGAAACAGCGGAAATTTGTCTTTTTCACCAGAGGTGGATCAAAACTTTTTACACCCAACCATTTGGTCAATTGTGCATTAAATATGGCCTAGTATTTTAGAAAAATGATTTGGTCCAGTTTTGCAATAAATATATTGTAGGTCCTTCACAAAAAAAGCCTAATTTTGGGCACTCGAAAAATGGAAATTGATTTTTTCGTCCGAAGAAAATGAAAACTTCCTTAGGCAACATTGTTTGCCATTCCAATATGCACCCATGTGCACAATATGAGATCATTTGAACAAACTATGTCATGAAGGCATTGATCTCCACACATGATAGCTCGTTTCCGAGAACACTTTTTTAAAATAATTGCTGTATTACAAGTTCACTATTTTCTGGTAACTTGGCCACATATAATGACACAATGCGAAGGTTTTCCAACTTTTTGAAAAAATTTCAATTTTTATGCCCGTTTCAAAATGCGGTCAAAACGGCGGGCATGACCGTTCCTACACTAGTAGAAAAGAGGGCTTTGGTCCAGGCCGGGTTAGCCCATTAGTCCCGGTTCAATCCAGAAAATGGCACGAACCGGTACTAAAGGTCCCA